>NC_137015.1:12747003-13079503 GCF_032717465.1 Coenobita brevimanus | reverse complement strand
ATATTTGACTGGCAAGGTAGCCATCTACTGTATAAAAGTCATGACTTTCGGAAACGAAGATAATTGAAGACATGTGTATTCAGAAATACGAGAATTTCAACCTTAGTGAAGGCATGTACAAGCTAGATCCTATGATGAGGTCCCTGGTGGAAATGTCCCTTCCCGCACTGACCCAGGTGAGGTCAGACAGGATTTTCACCTGACCTGTCTGGTGATGTCTCCCCTTTCCCCCTTTGGGAAATCCCCGCTTACAATCCACCCCACCCCACCTCCCCTGTACCCCACCCGCCCACACACACACACACACACACACACACACACACACAAGCATAAAATGGAGCCCGTGTATTGCCAATATGTCATTCCCTCTCTCTATCTTGACCACTGAATATGGTGGCAGTGTCCACCGAAACTGTTTGGTAAATATATATTCTGCGTTTACAAGTGTAGGTTTTATTTACCGTCTATGCTTATTTTACTCTGACTTGGCCTATGTATGTCGAGGAAACAGGCGAAGAGAAAAACTATACCCTTTTTACTCCAACTTGCCCTGTTTACTCTATGTCATTGGGGAAATGGGTGGAGAGAGAGACCATACTTGTTTCACTCTAAGTTGGCCTAAAATTGCCATCTCTTCATCCTGAATGCTGAGTTATAGCAAGAAATTAACAGTAGATTTTGATGATAGTCCTAGAGGAGTGCTGTGGAAAGGAATTGGAGTTGTGTTATTGTCTTTTCTTCCCACTGATGTACGTGAACGAAGCAGCAAAAGGACGAAAATTTGGGCCAAGTTGAGGTGAAAAGGGTATGTCCATCTTCTTAAATGTTGGCCCCCGGTTGGAATTGAACCTTGATCAGGAAAATTTAAGAAAGGTAAGAGAAGCAGATGGAGCTGTAAATAACAAAGGTAATAGGAAAATTAGCTAAAAAGTGACTATGAAGAAAGAGGAAGGAAGATCAGAATTAAGACGAAGCAGAAGAAAGTCCAAAGACTCCAAGTCAGACAGAAGCCCGTTGCCGAGAGCCGCCCCCTTCCCTCGGGCCTGATCCTCTGCTCAGACCTGGTTAACGGCAAGGTGAGCAAAGTTTCAGGTGTGTGGGAGGTGGGCACATTCCCCCAACCACAAATACCATCACTACCATGACCACCAACGTTATTATACCACGGATCTACCTCAACTACCACCACTACAGTTACCAACATTTCTGCCTGTACCACACATCAGTCACAGCAACTACCAACACCACTGCCACTACCACTGTAAGCGTTGCCTATACAACACAGCAACACTAACAACTAGTACCACCACATTAACTACCAGCTTTTCTGTCAGTACCATAGAACATTCACAACTACCGCCACCATTGCCGACATTCATGCTTCCAAGTCCTCGAGTGTACACATTACCAGCATTCATGTGTATATTGCAGCAATCAGCATTTCGAGGTATATTACAAACTACTGTTAATTTCCTTGCTTATATCACGCACCTGTCAGAACTACCAACATACGTATATACACCACATATCCACAGCTATTACCGCCACCTCTACCATCATTCCTGCCTGCGAGCAAAATTTTCCAAGCATACACATGTCTGAACGTTTCTACATATGCCTCAGTTGCTCTACAGCCACCAAGATTCCCGCATATACTACAGAACAGCAACTACCACCACCACTACCAACATTCCTTGACATTTTTATCTGTGCCTCAGCTACCATCACTAACACATAAGTACCTCACAGCAACCACAACTAGCATGACTTGTAGCATTCCTCATTACAATTAATAATTTTTTTTGTGCATTTGACTACCAGTATTCCTACGTATACCATACAGCCACACAATTACCATCATTTAACAACCAATTATCCAACCAAAACCATACGACAGCCACACAACTACCACCATTCCTACCTACCGCACACGGTTATCACCATTCCTCCCAACAGGCATCGTCGTCTCCAGTCAACATGCTAGTATTTACCTCGGAATCCTTCACCAGGAGTCAAGGGCTCTGGGGTAAATAAATATCTTCTGTCAAGCTATAAATCAAGAAGAACCCCTACTCTGTTTATTTCAACCTGACGAAACTGCACCACGCACCCGGCTTGAATACTTGGCCGTCGTTGTGTGAACCATGAGGGACCACGGGCTCTTTTTATATATCCTATATTTTTCCTCGCTACTGTTTATTTTGAGCATAGAAATATTGGGTTGCTTTTATTTTCGGGTATATTCTTCCGTTAGTTTCACCATTGGCAGATTCAGTAACTCATCGTGTATTCTCTGCCTTTTTCACCATATTCATATTCTGTGACTTTTTCCCCTTGTATCTGAAACACAAATGTGATTTGTATCTCTGTATATTGCTGTGAATCTGTATGTCAGCAGTGTAACGAATATATACCGTATATATTTATGTAGTTTATTGGTATAAAGATACAGTATACGAAGTGCTATGAACGTGTGGATCTAGGGCTGCTAATCTATATATAAATCTAGGTATTATAATAAATTTATATATCTAATCATAGTGGCAAGGCTGTACTGCATATCCATCTACGCACAGTATATTGTTTTGAATCTATGTATCTTCGGAATGTGTATTATGTTGCCGCGAATCTATGTGTATATCTGATTTTATTGCCACGACCGTATTTGTCACCATAACCATCATTATACTGTATATTTCACTGGCACCATCACAGCCACAAACTCACCATTGTCACCATCGTTGTCAGAACCATCAAAAATAATTTACAGCAAGTTTTTATTAACTTTTATAAAGTATCATCAGCTAGGAATATTTATTGGTCTGTCAGAACTACATTAACTAATCCCACCGTCTGTCAGATAAAGTACTGCCATTATTTTTACTATACTGACAAATGCCATGTATTTGTAGGCAGGTTCCATTTTATTTGATACAGAAATATAACAAACCTCATAATAGATGTTTACTCTCTCTCTCTCTCTCTCTCTCTCTCTTGCTATGCTGTTCAGTTAGGTTTATTTGGTACTCATGATAATTTTGTCTGCCTTTTTTTTTTTTTATTGTGTGTGTGTGTGTGTGTGTGTGTGTGTGTGTGTGTGTGTGTGTGTGTGTGTTTCTCAGTTCCTGTTTTTGTTAGCGTGTTTCTGTTTCCCCATTTTCTTCAACTTTCATATTGTTACTTTTGCAATAGCTTGTGCTTATGTGTTCTTGTTTATCTTTACCTTTTTTGTGTGTGCATTACTTTTGTTCATCCTGTGTGTATTCCTGTTCTCTTTTCTTGTGAGTTCCTATTGTTGTTATTTCCTGTTTTTGGCGTATCTTTTTCAGTGTGTTTTTCTGCGAATGGTTTTCTGTATTTGTCTTCTCAGGTGGTCTTGTTTTTTATTCTAGTTTTTTTTTATGTTGATTGTTTTTTTTTATTTTGATGCATTGTAATTGTTTTTGTCCTTTGCCATTCATTCATTCATTTTGTTTTATTTATTCCTGTTTTTGTTTTTCTCTGTTTTCCTGCATTTGTTTAACTTCCTGCTCCTGTTTCACTTCCTGTTTCACCTCCTGTTCCTGTTTCACTTCCTGTTTCACGTCCTGTTCCTGTTTCACTTCTTGTTTCACTTCCTGTTTCACCTGCTGCTCCTGTTTCACTTCCTGTTTCACCTGCTGCTCCTGTTTCACTTCGTTTCACCTCCTGCTTCTGTTTCACTTGCTGTTTGTCTCACTTCCGTTTCCTGTTTCATGATCCTGCCCACTCACTTGACCCCTTTAACCTGATATTATTATTATTATTATTATAGTCGTAGGTGGTAGCGACCATCATACAGTCACGATGTAGCGCTCCCTACTTCTTCCTTCACCTTTATCATTCTTTTTCTTTATCTCCCCTCCTCCCTTCCCGTTTCTCCCATCTTTCCTGTCAATTACTCTTCTTTCCCTTTCAGGTGGCTTTACATTGAGTGACATGCCTAATGGTTTCCTGTAAGCCAGAAAACCATTTACAACGCAGAGTGGTAACCATACAGCCAACCCATACGTGTTCACCACATTCCAACAAGTGGGTTGGCGGAGGGTTAGTGCCCCTCCCTCTATGACAACCAACTCAGACAAACGTCTGCCCCTACGGGATGATGGCGTATGGCTGTAGATTATTATTATTATTATTATTGTTATTGCTATTAATTATTATTATTATATGTTGTTTCCATAGTAGTAGTAGTACCACCATTAGTAGTAGTAGTGTTATTATTATTATTATTGGTGATTCCTTGTTATTATTATTATTATTCCTAATTAGTAGTAGTGGTAGTTATTGTTGTTGCAGTCCAAGTTATTGAAGAAGTAGTAATATAATTACTACTACTACTACCTGATGATATTTGCCTTGGAGAGACTTTCACAGTTTAGATGTTTAATGGACGTTCTTCCAACCTCTTGGCTGCGACAGGCTTCCACAAAGTTAGCTAAACAGAATCGTCTGGAGATAGCAGGAAAAAAAAAAATGGCTGTATTGAAGGAGTTTTGTAAGTGGGAAACGGTTCGGATGATGATAATGATTGTGTGTGTGTGTGTGTGTGTGTGTGTGTGTGTGTGTGTGTGTGTGTGTGTGTGTGTGTGTGTGCCCGCTTAATTTTTGTTGCCCAACTTCTTTCCAGCCAAAACTTTCGTATCCCATTCCTTGTCCTTGTAAGTAAAGTACACACACACACACACACACACACACACACACACACACACACACACACACACACGAGAAAAAACTACAGCACCCTCTCATCCTTTTTTTCTTTTTTTTTCATACATTTTTCTTGATGTATAGCTATTTCCACATCAGAGAGAGAGAGTTTTTTACAGCTCCCATGTCTTCTTCCATACCATTCTTATCTTCTTTTTAATGCAACTAACATCACTTCCCTCACCAGGTCTACATAATAAACACACCAACAACGGGAAACAAGACAGCATCGGAGGGCAACTAGTCATTTCCCCTTAACTTGGCCCAGATTTTCGTCCTTTGTCAGCTAATTTCACGTAGCACAACGGGAAAGTCAAAATTGTTACTGTACTCCCTCTACATAGCACTTCTTCGTGACTAACGCCATATTCTAGCGTTAGTCATTTAAAACACAACAGTTGGAAAGACGGCAATTTTAGGCCAAGTTAGAGGAAAAAGGGTATGGTCACTTTACCTTAACTTGGCCCAGATTGTCATCATTTTCCAGCTTATTTCACGTAGCTTAGTGGCAGAAAAAAAGACATTCTACATTCTTCCCATAGCACTTCTTCGTGACTAGTACCATATTCTAGCGCTAATCTGTTACAACTCGGCATTCAGCATGGGGAGTTGACTAGAACAGGCCGAATTCGAGTAAAGAAAGTATCGAGTCGTATATTTAAATTTCTTTGTAGATTTCGTAACACCTCTTCCATAGCGACTTATTCTGCACATTTCACCTCGGTATCCTCTTTCAATGATACTGACGCAAATGATATTTAAAGCAATAAAAATGGCATGCAAAACATTCTCTCTCTCTCTCTCTCTCTCTCTCTCCGTATACAAGGGGAGTCGAGAAGTTACGGCTGAACTAAATAAAAATCGCCATGAGGTTCCAAAAACAATTTAGTAAAGACTTCTGTCATCGTCATAGGTAAAAATGTTGCAGGAGGAAGCAGCTGCAACAGAGGGGAGGGAGGGAGGGGTGACAGGAGGAATGATGAATGGAGAGAGAGAGAGAGAGAGAGGCGGCAGGTGTGTGGAGGGATGGAAAGACAGGAAGAAGGATAGATTCGTAGAGTTGGGTGGAGAAACAAATATACGAGAGAGGGTGGGGAGGGGGGGCCAGAGGTATGTGGAGGAAAGAACTGATAGATAAATTCAGTTTGATGGAGAGAGAGAGAGAGAGAGAGAGAGAGAGAGAGAGGCGACAGGTGTGTGGAGGAAAGGATAGATATGAAGATATATTTGTAGGGTTGGGTGGAAAAACAAATGCATGAGGGAGGTGGGGAGGCGAGAGATGCGTGGAGGTATGAAGGGATAGGGAGATAGATAAATTCAGAGTAGGATGGAGAAACAACAAGATGAGAGAGGCGACAGGTGGGAGGGAGGAAGGGAGGATACGTGAGGAGAGAGAAAACGGCAACACCAACAAGCTAGAAGAAAACACCTCGACTCCGCCCACCACCTGCTTCCCGCTCCTTCCATTATACACCGCCAATTCAATTACGGAGCCTCATTATCTGCTTTATATGAGAAAATAGTGGAATTAAAGTGTTCGCCAGAGAAAGTGAATATTGAAGTTAGCGCCTGTGATTGTCTGCTGGTGCGCCTTTGTTCACCACTGATTGGTCGCCAGATTGTTACTAGTTGGAAATGGAAAAATTTTAATTAAAAAATGCGTTGAAATGAAGCCTGCTCGGGTGTGCGTCTTTTATTTGCTTCCATTTTCTTTCTTCGCGGCAATTATTTGTCCTAGATTTTATTTAAAATACGTGTTTGTCAGTTATGAGTAATGATGTTCGTCAATTTGAGTTTTAGGCATGCCAGTTTGCGTAAAGCTCCCCATACACCCACAGTTTTAACTGACAGGCCGACTGAACTGACGGGCCTGCAGGCCGCCGCATGTGCCTACACACTATTCAGTTCTGCCTTCCGTCTAACCTCAGTTGACACCCAGCCAGCACCATGGCAACATCTCTTCCACCCCAACATCTGGAGACTGTGCTTCTCAGCTTAGCTGGGGTGCTGACATGCATGAAAAAAAGAGTGCCGAAGCAAATGGTGTAAACAATGGCTGCTACGTAGGGGAAATTTTTCCCACACAAAACTGTTTTCAGAACTACGTTTTGAGAGTGGTGACTGGTTTAATTACCTGCGGATGGACCAAGAAACCTATTACAAGTTGCTGTCTGTCGTTGAGCCTCTCATCACTTAACAAGATACCTGCATGAGGAAGTCCGTATCTGCACATGAGAGGTTAACAGCTACACTGCGATACCTTGCAACTGGGAGGTCGTACGAAGATTTGAAATATTCCACAGCAGTGTCAGCACAAGCACTTGGACGCATTATACCTGAAACTTGCCATGCAATATGGCAAACACTTGGAAAGGAGTATTTGAAGGTCAGTAGACACAGGTTAAATGTTGTAATAAAATATAATATGCTTTTTGGAAATATATATTATCGTCATTAAAGCAATAAAATTCCCTGATGTGCATATAAGTGTTGTACCTGTAAATTTTGATAATAGTGTATACAGGGTGTATTTGTTATAATTTTTTTCACAATATAGAAAATATATGTTTGTATTCTAAGTGCTCAAGAACAGTTATATAACTGTAAACACTATGTCAATGAAAAAATCCTAAAGGCAGAGTTTTCCATATAAACATAAGCCTAATTGTAAAGCTTATATAGACCCCACTATACAATGTCAATGAAGAAAATAAAAGATAAAAAATGTCATCTTTTTCTTTTAATTTACTTAACAGCACATCATAGGCTGCTGCTTTCTTGCTTCTGTCCGAATATTCACTGCTTTTAAGTTTCCAAAGGCATGGGTATCCCCTGTAAATATCTATGAATTCGCCCCAAAATACTTTATCCTCTCGTGACACGGCCATTGCTTCAGCAACAGTGCACCTCCTATGTGGACACCACGACGGTTGGTGTAGAACTGACGCAGGGTTCCCAGATTGTCAGGTTTCTCCGCAAAACTCGGCTCAAAAACCGCCAAAATCCCCCCAAATTTTCCAGACAAATACCCCTAGAAACCGCCAAAAATCGCAATCAAAACCAGTTTTTGTATTTATAACACCGAAATTCAAAATCAGTCCCAATTTCCTAGCAAATGATGGAATAAACTGTCTAACTCTCTGATGCAAGAATCAACCGTTATTCTCAGTCTTTCATGTACACCGTAAGTCAACTCGGGAACTCTCTTCCTCTATCTGTTCTTCTTTCTGTTTATGACCTCCAGTCTTTTAAATGCAATGTGTTCAGGTATCTTGAATTAGACGAATCTTTAATTTGAATCTCCTTTTTTCTCTTTATTTTCCTTGGAAGAAAATTTTGCATGCTTTCATTCTTTTGGTTCCTCCCTTACTGGAAAAAAAAAAAAAAATTACTCAACCAATCCAATTAATAACTGATACAAATATATGAAATGAGCAGGCATACCGATTATATTCAGGGTGAGCAGTAAGCGCGTTCAGTACATGAATATAAGTGCGAACATTCAGATTACTGATATATATCAGATGTAAACTTCTCCAACATCTGGTCATCGGGGTTGAAGCTTCCACAACAATCACACAGACCAGAATAATTCAAACGTGACCACGGATTATGGACACGAAAGTAAGCTGTGGATGAGGAAACAGTAGCTTGTTGCAGTTGCCAACTTGCCAATTTTAGTATTAATGATGCCCGTTGGCAGTTTGGAGGTTTCAATTTTTTCACTGAAAACAGTTTTCCATCATTTTCAGCACATTTTTACAAACCCGCCAAATTTCTTGCCAAACCGCCATATACGAATTATCCCGCTGAGTAGAGAAAAAACAAGCCAAATTTAGCAGGAAAACCGCCAATCTGGTAACCCTGAACTGACCCCGGGACTGCAGGCCGCCCCATACACGCGCAAACTGGCCTTCAGTTCGCGAGAACTGACGGCCAGTTTTTCGACACGCGCTTCAGTTCATCTGATCGCCTTTCCGGCCTCCCTTCAGTTCAAAATACCCCCATACACCCTCAAACTGGCCTGAAGAAACCGGTTCAATCTGGCTTCGTCAGTCGGCCTGTCAGTTAAAACTGTGCGTGTATGGGGGGCTTAACACTTAAAATTTTTCACCCTTGCAACCAAACCATTAAATATATCGTAGGTCTTGGCTTTGGAGTAAACACTGTACTTTTCTTATTTAGCCTGATACCGTTTCTTTAGTAGTAATAGACTTTCTTACTCTTTAAGAATGTCACAGATCTATTTGAAAACTAAGATTGAATACTCGATTGCTAAAATAATCTGATTGATTAGGAGCCACTTCATTATAACCGCACGTAGTAGCCTACAAAGGGTGCGGCAGCGTTTACACTAAATGAGTTGAGTCCAGTCACGATTAGTCATGACTCCACTCTGTTCCAGTTCACGGATTTTTGTATGCTTTTTTGTAGAAACCGTTCACTCCAGAAGAGTCGAATCGAGTTATTGATATGGCTGAACTCACTCTTTTTTTTTTCTTTTTTTTTTTTTTCAGCCTGCAAGTCTACTGTGATGTCAGCAACGTTTCATCATGCAGGCTGAAGATTAAATCGAATAGGCTAGTCTGGGAGCGCCCCGCTTTATACGATCCAAGTGATCTTAGACATCGGGATCGGGATGTGATCTCTGTCCAGTGGAAGGAGGTTGCTGCTGAACTGAACTTTGCAGGTAAATATGATTAGACTATATATTACATAGTAAGCACAAATTACTCAATATAGTGAACATTGTAGTGGCTGGTGGTGGCAATCATCATTCACTCTTTTGATGTAGTGTTGCCTATTTCTTTAACCTTTACCATTCTTCTTCTGTGCCTGCCCTCCTCTTATTATTTCTCCCATATTTCCTGTCAGTTATTGCTCCCCTTTCCTTTTCAGGTGGCTTTAGGCTACATTGAGTGGCATGCCTAATGGTTTCCTGTAAGTCAGGAAACCATTTACAACACTGGGTGGTAACCATATAACCAACCCATACGTACTCCCTGCATGTCAACAAGTGGGCTGGTGGAGGGTTAAAGCCCCACCCTGAAAAACTAATGACTCAAAGTCAAACGGCGACCCCTTACGGGATTATGGCGTCTGGCTATAGGTACTGTAGATAGTAATGACTGATGAAATAACTAATGTTGCTTAGCATTGAGATGCAAAAGACTGATTTTAATCACTTCAGTATTATATATTTGTGTATGCTCTTCAGATTTTCCACCAGCTTGTTGACGTTTCCATTTGTCATCCAAAAGAAATTGTAAAATTTATCAGTACGATTCAGTAAATCTGGGAATAAATGAATAAAGGCACCAAAATCTTATATTTTGGTGTTGACTTCTTGCATCCACATTCTGTTTCACCTCTCTCCTCGAATGGGAGTCAGTTTGACTGGAGTCGCGTGACACAATGAATCACCTCGAATAAACTTGTTTGGTGTAAATGCAGCGAAAAGTTTTACTGTGTGCGCGATTACAGTATTAACATTACAATTCAGTTTTGATCGAACTTAAACCAAACTTGGTGGAAGTGGTGAGGGTCATTCAAGAGGCTGACCTGTTTTTGAAAGTAGGTCAAAGACCATGGTCATGTGGTAAGTACTTGAGTAGTTTTGATTTGTTTTCGACCAACCCTCGTGGAATGACAGATGGTTAGGTAACTACATGAATTCGATTTGAAAAAGAATATGTCAAAGACAAAGGGGAAAGTCAAATTTCGACCTGTGTGAAGAGTAATAAAAAAAAAATGGACCAGACTTGTGGAAGAGTTTGGGGTTAGCCAAGTGGTTGACCTATTGCTTTTGAGAACAATAGGTTAAAGGTGAAGGATGGAAGGAAGGAAAGAATAATGAAGAATTAGCACCAAGCCAAAATATGGCAACATAGCACTGTAAGGGAACAGGAAAAATAAAGACTGGAAGGAAGATGATTATATCAAGAAAAAAGGTAAGACAGAAAAGCGGAAGAGGACAGTAAGGAGAGAAAGAATGGAGACAAAAAGAACCCCTTTAGTCACCTCTTATGACAAGCAGGAGGAAGAATTTTTTTTCCCCCCTCCCCAGGGGGATGTGAAAGTCATGAGGCCAGGGAAGTTTTTTTCCGATTTTGACCAAACTCGGTGGAAGGGTTCATGATAAATCAGTGATAAAGGTTTTGGACTTTGAGAACACTCAGTCAGATGTCAAGGTCACAAGGTAGAGGCAAGATCACACGGCAAGGTCAGCTTAAAAGTTTTTATCCAGTTTAGACAATTTTATGGCAGGGTTTACGATGAGGCAAAGATGAAGGAATTCGATTTTGAAAAGTCATTCAAAGGTCAGTGTCACAAGGTAAGGTCATCTCGTACAGTTTTGCTTTGATTTGGACCACTTGTGATCGAAGTGTTGAGGGTCAGCCAAAACTGAAATAATTCAAGTTTGAGAATACGGTAATTGAAGATCAAGGTTACGGGGCAAAGCCAGCTGGTGGGTCCCTAGATCATTTGTAGGGGGTTTCGCTTGCTTAAGTACTTCTTCCTGGTTCTTAAGTACTCCATCCTGGTTCATTCTTTTACTAGCCCATTCAGAACCAAGTAAACACAAGCCTGCCATGTTCTCGTGGTCATGATCAGCCAATCTTTTTAGTCAAAGTCGCCAGTGTGCGGATGATATCGTAGAGGAGATATTACCGATATGTTAATAGGGCAGAGAGCGATGATATGATGGGATGATGACTATATCGTTAATTCTTCACGAGCTTTTCATTTACGCTATTCTTCTGGTAATAGCCTACAACTGATATCCTTTTGGCATCTTATATACTGTATATGTATATATATATATATATATATATATATATATATATATATATATATATATATATATATATATATATATATATATATCATTTCCCCTGTATATACTGTATGTATGTAATATACATAATACATATACTGCATATACAGTATATGTATATACAGTAATATATATATAATTATTTCATATATAATATATATAATATTATAAATATTACATATATAATACATATATTTCTCCTTGGTGGTAGGTGGGGGCGCTTACCATCCACTTGATGTAGAGCTGCTCTCGGGTGTCTGCCTTTTCCGCTCTTCCTTCCGTCATCTTCTGTCTTTCTTTCATTCTTTCCTCTTCCTTCTGCATGTGGATGACTTTACACTCCCTTTTCTGTTATTCTCTCATTCTTTCCTCTTCCTTCAGCCTGTTGGTGACTCTACACTGAGTGACAAGCCAAATAGTTTCCTCTACACTAGGAGACCATTTACTACGCTAGGCGGTAACCATATAACCAAATTATGGTGCCCGGTGGTTTAGTTGGTAATTCAGGCGCTCCAGTCTGATTGAACCTGTGTAGGTTTATATCCAAGGGATGGTTGGGGTTTATTGCTAATATAATGCCACCCAGGGATGTGTGAGGCTGGTCACTCACATAAATGTCAGGACCAACGTGCCTAGCCCCGGGCTCCTGCACTCCTCTCGGGGCAACATTTTATTGCATGGTGGGTGGATATATATATATATATATATATATATATATATATATATATATATATATATATATATATATTGTATTTAAATTATATATAATCTTAAAATTAATTTACAGTTAAGAATGACGGAGAAGTTTGTCTAGTGTTTTCCTAATTTCGTAATTTAATGAACCTAAGTATGGGAACTTGATATAAAAATATTCCTTATCTACAGTGTGAACAGGCCTGTTTGGGGAAAGCTGTGAATTTGAGAACCTGCTTAATAGATTCTCAAAAATATTGATGGGGTACAAATTATTGGCAAAATAGGTTCTTAAGAAATAAATTTCGGAGTGGAAAGTGAGCCAACAGGAACAACAATGTACGCCCTGTTGAACAATGTTGTAATCCTGTTGATCTTAAAACTGTACGGGATGTAACTGAGGAAGTTTGTGCCTAGGCCAGTGAAAGTAGGTGTCCGGTAAACACTCGTGGATAAGTGAGAGGAATGATTGTTAACAAGAATGTCCAGGAACGAAAGGCGTTCATCTCTTTCAGCTTCATGAGTGAATTTTATGTTGGAATGTTGGGAGTTTATATAATCCACAAATTTATGAATATGAGCAGGGTTTTTAAATATAACGAAAGTGTCGTCCACGCACATTCGGTAAGAAATGGGTTTAAAATCAGTGGGACAGTTATGAAGCCAAGTTTGTTCATGGTGGCAAAGAAGAGCATTAGCATATGAAGGACCTAGTGATGACCCCATCGCCACTCCATCTGTTTGAGTGAAAAGTTTTCCATTAAATGTAAACAGGGATTGGTGGGTTGCAATCTCCAACAGGTTGTAAAATAATTTTCTGTCCAAGCCAACTGAGGTAAGAGTAGAAATACTGACGTTATCTGTGTTGAGCTGAGTCGTTTCATGCAAGGGAACATTTGTGAAATGGGGTTCTACATAAAAGCTAGCCAGGGTGACAAGGTGATCAAACCTCAGAGAAGTAAGTGACTTCCTTGACAAACTCTGCAGAATTTTGAACTGTATATTTATTTGTACATAGGGAACTGATCAGGGGAACCAAAAATTTTGTTGCGTTATAACTGAAGGTACCAACAGATGAAATGATGGGTCTTAAAGGTGTGTTAGGCTTATGAACTTTAGGGAGACCATAAAGATAACCAGGAATTGAGCCAGAAGCATACAAATTATTAGTCATACCATCACCTACTTTAATACTTTGCAGTAATATATTTAGTTTTTGTTCGTGTTTGAGGATGACAGATGAAGTATCAGAGCTGAGGACCTTAAGTTCAGAGGTTTCGCTGAGAAACGATTAAGCTTTAATACATAGTTTGCAGATGATACTGTGTTGTTGAGTGAAGACGAAGGGGAGCTGCAAGGCTTGGTGGATGAGTTTGAGAGAGTGTGTAAGGAACGGGGTCTAAAGGTGAATGTAGGGAAGAGTAAAGTGATGGTCTTTGAGAGAGGTGAAGTCAGTGAATGTACAGCGAGGTTGGATGGTGAGGAATTGGAAAATGTGAGTACGTTTAAGTACTTGGGTAGTGTGATGAGTAAGGATGGAGGTTTGGAGGGTGAAGTGCTTGAAAGGGTACAGCAGGGAAGAAAGGTTGCTGGTTCTTTGAAAGCAGTGATAAGAAACAGGGAAGTGAGCATGGAAGTGAAAAAGTTACTACATGACAGTATTGTGATACCAACTCTAACGTACGGAAGTGAAGCTTGGACGTTGTTGGAAGGACACAAGTCAAGAGTGAGAGCAGTGGAAATGAGTTTTTTAAGAGGAGCCTGTGGAGTCACATGGAGAGACAGGCTGACGAATGAGGATATAAAGGAGCGTTGTGGTGTTGATGTGGATGTGATAGAAAGCGTTATGAGGAACACACTGAGGTGGTTTGGCCATGTGGAGAGGATGGAGGGTGAAAGACTGACGAAGAGAGTGTATGTGAGTGAGGTGGAGAGGGGAAGAGGGAGGGGGAGGCCGAGGATGAGATGGAGGGATGGGGTGGAGAGGTATATGGGAGAGGGGGGTGTGAGTTGGGAGCAGGGCAGTGAAATGGCGGGGGACAGGGCGACTTGGAGGCGATTTGTTTGTGGCCACCCCAAACGGGATTGAGGCGTCTGGCAATAGATAGATAGATAGACATAGTCATCCTTGTTCATGATAACTACGCCGTTTCCTTTGGCAGGACGAGTAATAATTATGCCATCATCATTCTTGAGCGATTTCATAAACGATATCCACAGTCCTCTTTTTGCTTTGACATGTGAACAGTGTTATTTAAAAGAGATTTTAGCTAAGGCAAATACATTATGCCACACCTAAGTCCAGTCTTGGTTGTAAAGGTTGCATTTCTTTAGAACTGAACATAATCTCTCAAAAGGTAAAAAGAACTTAATATAGTTCAAGCGAACAGGAGGGTGAGCAAAATCCAAGCCTAACGACAAAACATCCTTCTCTTCCTTAGTCAAAGACCTTGAAGAGAGGTTAAAGATGACTTTATCTATATCAACTGATCGATTCATGTCAATTCTTAACCCCCTAAGCTTACGTGAGTGTGTAACTTATAGATATATTTTTTCCACAAAATAGTGATTGCACTGAGACGTTTGAAATCAAAGTAAGAAACTTTTTTTTTTTTTTTTTTTTTTTTTAATCGATGCATCAGTTTCTCTGTTAAGTTTCAGCAGTTTGTTCTGCTTCCTTATTTCAACATCCAAAAGGTGAAAAAGCCAAGATCTGTATGTTGATGTGATACAAAACCTTGAATCATGTAATTTAAATCTAACGATAATAGGCACTTGGGTGTAATCCCTACATGCCCTTAAGAAAATGAGGTCCTTTTCCACGGTCTTGTACTTGAATGCTGTCTACAGCATCGCAGTGTGGGTTGGCCATATCTTGTTAGTAAAATATCCGCAATAGATCTTCCTATCGGGAACCTTAGTCTTGGTTGAGGATTGTTGTCTTTTAAACATTTAGATCCACTGATGATAGAGATTGTGTCTCCGAAACGTTTGGATTAATAAAGATGCTGTACATCACAACGTTGGTACTGCTGGTTCTCAAGAGGAAGATCTGTTGCGGATATTTTACTAACAAAATACGGCCAACCCACACTGCGATGCTATAGGAGCACTAAGAAGACAGCATTTAAGGTCAAGAAGGTGGAAAAGGACCTCATTTTCTTAAGGGCATGTAGGGATTACACCCAAGTGCCTATTATCGTTAGATTTAAATTACATGATTCAAGGTTTTGTGCCACATCAACATACAGATCTTGGCTTTTTCACCTTTTGGATGTTGAAATAAGGAAGCAGAAGAACAAAATGCTGAAACTTAATCGAGAGACTGATGCATCGATAAAACTTATAAAAAAAAAAAAAAAAAAAAGTTTCTTACTTTGATTTCAAATGTCTCAGTGCAATCACTGACTATTTTGTGGAAAAAATATATCTATAAGTTACACACTCACGTAAGCTTAGGGGGTTAGGAATTGACATCAATCGATCAGTTGATATAGATAAAGTCATCTTTAACCTCTCTTCAAGGTCTTTGACTAAGGAAGAGAAGGATGTTTTGTCGTTAGGCTTGGATTTTGCTCTCCCTCCTGTTCGCTTGAACTATGTTAAGTTCTTTTTACCTTTTGAGAGATTATGTTCAGTTCTAAAGAAATGCAACCTTTACAACCAAGACTGGACTTAGGTGTGGCATAATGTATTTGCCTTAGCTAAAATTTCTTTTAAATAACACTGTTCACATGTCAAAGCAAAAAGAGGACTGTGGATATCGTTTATGAAATCGCTCAAGAATGATGATGGCATAATTATTACTCGTCCTGCCAAAGGAAACGGCGTAGTTATCATGAACAAGGATGACTATGTATTAAAGCTTAATCGTTTCTCAGCGAAACCTCTGAACTTAAGGTCCTCAGCTCTGATACTTCATCTGTCATCCTTAAACACGAACAAAAACTAAATAGATTACTGCAATGTATTAAAGTAGGTGATGGTATGACTAATAATTTGTATGCTTCTGGCTCAATTCCTGGTTATCTTTATGGTCTCCCTAAAGTTCATAAGCCTAACACACCTTTAAGACCCATCATTTCATCTGTTGGTACCTTCAGTTATAACGCAACAAAATTTTTGGTTCCCCTGATCAGTTCCCTATGTACAAATAAATATACAGTTCAAAATTCTGCAGAGTTTGTCAAGGAAGTCACTTACTTCTCAGAGGTTTGATCACCTTGTCACCCTGGCTAGCTTTTATGTAGAACCCCATTTCACAAATGTTCCCTTGCATGAAACGAATCAGCTCAACACAGATAACGTCAGTATTTCTACTCTTACCTTAGTTGGCTTGGACAGAAAATTATTTTACAACCTGTTGGAGATTGCAACCCACCAATCCCTGTTTACATTTAATGGAAAACTTTTCACTCAAACAGATGGAGTGGCGATGGGGTCATCACTAGGTCCTTCATATGCTAATGCTCTTCTTTGCCACCATGAACAAACTTGGCTTCATAACTGTCCCACTGATTTTAAACCCATTTCTTACCGAATGTGCGTGGACGACACTTTCGTTATATTTAAAAACCCTGCTCATATTCATAAATTTGTGGATTATATAAACTCCCAACATTCCAACATAAAATTCACTCATGAAGCTGAAAGAGATGAACGCCTTTCGTTCCTGGACATTCTTGTTAACAATCATTCCTCTCACTTATCCACGAGTGTTTACCGGACACCTACTTTCACTGGCCTAGGCACAAACTTCCTCAGTTACATCCCGTACAGTTTTAAGATCAACAGGATTACAACATTGTTCAACAGGGCGTATATTGTTGTTCATGTTGGCTCACTTTCCACTCCGAAATTTATTTCTTAAGAACCTATTTTGCCAATAATTTGTACCCCATCAATATTTTTGAGAATCTATTAAGCAGGTTCTCAAATTCACAGCTTTCCCCAAACAGGCCT
Organism: Coenobita brevimanus; assembly: GCF_032717465.1. Lineage (NCBI taxonomy): Eukaryota > Metazoa > Arthropoda > Malacostraca > Decapoda > Coenobitidae > Coenobita > Coenobita brevimanus. The sequence continues at coordinate 13,062,282 of NC_137015.1, read as the reverse complement.
GTTCACACTGTAGATAAGGAATATTTTTATATCAAGTTCCCATACTTAGGTTCATTAAATTACGAAATTAGGAAAACACCAAACAAACTTCTCCGTCATTGTTATCCGTAAATTTATTTTAAGGTAATCTTGACAAAGAAAAACGCTATTGGTAGCTTTCTTAAGCATTCATCTTGTCTTCATACTAACCTCCGGTCCAATGTGGCTTATTTATTTTCATGTTCTAGCTGTCCTGCTTGAAACGTGGAGTCTACCACATGCTGGCTGCTCCACCGTATTCTTGAGCACCAAGGTAAATCAACTCGGACTGGAAGGTTCCTCTCTAAACCCTCTTACTCTTCTATCAGAAAGCACTCTCGCCTTTCTGATCACCCTTTCTCTTCCGCAGATTTTCAGATACTAACCTCATGTCAGTCCTACTCTGACCACATCACTGCTGAGTCTATCCCGATTCATAAAATACTATCCAGTCTCAATAGTTCGACGATTCACGCAGTAACTACTTTAAGAGGTCAGCTCCTACTCTTTGTTTTATATATATATATATATATATATATATATAAAATCATGCAGCCTGTGAAATCAGTCATTTTATAAATAAAGGTTAATATAGGTTTATTTAGGTTAGGTTGACTGAGGATAAGGTTAGGTTAGGTTAACTTTGGCTAAATAGAGAAGGAAACGGTAACTTCCAGCATGAGTCACTCCGTGCATACAACACCAATTACTGAAATAAAATCATTAACCATTCCGTTTACAAAAAAAATACCATTGTAAATAGCTGCGAAAATCTATACAAATTGAAGGCAATCATTTAACCACTTAAAGAGCAAGAGAAGGTACTACCTTACCTGGCAACACGCAACAGATAGCAGGACACGGCGACGTGTGACCAACTCTGGCGAAGATTGCAAGGGGTATGAAGCAATCATCACGTTCTTACCTATTGTTCTTACCTAATTGTATCTTTACAGGAATGAGTCAAGCTCGTATTGTCCCGTGTCTTAGACCATATTTATCATACATATCCTTAAATTTGTGAATTGTTTTGGCACACACTATTTCATTCGGTAGTGCATTCCATTGATCAATTGCTCTGTTTGGGAAACTGAATTTCCTTACGTCTTTATCACCTCTCTTCTTATGCAGTTTTATGCAGTGTCCTCTTGCTGATGCTTCTCCATATGTTAAGTAATCATTTATGTCTATTTTCTCCTTTCCTGATATGCACTTATATAGCATTATCATGTCACCTCTTTTCCTTCTCTCCTGTAGTGTTGGTAGATTCAGTTTATTTAGTCTTTCTTCGTAGCTTAGGTCCCTTAAGCTTGGTATCCATCTTGTAGCGGCCCTTTGAACTTTTTTCAATCTTGTCTATATGCTTTTTGAGATGAGGACTCCAGACTATTGATGCATATTCCAGGGTTGGTCTAATGAATGATGTTATTATCCTTCTTAGCATGTCTTCATTTATGTATGTGAATGCTATTCTCATATTTGCAAGCAGTGTATACATGTTCCGTACCTTCTCGCTGATGTGGTCAGCCGGAGATAGTCTGTTATTGATAATCACACCTAGGTCTTTCTCTCTTTCTGATGTGTATAGGGTTTTATTTCCTAACTTATAATCCCAATCAGGTCTTTTTCCACTTTTACCAAACTTGATTACATGACACTTGTCCACATTGAATTCCATTTGCCATGTACTACTCCATTCATGAAGTTTATTTAATTCTTCTTGTAGCTCCCTACAAGAGTCTGTGCTAGTAATTCTCCTTTGTATTTTTGCATCATCTGCAAACATAGTCAGATAGCTCTCATTTCCAGTGTTACTGTTTATATCATTTATGTACACTAGAAACATGATTGGTGCCAGCACCGATGCCTGTGGTACTTCACTAGTCACTTCTTTCCATGATGAGTAGTTTCCTCTTAGTACTGTCCTCATTTCTCTTTTTATGAGAAAGTCTTGCATCCAACAAAACAGTTTGCCTCGAATTCCTCCTTGATGGTACAGCTTCCATAAAAGTCTTTGGTGTGGTACTGTGTCAAAAGCTTTCTTGAAATCTAAATAGATACTGTCCACCCATCCTTCCCTTTCCTGTATTGTGTTTGTTACTCTGTCATAGTAGCTCAACAGATTAGTAACACATGATTTCCCTTTTCTGAAACCAAACTGTCTTTCTGTTATCATACTGTGTTCTTCTAGATGATTTACCCAAGCTTTTCTTATAAGTTTTTCTAATACCTTGCTTACAACACTGGTCAGTGATACTGGTCGGTAGTTGAGAGGATTTTGTCTATTTCCTTTCTTGAATAAGGGGACTATATTTGCTTTTTTCCAAATATCAGGTAGTTTCCCTCGACTCAAGGATTTCTTGAAAATTAAAAATAATGGTTTACTTAACTCCTTTGCACATTCTCGTAACACCCAACATGAAATTTCATCAGGACCACTTGCTTTTCCTCTGTCTAATCTACTTAACTCCTCTTGTATTACTTTTTCTGCTATTTGTATATCTGGTAGTATGTGTGGACATGCGTGTTCCACATATTCCCTCTCAAAATTTTTTTCTTCTGTAAAAACTAATTGGAAATTCTTATTTAGTGCTTCACAAATATCTTTCTCTTGTGTATAAGTGATTCCCTCGTCCGTGATGGATTGTATTATATCTTTTACTTTGGTTTTGCTTCTGATATAGCTGTAAAACTGCTTTGGTTGATCACTACTTTTATTTATTATATCCTCCTCAAACTGTTTTTGGGTTTCCCTCCTTATTCTTGTATAGTCGTTTCTTGCCTGATTGTAATTATTATACGCCCTTTCACTATTGTGTCTTCTGTATCTATTCCACAACAAATCTCTTCTTTCTTTTGATTTTTTACATTCTGTATTGAACCATTTCTGTATTTTCTTATCTGCTTCTTTGTGCTGTGGGATGTACTTCTGGACTCCTATTTCATAAAATTCACAAAAATTTTTATATACAGCATTTAAATCTTGTCCTCTAAGCTCATTTTCCCAATCAACTTCTAAGAAATACTTCTTTAGGTCTTGATAATTTCCCTTTTTATAGTTTAGTCTCTTTTTGTAACTGTCATTACTGTTTACTATGTCATATGCTATCCTGAAGTTATAATTTAGTACTGCATGATCGCTTTTGCCGAGTGGAGGGTGATATATTAAACTGTCAATGTCATTTTCTTGCCTAGTAAATATTAGATCTAGCACTGAAGGTACATCAAGTCCTCTTTTTCTAGTGGTTTCCCTCACATGTTGCGTTAAGAAAAACTCTTGTATGAGATCCAGGAGCTTTTGGCCCCAACAGCTTTCTTGGCTATTTATATCTAGAGTATTCCAATTTATATTTGTATTGAAATCCCCAGTTAGTATAATTCTTTCCGATTTCTCTTCTATTTTATGTAGCAAGGATCTTATACTCTGAATTGTACTCTCTGCCAGGTCCTCATATTCGTCTCTTTCCCATGTGTTTGATCTGGGTGGCATATACAAATTGGCTACAATTACTTTACCTTGAGATGTGTCGATCTCTACTGCAATCAGTTCTACTTGTGATGGTATATCTAGGTTTATTTCCTTGACTTTTAGATTTTTCTTAGTTAATAATTCCTCCTCCTTTTTTTAAATTTCTGTCTCTTCTCCATATATTGTATTCCTCTAAGTTTAGTATGTCATTGGACATCCTTGGTGTTAATTTTGTCTCAGTTAGGCATATTATTTGTGGTTCATTTTCTCTGACATAATCATTCATCTCTAGTAATTTAGATACCATTCCATCCACATTTGAGTACATCAACTTTATCATCTTGTTTATATACTTGTCATGACATGGTTCTACTAACTTCCTCCTTTTTCTTCCATCCTGTTTGTGTACCACTTTCGTACCTGCAATCCTATTACTTTGTAAAAAAATTTATTCTTGTCCTCTTCTGATCTTCCCTAATTTTTTGTTTTTGCTTCCTCCCTTTTCTCTTTCAGTAATTCCAGTTCCTCTTGTGTTAGACATCTTTTTATCCATACATTTTTGAACTCCTCTTTTTCCATAAGATTCTTTGCATTTTTTAGTATCTTTTCCACAGTGTTTACACTCTGGAAAGTCACCTTTAGAGGTCTTGTCCTGCTTTTCTCGTATTTCCCTAACCTTTTGTGTTCCTCTATGTCTTTACTACAGATTTCCTCTGATACTTTCAGTAAGCTCATTACATTTGCCATCTCCTTTTTGTCTCTAGTGATTTTGTTTTTAATTTCTTCCTCCTCTATACCAGTGATTATTATTGATTTATTTATTTCTACTGAATCTCTGACTAACTTTGGATTGTTTTGGATTATTATTTTCACTTCCTTTTTAATGTTTTTTTCCTCCACCCTTGTTTCTAAGTCTTTCTTTACTTTCACCATTTCAGCATACGTGATTTCTACATCATTTTTGTAGCTTTGCACAGCTTCATTCACCTGTGTTATCTTCTCCTCAATATCACTGCTCTGGTCCATAAGACTGCTTGCTTGTCTAATTGTCTCTGTGTCATTTTTTAACTCTTCCATAACACTCTCGTGATTAACTACTGTACTTCCCATTTCACTCACTTTCTTCCTAAGGGTATTCATTTCCACTGTTAGTTCACTGATGGTTGTGTCTTTCTTATTGGCCTCCCTTCCCAGTTTTTCTATCTCTTCCTTTTGCAAGTGCATTTGCTTCTTTATTTCATCAATTTCATTTTTGAAAGCCATTTCTAGTTTGTGTACACGTTCAACCAGTCTATTGTGAGTCTCCACTTCAACCATTTCTTGGTAGAAATCATCATTTTGCTTTTTACTTTTATCCCTTTTCTTTTCCAAATTTGTTTTATTGAAGTATGGATCCATTTTGTAATACTAAATGAACAGAGTGTGTACTTACAAAGCATGCACGCTTTCCCCGTCTTGCTGTAGTATAAACAAACCTAGCTGACTCAACGCATCGTGGTTCTTTGTTGTTTGAACCAGTCTTATTTAAACTTATTATTTCTTTTCCTTTCAATAATGAAAAATCATTTAGTCTAACCTGGTACAGAGCTTGACTCATTCAAAGATACTTATTTAGGTAATGCCTCTGGCCGTGTTGAGCTGGTATGGAGCGCCGGTACAGACGTCTACCTCCGACGATGCCTCGTGCAGATGCAAGGTAGGCTGGGGTTTGTAAGAGAGAAGCGATCTTCAGTGGCGCAAGAACAAAGGAAACAGCAGACTCCAACAAACTAATTAGGTGATCCATATGTGTTTAAAGATCGTCACATATAAGAACATAAGAAGAGAGGACAACTGCAGTAGGCCGGTTGGCCGATGCTAGGCAGCTCCTAGAAGTGTAACTGAACTACTAGAATGAGATAAGGATAGCAAAGAAGAAGGCTCTCCCCCGCCCTCCAAACTCTCCAGATGAAGCCGGCAGGAAAAAGTCAGAAAGAACACCGCGCAGTATAGAAAAACTGGCGTGGACATTTTATAGGAAAGTGTGAAAGGAGAAAAAGAGACTATCACAGTGTAACCTGAAAAGGAAAAAGAATGAATTAGTATTAGTTATTAGATTTTATTTTTTTATACCCATCCCTTATTTGTCGTATGCTTGTAGAGTAGACTGTAGCACCAGTTGAACAGGGCAATACTCCCAAGGTGGATGGCAAGCTGGTGATAGGGAGAGCTGGAGCTCCCGTTTCACCAGCCCTCAGGACTTGATCCTGACCATCCCCCTTTGCTGAACATTTCCAGTGCTTTCATTTACACAGAGAGTAGGCCAGCATACTCTCTTAATACCTCTACCTTCAACTGTCTACACTACACTACATGCACATAAAACATCACACCTCTATTCCACTCTCTTAGCAATGGCCGCTGCAATTTTACTTTCAAAAGAGGTGGTACCTCGGATTGCCACCACCGGCAGGGTAGGGCTGGCGGCACAGGGTCCTCCCGGTTGCCATCAAGCGACTGTGCCAGCAGCGACTAGTGCAATTTCAGGCCATGCTCGTCAGCGGAGAAGTGAAAATGCCGCCTTATTCTTCACCAACATCCGTGGGCTTAATACCAACTTAAATTCAGTCCATTTTTTCCTACAGTCCATATCCCCTCTGGCCTTATTCCTCACAGAACCACAAATCTCACCGTCTACTGAAATATCCCCATATTGTTTTCCTGGTTACAATCTCCTCACAAACTTCCGTAATAAGGGTGGCACCTGTTGTTATATCAAATCCCAATATTCAGTTGACACCATTTTAAACTTCATTTCATGCAGTTTTGATTACTCACAGTATAAACTAAACTATCAAAATATCACCACATATATCTGTGTAGTTTATCGCTCCCCCAGTGCTTCTTCTGAATCCAGTGTATTTGATTTCATTTCCACACAGTTGAGTAACCTTAATCTAGCCCTTAACACCGAACTTACCATCTTGGGTGAATTTAACGTACGTAATGTTGAATGATTATTGCACTCTCTCAGGACTGACGATGCTGGTCTAGAGTGCGAGCTGTTTGCAGAATCGTTTAATCTCACGCAACTGGTAAAGCAACCAACCAGAATACCAGATAATCCTGACCATAATGCCCATCTTTTGGATCTGTTCCTGACAAATAATCCAGATAAGTACAGGATAGAGGTATTGTCTCCACTTGGATCCTCTGACCACAATCTCATCAAAGCCTCATTACTTAGCCCCCCCAAACCTCCCCATTCTGAACCTGTCAGGGTGACCCAATGGCACTTTGATAGGGCAAACTGGGACGAATTTAAAAATTATCTTGTTGACATTCCATGGCAGTCTTTCTTCTCTAGTGATATCAATTCTACCCAGTCCCACATTTGCGATTTAATACTAGCTGGTATGGATTTATTCATACCAAGTCATCAATTCACTAAAAGGCCGAACTCTCCAAAATGGTTTGATAGCAACTGTGCCAGAGCAACAGCCCAAAAGCCTTCAGCATATAACTATTGAAATAAAAAACATCTGAATCACTCTCTCAATTTAAAATTGCTAGAAATCATGCAAAAGCTGTAATAAATCTTGCTAAATCAAACTTCCTTCAAAACCAAGCATCAAAACTACTTAACAGCCCTAATGACAATAGAATATTCTGGTCAACTCTCAGTTCTTTCAATAATAACTTTAACAAGTCATCATCCATTCCCCCACTAAAATCTCCAGATGGCAACATTACTAATGACCCGCTTGGGAAAGCAGATATCTTTGCCAGTACATTTGCCAGAAATTCTACCTTAGAGGAAGCCAGCCAGAATGTTCCAGCACTAGAATTTACCTCTCCCGACATTGTTCCACTTAAGAGACAGACAAGGTACGTGAAATCCATCCTAGACAATTTACCTACCAACAAAGCTCCAGGCCCAGATGGAATTCCACCAATTGTTTTGAAAAAGTGTTCCCCAGAACTTGCCTCTGTTCTTGCAAAATTATTCAGACTATGCATACGTACTTCTTCATTCCCTAATTCGTGGAAAGAAGTCAATATCCACCCAATTCCAAAGAAAGGAAGTTCCTCTGACCCCTCTGATTACAGACCAATAGCTGTCACATCTTCTCTTGGTAAGGTTTTTGAAACTGTAATAGCACATAGTTAAACATCTTGAATCCAACAACTTAATTAGTGATAGTCAATATGGTTTTCGCCAAGAAAGATCCACCATTGACATACTCAATCTCCTAACTCATACCATCCATCAATCAGTTGACCTACATGGTGAAACTCATGCAGTAGCCTTGGATATTTCTAAAGCTTTCGACAAAGTGTGGCACCGTTCCCAGTTGTTCAAACACCCTTGCTATGGACTAAACTCTTTTGTTCCTTTGATTTCCTCATATCTCAGCAATAGAAAATAAGAGTAAAAGTAGATGATGTATATTCCACTTTTCACTCGGTTAACACTGGCGTGCCGCAGGGATCAGTTCTGGCACCAACCTTGTTCCTCGTTCACATTAATGATCTCTTATCTGTCACCCACAATCCCATCCATTCATATGCAGATGACTCAACACGTCATAGTTCATTCACACTCAGACATCCATTTGTAAAGTCCGATATCTCTAACTCTCATCTCAGTACAGCCATCTCTTTAAATCAAGACTTATCCACGATCAGGGAATGGGGACAAAACAACCTTGTCTCATTTAATGCTAGTAAAACTAAATATATACAATTTACTAATAGGCAGGTATTGCCAGATTCGTATATTACCTTCAATGCTACAAATATTCCCATTTCCAAAAGTATTGAAATTCTTGGCGTCTCGCTTAACAATGCCCTCAGCTGGACCTCTCATGTCAGACCACTTGCTAAAACCGCCTCGAAGAAAATTGGATTATTGTACAGAGTCCATAACTTCTTCACTGACGAGCAGATAGTTATCATTTATAAGAGTCATGTGTGCTCTTGGCTTGAATACTGCTCACCCTTGTGGAGCGGATGTGGAGAGGTTGCATTAAAATAAGTAGACAAAATTCAGAACAAGGCTGTTAGAATTATTAATAACCCTGCTATTACTAATAAACTACCTCCTCTACAAGTAAGAAGGAATGTTGCCTCCCTTACGTTATTTTAGATATTTCTACAGCAAATGCTCAGACGAAGTTGCGTCCATGGTGCCACCTCTCCATGCCTTCCCTTGTGCTACATGGGCAGCTGGCAGCACTCATGACTGGAATGTCACTCAGCCATACTGCAGAACTTCTGCCTATCAGAATTCTTTCATTCCCCGAACTGCATCTCTCTGGAACTCGCTTCCCCAGAGTTGTTTCCCTCCAGACTTCAACCTACTGCTGTTAAAGTCTAACTGTTACAGATATTTTATGAACAGCGGACACCAGTAATCTGGTGCATGGATTTGTTTTTTTCTTATTCATTTGTTTTTCCTTCCTCTGTTCTGTTATTAAAAAAAAAAAAAAAAAAAATTAGCCTATGCTTGAAACTCCAATGGAAGAGGCAGCAACTACTTTACTAGGTAACTTATACCGCCCGGACGTGGCGATATTTGAGGTTTTAACTTATTAATTTCTTTTAATACGTCTTCCTTACTAATGGTTATTTTACAAAGAATATTTTCCTTATCAGCTTCGTAAATATTTGCTGCTTGAGAGACCAGGTCTAGATTTTCCGTGATAAATCCTGATATGAAATAATTATTCAACATGAAAATATATTTTGCCATTAAACAGAGGCTTATAATATTTAACCCTCATACAGTACATGTGTTCGGATGCATCATTCAGGGGAAGAGGAGAGAGCAAGATCGTGAGAGTTGGGAGGGGAGGGGGGTGTAGAGAAGAAGGGGTGTGGCAGGGGTAGGGGGAGGATAATGTGAGTGTGTGTAGACCCCGCAGGATTGCTGACGAAGGTGTGATTGGTTCCTGGAACTAGGCTACTAAGCTACACCAAACTCTCCACCGATATTTCCAGCTTCAGTTAACCCTATGGTCACTAGAGTTTTTTTTGACTGACCAAAATCATTAGGTGTTTAAATAAAAATCCATGGTACACTAATAGCAAAATAACTGGAGATCATTTTTGAAGCCTTTGATTGGTAGGGTATTCTGGTGGTTGCCTGAATATGCAAAGGTACCAGATTAAGGTTCAGTTTATAGGATATTCTCAAAAGTTATTCAAATACTTTCATGGTCATCTATATCAGTTTTCAAGCTGTTAGTGTTGTTCTCTAGTGATGGACGTTGTCAGGGGCGTAGCTAGTTTTTTTTTTTTTTTTTTTTTTTTTTAATGGGGTTGTCACTGAGTGGTCAAGCCCACTTTTGAGGTTGTCCACGGAGAACTAGGGTAGAGCGGTGATGGTTTGGACAGTGGGGGGGGGGGAGAAAGAGTTGACGACTGGCAGCCATGGAAGCCATGTCTTCTGCTACTGCCTGCGTCCCATTGAGGGGGGCAAAAAGCAGATCCCAATCTCTGGCAGCCCAGACAAAGATCAGGTCGACTGTGGTTTGGTTCATTGTCAGGGCGGTGTACGATTTCATCAAGTGCCATGATACCAGCATTGATATTTTCATGCACCGCCAGGCTGTTGTTGCACCCAACCCACGGCATCTCCAGCAGGGATGGTGAGACAGTGGGGTTTTTGTCTCTTTGGGACTCCCAAGAGTCCTGAGACTCGGGATGTTATTGGGCCAGGAGGTGTGGCCGTGCAGGGTTCTGCCGATGTGTATGGTGACGTCTCACAGTCCAGGGACCCCAGGTCAGGGGTCCTGAGCATCCTAGGGAGATAAGCACCTACCAGGAAATGTGCATTGAAACAAGGACTTTGCCGGGGTGACAAAGGGACTTTGCTCGTTCTGCTCCCCAAGATTTTGAGGAGAATAAGCTGCCTCACCTTGTCATCCCCAAGTGCTTCGCCCACGATGTGCATTCTGCCTCTTGCTATGGGGAGCATCAAGCCCAGCCGCAGCGGCCTGCCCCCCACCCCACACGCACAACACCATGTAAACAGCTGTGGCTGGATGCTCCCATCAACTTGAAGACTGCCACTTTGATCACCAACCTGGCCCCAGAAATGGCTCAGACCACTGCTGACATTCACCACCTGCTGTCAGCAGCCCAAGAATGCGTCGACAGGCTCCTCAGCTGAAGGGGAGGTCAATGAGTCCTCCCCTCCTCCGGCATCCCATCTTGCCCTCGTATCGTGGATCACAAGGATCAGCCAGATGTATCCTTGTGCCATCACTTCCTGACACTCGACCCCCACACCCGGTCATACCAACTTGAGTCTTGACCTGCTCCACCTTGTACGATCTTCTCCGGGGGATTCTACCTCTTATGATTGTCAGAGGGGAGGAGGTGTGTCTAGACGATCTTTGTGCGTTCGATCATATGCTCCCTCCGCACTTGGCCCCCTAGACTGATCATCTTGTGCGATGCCCGCATTATGGTGTTTTGCATTTACTGTGGTTATCTTGGTTGGCCTAATGTCCCCAAGTGGGTGATGGCCATAAAGCCTTAAGAGAAGGTCAGTGGGATGGTTTGGACACTGCATTTCCTGAGCAACATATGGAACCTAGGGCCGTGAGGTCTTGCGTGAAGTGCAATCATTTGTTTGCTTCGACCACACAGAACCACCTAGCTATAAACGCCACACTTTTCAATGCAGGTCAGATTTTGTGTTTTTTTGTTGTGTATATCATAAGCACTCCTTCCATGAGTATGTCAAGCAGAGAATTAAGCATTATTAGGCTATGGTGAAGCTGTGTTGTATGTAGACGATATTGCTTTAAAAAAGGAATGTTAAATTCTCTCGTGTGAAGTTTTAGAGTACCTATCAATTAATTTACAAAGATTCGGGATGATTTGGACAGTCGTGGAGGGGGATGATTTGGACAGTGTAGGAGGGGGATGGTTTGTCGGTGTCCGAACAATTTTTGGCTACAGTATGCTTTAAAAAGTCTTAAGCATGTCAGCCAGTCAGAAATTGGGAAATAAATAAGTAAAACGAGAGATCAAGTTTCTTTTTTAATCTGAAATAGAGGCTTGGTAAGTGAGAAGTGGAGTCAATATTCCAGAGAGAGAGAGAGGAGGAGGAGGAGGCCAGTTAATGCATCATTTTAAGCAGAGTAGGAGGTTAAGTCAGTTATCCATAATTTTCATTAATTTCAGTTTAAAAGAAAAACATTTTAGATTAATTTGGATGTTGGAGTCAAATGTTGTTCTTGTGTATGAGAGAGAGAGAGAAATGAGGCCAATTCTGCGTCATTTTAAAGCATGGTGCAGCTTATTTAAGTTGTGGATTTCGGACTTAAATATTCCCGCCCACGACAGCACATTTTTTGTAAACAGTTTCCTGTGCTGCATAAATTGAGTAAGATATTATTTATCGCTAGAGATAAATCTGGTCATGGAGAAAACAACGTATTTAGTTATATAGTTATTTAGTAATGTTAAGTTTCATTTGATTTCGTGCACGAAGCTGCTCGAAGCTGACTACTGTTCTCTCCCTGCTACGGTGCTACCAGAGACAGAGTTCAGCTCTCAACCTGCCACTTTACAGTAAACATACGTGCCTCAAACTCTCTACATCGATCAGCCATCTCTCTGCTATCAATACCGTCAACACCATAGCTAAGTACTCAGCATATTTATTAGGCCTAGAATATTTATACTGAGTACTGATCAAAACGCCATATTCACATACCGTACATTACAATGGTGAGTTGTTTCGCTTTATGTTAGTTAATAATCAAGATCCCCTACAGTGATAATAACTAACATAAATTGGTGCCGTGACCAGGATTATATCAAGTGATAAATAGTAGGGGGTTGCGGGTGTGAAAGTGGGAGCATTGTTTTTGCTGTGTCGGCGATCAACCGTATGTTGCGTGGGGCATTAATATGTCGGGAGATTCCCGCTAGATCGTCCGGTGCAGTTTCCAGATGATGCTCCAGCCTTTTATGTCTGCAAGTTTGGCGTGCCTGGATGCACCAGGGAGCAAACGGGTGTTGGATGGCCTCAAAAGAGCGTGTTGCTTTCTTGGGCAATAAGCTCCTTGTGAGGGAGTTTAGGGTTTGATCTCCTGGACTGCCTAACATACTACCCTCACAGGAGCTTGACAAAATTATTTGTCAAAATTTTAATATCGAAATTTGGCTTAATTTTAATTCATTTTATTTTTATTTGGATTCTGCCCAAAAAAGACTACATTTAACTTAAAATCTGCACTTGCTGTCATCTTTCACTTAATTGCCAATAAAGTGGATAAAATAAAATCTTTAAAGAGGCTTAGAGCTGCCAAAAAGGGAGCAATCACTAAACTGACCGCTAACTTAACAGAATTTATAGAACATGCGGCAACCGTTCATGACATCAAAAGTATGAAGGTAACGGTTGAGAAAATCCTCGCTGAGATCGAGTCTTACAATCAGGAGTTGTATGAATTATATCCTGGTGAAGACCTAGAAAGAAGTGGTCATTGATATGGAATATGTTAATAAGGTCAACAGACACTAGAATTACCCGCCATGAACTCGTTAGTAAAAGAACAGGCAGAGTCGGAAAGCAACGGGAATTAAATTACCATCTCTGAAACTGCCAATATTTGATGGTGATCCGATGCAGTGGCTGGGTTTTGGGGAGCTATTTGACTGTAGTGTGCACTCCCGAACAGATCTGACAGACATCCAGAAATTTACATATCTCAAGGGACAATTAAGTGGTGAAGCGCTCCAAATTATTAGTGGATTCAGTTTGGTAGCAGCTAGTTATGAATCAGCAGTCACAGTTTTAAAGAATACCTATGGTCAAGAAGATCGCATTAAGGCTGCTCACATTGCAAAATTATGTAATTTACCTCCTCGCACCCATGAAGTGAATGAACTAAAAGACTTTCCTGCATAATTTGAATGTGCGTTAGAATCACTACGTGCGATGGGAGTGACCGTGAGTGAAATTTGTGCTGTTTTGCTCCATAATAAACTCCCTAGTACACTTTCAGGAGTGATCAAACGTGAACTAAAAGAGAAGTGGTTGATGTAGATGATTACGTTCGTGTGCTAAAGACGGAGGTACTTAATATCGAAAGTAGACAGAATCCCTTGGAACATTTGGGTGCGACCACTCCGGCAGCATTTGCAGTGAAGCGAGACATGCTGAACCTATGCAGAGGAATGGAGGTAAATTGTGTTTTAAACCAGGACATTTTTGGGCTAAGTGTACAAAGTATAAAACAAGGCAAAATTAAAGAGAGCAAAGCAATTGAAGCTGTGTGTCGGATGTTTGTCGGCAGATCATGGTAGTCAGGGTTGTACAAATCCCAAGGTAAGGCTATGCCGACATTGCCAGCAGAAACACTACAACTATTTGTGTCCGACTTTTCGTTCTGAACCCCATGAACAAACAGTAACCCAAGAACCAACAGTGACAGTGGCTGTGACTTCGAGTCGTAATGCAGTGTTGTTGCCAACGATTCAGATCCTATTGGTTACTCAAACGGGCCAGCAGGGCAAGGTTAGGGCTCTATTAGATCAATGCTCACAACGTACCTTAGTTCTAAGATCAAGTTTAGCGAACTTGAAGGTTAACAAGATGAGAAAGGAACGTTTACAACTGCAAGGACTCACTGGCTGTATGGGTAGTAAGGAGTATGAGGTAGTGTTGTTTTACCACCATCGTAGAAAAGTGCACAAGTTGAGGGCGGTGGTTGTAGACGAACTACCTAAGTATAAGCCAGGGAAGGGGCTGCAACATAACGTGCGGGATCTGAAGGCTCAGGGCTACAAGTTAGCAGATCCAAGTGTCACTAGCGGGGATGTCGAACTGGTGATTGGGGCGGACTTTTATCATCACTTTGTACACGCTGGCTATATAAGGGAAGGAGGCAAAATTTTGTTACCCACAATTTATGGTTATACACTGAGTGGCACTTATCGGTCAGAAGAAGAAGATATTCAAGTAGAGCTGGTAACTGTTCTGAAACTGGCTGTAGATTCGATAATGGAGTTAGCAAATATGGATGGCAGGAATACTGCTCCAGAAATCAAGGATCTGACAGCTCTATGGGACTTAGATCACATAGGCATTAGTCCCAATGAGACCGATAAGAAGAGAGAGAAGGTATTAGGTAACTTCTATGAAACGGTGCAATATTCCAAAGATCTATCTATCTATCTATCTATAGCCCGACGCCCTAATCCCGCAAAGGGTGGCCGCAGACAAAACGCCTCCAAGTCACTCTGTCACCCACCATTTGACTCCCCTCCCCCCAACTCACCCCCCCCTCCCTCATATACCTCTCAACTCCATCCCTCCACCTCATCCTCGGTCTACCCCTCCCTCTCCCTCCCTCCACCTCACCTACATACACCCTCTTAGTCAGTCTTTCATTCTCCATTCTCTCCACATGTCCAAACCACCTCAGTGTATTTCTCCTAATCTTTTCAACCACATCCACATATACCCCACAACGTTCCTTCACTTCTTCATTCGTCAACCTGTCCCTCCACGTCACTCCACATGCTCCTCTCAAGTAACTCATTTCCACTGCTCTCACTCTTGACTTGTTCCCCTCTTGCAAGGTCCACGCCTTGCTTCCATACGTCAGGGTAGGGATTACAATACCATCATGCAGTGACTTCTTAACTTCCATACTCACCTCCCTATTTCTCATCACTGCTTTCAGTGTACCAACAACCTTTCTTCCCTGCTGTACCCTTTCACGTACTTCATCCCCCAAAGTTCCATCCTTACTCATCACACTACCCAAGTACTTGAATGCACTCACATTCTCCATATCCTCACCATCCAACCTCACTGCACACTCTGTGACTTCCAAAGAACAGGGACAATATGTTGTGGAATTACCGTGGAAAGAAAACGTTGATAAGTTGCCTGATAATTTTAAGTTAGCCTTGGGCAGATAAAGAGGTTTGCAGCATAAATTCTTAAAGGATCCCAACTATTGCAAACTATAGTAAAGTCATCCAGGATCAATTAGAAAGAGCATTCATTGAAAAGGTGGAGGACAAGAGTCTGGTAGGACATCCTGTACACTATCTAGCTCATCATGGTGTTACTAAAGATAGCTTAACAACACCAATTAGAGTAGTGTTTGATTGTTCAGCTAGAGAGCATGGGAGGGCATATAGTCTGAATGACTGCTTACACGCAGGTCCATCTTTAGTTAATGACTTCACACAGATATTGTTGCGCTTTCGGTGTCATTGTTTTGCCTGGGTAAGTGACATCGAGAAGACATTTCTTATGGTGGGGTTATCTGAAAAGGATAGGGATGCCACTAGATTTCTTTGGCCCGTTGAACCTTTAAATCTAAACAGCCCTTACATGATATATAAGTTCAAGGCAGTGTTGTTTGGAGCCACTTGTTCCCAATTCCTCTTGAATGCCACCATACAAAAACATCAGTGGTTCAGGAGGATAAAGCCTTGATTGATAAATAAAGGAAAGGGTTGTATAATGACAATTTGCAAGGAACCAAGGAAGATGAGGATGCTTTATAACAATTGTGTTGGGATGCCCTGAGAGTATTTCAAGTGCCAATTTGTCCTTAAGAGAGTGGGTAACAAACAGTGTGAAATTGCGGAAGCTACTCCACCTAAAAGGTTTGGCTTCTGAAGTTCAGGACAAGGTAAAGGTAGCCTACTTGGCACTATTTGGCTAACTGATATGGATATGTTATAGGCGAAGGGACACCAAAGCAGACCCACAGTATTGACGAAACGTGAGGTGTTGAACATAACTGCAGGTCTGTTTGACCCTCTGGGAGTATTATTGCCGGTGATCATCCGTGCAAGAAAATTTGTGCAAGATCTATGGCGCATTGAATGTGGGTGGGATGTTCCCATACCGGAAGATAAGGAGGCTGAATGGCAGGGGATATATGAGGATATGATTAACAATACCAGTATTGTATTTCCCCACCAAGTCACTGATAGTAAAATGGTCACGCTGCATCTATTTAGTGACGCAAGCACCACTGCTTATGGTGTAGCAGCCTACTTAGTGAAGGAAGTAGTAGATTAGCTATGGCAAATGCCAAAGTAGCACCCATTAAACCCCTCACTATACCAAAATTAGAATTGACTGCTGTCATGCTGGCTGCTCATCTTGCCAAGTATATTTATGAGGCCTATGCAGACGAGTTAAGCATAGAGAACATATGCCTCTGGACGGATAGCCAGATAACCTTATACTGGTTGTCTAGTAAAAAACTATTGCCTGTATATGTTCAGAACAGAATTGACGAAATAAAGGCATTGGTCCCTGATGCTGAATTTCGTTATGTGTCTACAAAGGACAACCCCAGTGATATGGTTTCCAGAGGGAAGTCACATGCATCCTTAATAAGTTCTTCTTTGTGGTGGGGAGGGCCCACATGGCTACCTCACCAAAAAATGTGGCCGGAAAACGGTCCATTTGAGGGTTGTCTCCTCGAAAAGACCCTGTCATTGCCAGTATCGGTAACCCTTCCTGCCATATTGAATTGGGACCGATATGGTTCTTATGTGAAGACAAGGCATGTGATGGCATGGGTGTTGAGATTTATCAAGGCAAAGAACACATGAGGCAATGCCAGCTTATTTGACAGTGCCGGAAATAAGGACAGCAGAATCAGTTATGATTAAGTTAGCTCAAATGGATTACCATTATTTATCTACTGGAAAGGGCACACCAAGTAATGTGGTGAAGCAATTAGGCCTCTATATGGAAGGTGGGCTGTTGCGTTGTAAGGGTAGGTTACAGTTGTCTGACTTAAAGGATGAAGCAAAGTACCCTATCCTAATACCTAGTAAACATTGGTTAGCAGCTCTCCTTTCTGAGTACTGCCACAAGGTGTGTAGGCCTAGTGGAGTAAGTTATGTTGTAAGTTACATAAGACAAATATTTTGGATTCCTAGGATCAGACAAGTTGTAAAGAAGGTTTTAAGGAAATGTATAACTTGTAAAAGGTTACAAGGTGCCCCATATACAGTACTGCTGTACAGGCTCCGCCATTACCCTACTTTAGGGTTCAGGAAGTGAACCCATTTCAAGTAACAGGAGTAGACTACACAGGTGCTCTACCCATTAAAGAAAAGGGTACCGTAGGAAAATTATGTGTAGTCTTGTTTATCTGTGCAGTTACTAGGGCTATACACATTGAGACTGTCAAACCTCTCCTGTGAGTCCTTCATTCATGCCTTCCGTCGGTTCTGTAGCAGGAGAGACTTCCCTGAACTCATAATTAGCGATAATGCCACAACATTTGTAAGTGGACCCAGTGTGTTGAGGGAGTTAAAAAATGACAAGGTTACAGAGTGAATTGGTAAAGGTAAATTGTGAGAGGCAGTTCATACCGGCCAGGGCGCCATGGTTCGGTCCCATCTGGGAAAGAGTGATAGGTATCCTAAAGGCTGGCCGGAGAAAGGTATTGGGTCGAGCTCTAGTAACCCGTGAAGAACTGGATACCCTATTTTTGGAACTTGAGGCCACAGTCAATGACCGTCCACTTGGATCTACATACGGTGACCTTGAAGAGCCATTCCCTATCACTCCTTCACAACTTATTAATGGGAGGCGTCTTAGACAGTTCCCAAAACAGGAAGTCAGGGATGATGATTTCACGGACATCACCTGGCGGACTAATTTGGGAATAAACTGACGTCTCCTATACGTGACAAAGATTTCACGAGATCTGTGGAGGAGATGACCACTGACTACTTAATATCTCGTAGGGAGCAACACCGTCAATTGACATACAAGAAAGGGAAGGCAGCGCCTCAAGTTGGGGATGTCGTGCTGATACACGACAATGGGCCTCGACTTCTCTGGCGACTAGGTCGGGTCACCAAAATGTTACGTGGTTCCGATCAAGAATGTAGGGTAGTACAGCTTAGGACAACCGCCGGTTTGACCACAAGACTGGTGGTTAAGCTGTATCCACTAGAAATTGATGTAGAAAGGAAAGAGGAGGACAGCCAAACCGGCGCTACCCAACACCTCCCTACACCCATAAATGACCGATGTGATGCCCCATTGAGGACATCACGTCAGACCGCTTTAGGTTCCTCCCAACTATGGCGTACCCTGATTGGGACGGGACAGTTGTAAATATTTTATATATTTGGGCGGGGGAGTATGTCGTGGATTTCGGGTTTAAATATTCCCGCCCACGACAGCACATTTTTTGTAAATAGTTTCCTGTACTGCATAAATTGGGTAAGATATTATTTATCGCTAGAGATAAATCTGGTCATGGAGAAAACAACGTATTTAGTTATATAATTATTTAGTAATGTTAAGTTTCATTTGATTTACTTCGTGCTCGAAGCTGACTAGTTCTCTCCCTGTCCCTGCTACCAGAGAGTTCAGTTCTCAACCTGCCACTAAACAGTAAACATACGTGCCTCAAACTCTCTACATCGATCAGCCATCTCTCTGCTATCAATACCGTCAACACCACAGCTAAGTACTCAGCATATTGGCCTAGAATATTTATACTGAGTACTGATCAAAACGCCATATTCACATACCGTATATTATAGTAGTGAGTTGTTTCGCTTTATGTTAGTTAATAATCAAGATCAACTACAGTGATAATAACTAACATCAGTTTTAAAATAGATTTATAATTTTTAAACAACTACGAAGAGGTTCATTAGGATTCTGAAGATAAGTTTGTACATTAGGAAAGTAAAATGTCTTTGAATTGATAAATTTTTGTTCTTTGCCAATCCAGCTCATATAATTTTAAGAATGTGCCACGTAATACATGCAACCGAACCATCCCACCTTCTGTCCGAACCACTGGTAGGGATGGTTCGGACGATTTAGAAATTTGTGTTTCGTTAACTTTAGCTTACAACTGAATAGAGCTAGAGGTTTGATATTATTAGGCTAAAGAGCCAAATGATGAAGGAACATTTTAACATAAACACAGTTACACTACTGCTTAAACCTGAATTTTTATAAATATATTTTTAAAATTTGCCCGAACCAACACCGCCCTCCCCAATTCATAGGTCCTTTTGAGGTATTCTTATGAAACTTTTGGGTGGCCAGGACCACCTTAGTCCCCTCTGGCTATGCCGCTGGGAGTGTCTGAATGGAAATACTAATTTAATTAATATATTACTTTTTCCATACGGAAATATTCTATTTCGCTAATTAGAGAGAGGGGGAAAACCAGTATCCTCGTGAGGCTTAAGCTCTTAGCCTAAGTAATCAGCCTGAGAGTTCACAGTAGTGAGAAGGCTTCTCCCATCTCTATCAACACTGACTTTACCGAAGCCGACTCCGTCAACGTTGGCTCTCATTGCCGACTCTGCCAGCGCCGAATACCAACATCCACTCTGCCCGCGCCGCCTCCATCATTGCAGAATTTGTCAAACATCGACTTGACCAATGCCGTACCACTGAACTCTATAATATGGAGGGGCTATTTCCTCTGACAGCGGACACACAAACTACGCGGTGCTACCCATGAGAAAACCACTCCATATTATAGAGCTCAATGCACCATACCTATCAACACCGACTCTACAATGACTGCTTATCACTCTATTTTCTCCTTTCCATTTCTGTTTCATTGCTAGTCATGTCTGTGGTTTGAGTGTCATAATGGTCTTTGATACCTGACACTAGGAATATATTAGTCATTTCAATTCTTCTGATAACCATGTCACCGAGTGGTTGCCCTAAAGGTGAATGAAAGTGCCTAGATTCTATAGAAGTAGTGACAGTATGCGAAAGAGTGTCGTTGTATTGAAAGGGCTTAACAACAGAGCATGAGAAATCTGCTGTGCCTCAACAATAGTTCGCCGCCGCCGCTGCTAATATCATACTTAAGCGGAAGCACTTAATTACCTACTTAGCATACCTTGGGTGAGATTTTTTAACTTATTTACAACTAATTACCGATTACATGACTTTTAATGTAACCAACATTGACATCGATAAATATGCTGTTAGCCACCATCGCAGCGTGGCCTGTGTTTGCAGTAGGCAAGCTCCACACCCTCCTATACTCCACAACCTTTTTCTTCCTTACCCCATACTACCTCTTCCCAACTCGCCCATTCATTTGCCACATTCACATAAGAGCATAAAAAGATTGGTCGGACGGCTCTTGCTACTGGCAGCTTCTATATGAATGAGACTAAAGTAGGCCTCCTATAAAACTACAGCCTACAAGCTGTCATCCACCTTCTCAGAAAGGCTTGTGGCAACTGGTTCTTTACACCCCCCCCCCTCCCTAGTTAACCCACCGACCCACCCACAGATCTGTCCACCAACCCACTTACATTACCCACATGCCGACCCACCCAACCACCTACCCACCGACCCGTCCACCCACTCACACACCGACCGGCTGACTCACCCACCAACCAACCAACAGACCGACCAACAGACCCACCCACTGACCGGACTACCCAGAATGACCGACTGGCCCAGTGATCAACCGACCCTCCCCCCCACTCCTAACTCTACCCAGACTTCAACCCATTCCGCCTTACATACCACCTACTATTTCATCCTTGACTCCGCCCTCCAACCCCCACTCCACCCTCCACTCCTGCCCCTCATCTCCATTCCTACACTCATTTTCCTACTTCAACCCTCATTCCTTGCCCCAGCTTCCTCTACTACCTCCACCCCCACATCAACCTCCGACATACTGACTATATAGCGACTACTTGTTTGTCTGGCTACATAGGTGTACCATCAACAGTGAATGGCTTTTGAAGGTTTTAATGACCAGGATTTCTCCCAGTTGAACAAAACCTACTGGTGTTTGCCTGAATTTTAAAAGAAAATATACCAATGACTACAAAAGGGTAAGGGTTCATGAAAACAACTGATAAAACACTTTCACATTTATTACAACTGTGCGTGGCACATCGTCCATTTTATGTGGGGGAGACACCATAAGAAAGAAGCTGGGGAGCTTCGGAAGTACCGTACAGTAAGTTGGACAACATATTGGTTGTTCTGATTTAAAAGAAAATCATCTGACGTTGGCCTAACTAAATTTCTTGGTTTCCTGATAACGGAAAGGGTGATGTGTGAGAGTAGTTTAAAGATCTGACTACTGGAACTCTTCCAGTTGGAAAAAAAAAAAAAAAAAAATCAGGTACAGTATAACTCCTTAAATATGGAAATTCTTTTTCCACAATATTTTTCCATGCAATAAGGGGGTGTTATCTTTCCTCAGTCACTGCACATTTGTGGACAAGTATGACATGATAAAACACTAATACAAGGTACTTAATTGCATTTACTGCTCATGGTACTGTACGTTATTTTTTACAGTACAGGTATTTTCTCAGTTATCATTATAGTTCTACTTTCCAAAATATTCATTTTCCAAAAAAAACTTTGGAAAATGCATTTCGAATTTGAGAGCTTCCATGCTGTACTGTACTAACCTACATAACATACTCAAGTACACAAATGGCAACAAAAGGGTTAAGGAGACTCCTTAAAACCTTTTCTTTACAAGTTTCATTTCATTCATTGCCAGACGCCATGTATCCCAGACGGGGTGGCCAATGGCTTAGAGTTAATTGTTTTACAGGGAGGGGCACTAATCCTCCACCAACCCCACTTGACACGTAGGGATGCCAACAGCATCTGGTGTTCCCAGGCGGTCTGCTGGGTAAATACGAAGCTACATGTGGACAGGTGTACTATAAGGGGGCTTGAATGGTGAATGGATGTGTGTGGCCCTTTTCACTGAGCACACTACTGATTAGATCTCCCACTACCATATTCTTTCCTTTTCCTGGTTTGCTGTAACCTACCAAATACCATCTACAGGTGGGAAGAAGAGGTGGGACGAGGAGGATTAATAATGCATATTTGCCCATGAACACTACGTTGTTGTTCAAATTATAAAGACAACATATAAGAGAAAGTTCGTGCCTCCAAACCCCCAAACAACACCAGCCCTTGTTAGATGCTGCATTTAGAACCTCTTCAATTTCATTCCAGCAACCTGACCTACTATTTTTTGTCCCCTAACAACCTGAAGGTGGTTTTATTCAACTTGGAATGGCCCTAAATTATTGGAGAATTAATAAAAGCTGTATCAGACCTCTCCATTTATAAAACTCTTCCTGTGCTCATCAATCATCTGAGGGTAGGAAGAGTAAACTTGAAAAACACTAGCGGACTGAAATGGTTAACATTCTTTTTCACTAACTCCTACCCTCCAGTGAATACAGGATCTCCAATGATGTATTCTGTGGAATACAGAATGTTAAAAATTTCTCTCGCTCTCAACTGTAAGAGTCATATACACTCTTCATCAATCCCTTCACTACCACAGACTGTCCTAAGTTGAATAAAATCATCAGGCAGTAGCAGAAATACATAGTACATCACCATATGGAATAAAGTTATGGGCCATTTCCACAGTCGTCCATAACCTTTCAGGCTTGAGCATGGATTAGGCCTGAACCAAAGGACCTTTGGCTTTCATGGTCCCTCTGAATGGTTTATGAGAGCTAACTAACATGGGGACGTCTGCCTGTGTTGATGCTGTAGCATTGATATCTCTGGGTGTTCAAAGCAAGGATGTTAGACACTCATCCAGCACCTTCCATATGATGAGAATATTTAGAAATTAGAATGTGATGAATGTGGTGGCTGACCTGGCTGGAAAATTCACTTCATACAACCCTTACTAATATAGTCAGGAGTGAAGAAATTTACCTGAAGGGAGCAAAAATAATTAGAAATGTCACTGGAATGAAGTGGCTAACTAATGGCAACCACACCACATGCCTACATGAAACACTCAAAGCTGAAATATGATGAATGCTGAGTGTTGTAAGAAAGGCAGAAGTAAAAAATAACTATGGCGAAGTAACAAGTGCATAATAACATCTAATGAGTCATGGTGTGGCTTATTAATTGGTATAATATTAGTACATGAACATGAGGTATTTTCTAAACAGGGTGTGTTAGTTACATAAGCAATAGTACACTGGGCATTTGATATTAAAATTTTAATGAAACTACACACTAGACAACGATTCTTTAATTTCTTTCGGGTCTGACTGTTGTGGAGCCTCCAACAAGTTGCAAAATAAACTGCATTAAGTTGCCTTATACAGTATTTAGGTAAATTATAGTCTCGCTAAAGTGCATAAATATGAGGTATTTTCTTTACGGAGTGTATGCCAGGTATTTATCTCGGCATATTAAATCGGATATGGGATTTCAAACATTGATAAATACCCATTTGACAATTCTTTTATATTAGTTGATTTGGGTCCATCTGTTGGGGAGCTCCAACCCACCCCCAAGAAGGTTCCAATATTTGTTGGGGACAGCCTAACTGCAACCTCCGAACAAAGGCCTCAGAAGGCTGGCTGGTGGCAACTGTGAACACCAAAACATGTTTGAAGCCATGTAGGCTGTGGGGGACGACATTAGGAATGACTGAGAAAACAGCCCTAATCCACAATAGGTTACAGAAAAATTATCCATTGAAATCCCACAGTTGATATGCCAGTTCCATACAATTAACAGCACCAAAATATGAAAATGTAGAGATATCCATCCCTTACTTAAAACAAGGGCTGCCTGTGCTGAAATGGAAAGTGGAAGGATTAGGGTGGTCATCTCCTTCCACAAAACTACAAAAAACATTATCTCAAGATTGGGAAGAAACCAAAAGATGGATAAGAAAGAAGGGCCTAAGGCAAAGAGGGTGTATGAGTGAAGACTGGAAGGGTTAGGATGGGTATCTCCTCCCATGAAACTACAGATGATATTTCAAGATTAAGGTTGAAATAAATACTCTGAGAAACATCAATGGATGAATGAGAAAAAAGAGGCTTGGGTGGATAGGTTGTACGAATGGAGTAAGATAGGGTCAGAGTGGGCATCTCCTCCCACAGATCAACTCTGTGACCAAGTTTACAATTTAAAATCAACACCCTCTTGTAACTCAGATTTTTATTTGCAGGAAAAGTGTGTGACATGGAAAGCTTCTACTCTTTCTGCCCCTTGTTCTTCCTGGGAAAATAAAATGACAATTTTTGTCATGTAACTAAAACTTCCTTTTGCAGAAACAAGTCATGAGAAACTTTTGCACTCCCCTTGTCCATTCTGCAACAACTAATCTGGGTTACAAGAGGGAATTTATTTATTTATTTTTTTTTTATCTTGGTTCTGAATGCAATCTAAGGATGAAATAAATGCTTAGCTTGAGTATAAAAGTATGACAGTACACTGTTTCAATAAAAATACTGAGATGAGCATTTTAAAACTTCGGCTTACTCAACCTATACAGCAGTTAAGTACGAGATGCAACAAACACTCCAAAATTGTTATATACATTCTCAGTTATGTATGGTATGTTATGAACATTCCTATAAAATTTCACAAGAGTTGCACATACATTCCCTTTATAATGAACTCCTTCAGTAGGAAGACACCAATTTCTTTCCCCCTCTGTTAATACCACAATTTTTTACCCCCTTTGGAGAGGACATGAAAGTGATTGAGTTAAAGGGAATTGATTACCCCCTTCCCTTTAAACTGTTTTTTGTAATCCCTTCAATATGATGCTGTGTTTTAGATTTCATTCTTGCTCCCTTTCAGTGATCCTACTGACCTAAAGTGAGATTTTTCAAACTATAAAGGTTATATATGGCATGCATTACTACCTTCCCAACAAGAATACTCCCTTTATAACATCATCAGCTGAAAGTGGAGGAGCAATTGGGTAAATATTGATTGGAGCAGATGGGGGACGTGGAAGGTGTGTGCAAGATATTCACCGAAGAAATCTGTGCGGCTTGTGAGGTGGTGTAAGGGGTGAAGAGAAGACAAAAGGTGCAAGGAACAGCATGGCAGAATGAGGTGGTAAGACAAGCTGTGTCACAGAAGAAGAAAGCATATAACGAGCGGATGAGAAACACTGGGCGTGGAAGAAGTTGAGAGACGGAAGAGACAGTTAAATGTAGAGAGGAAGAGAGAGGTGAAAAGATTGGTAAGAATAAGAAGAGAGTGGTTGAGGAATTTGGAAGGAATCTGAGTGTAAAATTGAGGGAACGTAAGAAAATTTTCTGGAAAGTGGTAAAGAGAGTTAGGCAGGTGGCAATGAAGTTAGTCGAGGAGTGAAAGATAAAAATGGTAGATTACTAGTGGAGAAGGGAGAAAAAGTGAGCAGATGGAGAGAACACTTTAAGGAATTGCTGAACACAGAGAATGAAAGTACTGTAATGCAAGTATAAGTGGCTGGGAGAAGGAGGGACATGAAAAGAGAGGAAGAAATCAGTAGGATGGAAGTTGTGGAAGCAATGATGAAAGTCAAAATGGGGAAAGCCCCAGGAATTGATGGAGTGTGTAGTGAAATGCTGAAGCATGGGGGAGAGATAGTAGTAGAATGGATGTGGAAGATGTGCAGATTGGCTTGGGAGGAAGGTAGAGTTCCAGAGGACTGGAAGTCAGGTATAATTATTCCCTTGTACAAAGGAAAAGGGGAAAAAGATGTGCATGGTAATCATAGGGGAATTTGTCTTCTTGGTGTAAACAGGAAAAGTATATGGTAGGATACTTATTGACAGAGTTAGGGAAATAACAGAGAAGTTAGTTGGAGAAGAACAGGGAGGTTTTAGGAAGGGAAGAGGTTGTGTAGATCAGATATTCATTCTTAGATCTTTAGTGGAAAAGTTTCTAGAGAAGGGAATGAAGTTGTATGCAGCCATCATGAATTTGGAGAAGGCATACGACAGTGTGGATAGACAAGGATTGTGGAAAGTATTAAGAATATATGGAGTAGATGGGAAGTTGTTGAATGGTGTGAAGAGTATGTATGAGGGTGCTAAGGCTGCAGTGCATGGACTGAGTGAATTTTTCTACTTGAAGGTTGGATTGAAACAGGGATGTGTTATGTCTCCATGGTTGTTCAATCTGTATATGAATGGGGTTATAATAGAGATACAAGGTAGGGAAGTGGATGTTGGAGTGGCCCTAATGAGAGAGGGCAGTGTTTGGAAACTCCCTGTCCTGTTGTTTGCAGATGATACTGTGTTGTTAAGTGAAGACATAGGGGAGCTGCGTGGCTTGGTGGATGAGTTTGGGAGAGTGTGTAAGAAACAGAATTTAAAGATAAATGTAGGGAAGAGTAAAGTTATGGTCTTTGAGAGAACTGAAGTCAGTGAATGTTCATTGAGATTGGATGAGGAGGAAATGGAAAATGTGAGTGCATTTAAATATTTGGGTAGTGTGATGAGTAAGGATGGAAGTTTGGAGGGTGAAATGCTTGAAAGGGTACAACATGGAAGAAAGGTTGTTAGCTCCTTGAAAGCAGTGATAAGAAACAGGGGAGTGAGCATGGAAGTGAAAAAGTTACTACATGACGGTATTGTGATACCAACTCTAACATATGGAAGTGAAGCTTAGACCTTGTTGGAGGGACACAAGTCAAGAGTGAGAGCAGTGGAAATGAGTTATTTGAGAGGAGCATGTGGAATCACATGGAGAAACAGACTGACAAATGAGGAAGTCAAGGGGTGTTGTGTGGATGTTGGTTTGATAGGAAGCATTAGGAGAAACACAATGAGGTGGTTTGGCCATGTGGAGAGGATGGAGAGTTAGAGACTGATGAGGAGAGTGTACAGTATGTGAGTGATGTGGAGGGGAGGAGAGGGAGGGGGAAGCCACGGATGAGATGGAGGGATGGAGTGGAGAGGTATATGAGAAAGGGGAGTGTGAGCTGGGAGCAGGGCAGTGAAATGGTGGGGGATAGGGCGACATGGAGGCGATTTGTTTGTGGCCACTCCTTCTGGGATTAAGGCGTCTGGCGATAGATAGATAGATGGCTGAAGAAGGGAAGAATAAGCCTGAAAAATCACATCACTGGACAGAAAGTGTTAAACTTACAAAAAAAAAAAAAAAGAGTAGACAGAAAGTGTTAAACTTACAAAAAAAAAAAAAAAAGAG
Source organism: Coenobita brevimanus (assembly GCF_032717465.1). Lineage (NCBI taxonomy): Eukaryota > Metazoa > Arthropoda > Malacostraca > Decapoda > Coenobitidae > Coenobita > Coenobita brevimanus. The sequence continues at coordinate 13,034,824 of NC_137015.1, read as the reverse complement.
TACACAGAGCAAAATACATAAGGTGTCACCATACTGAAGGTGTTCAGTACAAGTTGCTGAACACATTCTCACATAACCAACACACTGAGTAATATATCTTTATTTTATTATGGCTAGAGTACCTCTAATAAATTTTATTCTGCTAAGGGGAGGCCTCTTGAAGCACAGAAGTTGACCCTTTGATTCCAGGTGATGTCCTTTCCCAGTTTATTTTTGTTATTACCAGATTATTTTATTAAGCTTAATTAAGGTCTCCTGTACTGAAGGGTATGAAAGTGTATTTACCGTCTCCACTTCAAAAGGTCTACTCTAAGCTGAAATAAATCATCAGGAGATGACAGGAATTCAGTGAGACAACCCTGGGCTTATGTTTATAACCTCTTCTCTGCCAGACCCCCCTTTAATGCTGGATAAAATAATCTGGTGGCAGCCAACTCTTTCTTTACAAGACCCCCCCTCCAAAGCTGGAAGAAACTGTCTGGTGGTTGCAAGTGACATACAAAAGGGACTAAGTTCAGTAACTGCAACCAAAACACATGAGCTTAATCCTTTTAGTCTAATAATGTACTGTACCGGTACTGTATATTCTATTGTTTATCTTTCCAGGTTACTTCATTCATGTTAAGAGACCTTCCAGTCTAAAGTGTGTGATGTAGCCTTCTCTGATCCTTTACTAGGGGACTCTTCCTAACTAAAACTGTCTGGTAGTAAAAATGATTAAAAGTTCATACTAAAACTGTCTGGTAGTAACAATGATTAAAAGTTCATCCTCAGAGTAAAGGGGTTAGTGCTGGTTCAGAAGTCTGCTTCACTGCTGCTGCTCACACAAAATATTATTTGGTTTCACCCCCTAGAATTCACCGACCTCTTTCAACCCTTCGTAACAATGACGTTTCATTCTTGCTCCCTCCAGACTGTTTAATTTGCTTAGAAGAAGCTTTTCTAACTGACTGAATGGGTGAGATATACCATTAACTCCTCTAATCCAAGGCTTTCTTAAAACTGTACTCCAAGGCTCTCTTAAAACTGACTACAATCATCTGGCAGCACCTACACTAAAATACAATGATGGCCTCAGACTGAAATGACTGAACACACAAAGTCCCTGTTATGAGTTTCCAGTTGCTATTCAATCCACAATAAATTACATTAAAACTGCCTGATAAATTTTCATTACTACCTATATGCTGATTTGCCCTTTCATGTTCAGATAAGCTTGGGGCCACAAGAACAACTCTTAATTTACAGTAACAGGTGACAAAGTTGTGATTATTGCAATACATCCTCTACAATGGGAATTGTCAGGACTGGTTTACTCCTATGAACATGGTGACTTTGATAATATAACCTCGCTGCTTTCAGAAGATTTGAATCAGCTTAGGGGACAGTTTCAGACAGAAGGGTTTAGATATTATATAACCTTAATCAACCTCAGTAACAGTTACATAAAATTATCTGATGTCAGTGGAAATCAAATGAAAAAATTTCATCAGAGTGAAGGGGTTACTGTATTTTTATTCATATCTTGTTCATTATTTATTCCCTTCACTATGATTATATTTTCGTCAGTTTTATTCTTGCTGCTTTTTGATGATGATGATGATGATGATGATAATCTGCTTAGGTCAGACTTTTCAGACTGAAGGGGTTATATACAGCCATAATGAACCCCTTCAACGTAACAATTCCAAATTTGAAAAAGATATCATGTGGTAGTATCAACAACACAGTATACAGTACACTAAAAAGGATGTCACCTGACTGCAGTGGGTTAAAAGTTTAGATTATGTGGCATCAGGCACCACTTCTCATCAAAATGCAAAACAAATTTCATGCCCCATATTACTGTCAGTTAAGGAAACTCCTTAGCACCTCCTTCTACTATTTTATTTCTGTATATGGTAATTAATATTCTCTTGCATGTTTTTTATGTAAATTATTTTATTATGAAAAGACATGAACAGCATAAAAGATTATATTGAGTGTGATATTCAAGAATCATTGAGAAAGAGGTGCCAGAAAGCTTCTTAAACTGACAAGAATACAGTACCACCCCAAATGTCTTATGATCTGAAAATGTAGCTCTTATCTGTCAGAAATATGATGAGCTTAGTATAATTTTGTCATACAAATTGAGAAACTATAATTCTTAAATATAGGAACACTTTCAGTAGTAAAATGCATTTGGTATAATTTATTTTTAAAAACAGTAGTGTAGCACATTATTTCAGCTTTTACCGTTATCTATTTTAAATACTTCAATACTTAAATACTGATTTATTCTTCCTACCTACCGATGAATTTATTCAGTGTTGGGGAGAACCACTGTAATGAAGGGGTACATGAAGGATGTATGCAATCTCTCCAGGTCAGAAAGTCTCTCCAAAAGCTGAATAAAATTATCTAGAGATGGCAAGAATAAAAGAAAAAAAACAAAAAAAATTTCATCAGACTTAAGTAACAGGTTAACCCTGTGGCTGCAGCATTCCTTTAAGGTGGCCTGCAGTATCCCTTCCAGAATCTCAGTCAAGTTTAAGAAACTGTCGAAGTTTTTTTATGGAATGCAATACAGTATATGTTCATACTTGTGGAGTGACCAAACATTGGTTGACACCACTGTCTTGTGTTTTCTTATGGTAGCTATGCAGTATATGTTCAGGTTTGAAGGGTGACCAAGTACAGTACCCATTTGGTTATTAGTTGGCCAAAACATGCTCCAACAATCTTTGAAAAAAATAATAATAATAAAAATAAGTAAAGACAAAAAAAATATTCCATCACTATGCCTGAATGGAGACACTGCGAGTCTTCCAATCAGTTTCTTTTGCAACTACAGGACTGGAAAAAGTTTATTTGCTTGTGTGTGAACTCTTTATCAATGTGTAGTAAGTATTTTTGAGAAAAAAATTACAAGTGACAAAAGTAAACATTTCCCAAAACTCCTACACCATGGATATCCCATCCTGCTGCCTAAATATTTTAACAGAATACAAATCTTTTAGTTGGAGAAGAACAAGGAGGCTTTGGGAAGGCAAGAGGTTGTATTGATCAGAATTCATCCTTATGTCTTTAGTGGAAAAGTTTCAAAAGAAGGAAAAGAAGATCTATGCAACCTTCATGGATTTGGATTTGGAGAAAGCACATGACAGAGTGGATTGAGAAGGAATGTGGAAAATAGTCGGTATGTATGAGGGTGCCAAGGCTGCAGTTTGTGTGTGGATAGTGAACTGGGTGAAATTTTCTATCTGAATGTTGGATTAAAACAGGGATGTGTCATGTCTCCATGGTTGTTCAATTTGTATATGGATGGGATTATAAAAGAGATACAAAACAGGGCAATGGATGTTCGAGCAGCCACAGGGCAGGGTTTGGAAACTTCCTGTACTGTTGTTTGCAGATGATAATGTATTGTTAAGTGAAGACAAAGGGGAACTGCAAGGCTTGGTGAATAACAGTAGGAGAGCACATAAGAAATGGAATCAAAAAGGTGAATGTAGGGAAGAGTAAAGTTATGGTCTTCGTGAGAAATGAAGTCACTGATGTTACAGTGAGGTTGGATAATGAGGAAATGGAAAATGTGAGTGCATTTAAGTACTTGGGTAGTGTGTTGGTTATGGATGGAAATTTGGAGGATGAAGTGCTTGAAAGAGTAAAAAAAAGGAAGAAAGGTTGCTAGTTCTTTGAAAGCAGTGATATGAAGTAGGGAAGTGAGCATGGAAGTAAAAAAGTTGCTGCAAGATAGTACTGTGTTGTGATACCAACTCTAACATCTGGAAGTGATGCTTGGACTTTGCTGGAAGGACACAAGTCAAGAGTGAAAGCAGTGGAAATGAGTTATTTTAGAGGAGCATGTGGGGTTACATGGAAAGACAGACTTACAAATGACGAGACAAAGGAACATTGTGGTGTGGATGTTGATGTGATAGAAAGCATTAGGAGAAATACATTAAGCTGGTTTGGCCATATGGAGAGCGAGGGACTAATGAGGTGGAGGGGAGGAGAGGGAGGGCAAGGCCGGATGTGATGGACAGATGGAATGGAGAGGTATATGAGGGAGGGGGGGGGTGAGCTGGGGGGAGGGCAGTCAAATGGTGGGGGACAGGGCGACATGCAGACAATTGTTTTGTGGCCACCCCTTGCAGGATTGAGGCATCTGGCAATGGATAGATAGATAAACAAATCTTTACATAGCCGACTTATTTGTGCTTGAAGAATATCAACCGGGTTTTTTTGTTCTTACAGTAAACCCTCTATAATTCGGATTAACTGGGAGGAACCCTATGCCGAATTATCCAAAAATCCGAATTATTGAAGCTCATGCTTGCCCCTATCCCCAAATCACACCCACGCCCACTAAAACATGGCTTTTTCACAAAAACATTGAACAGTACAGTATATTATTAGTTTATACTCAAAGACTGCACAATACAATAAATAAAATAGTGTCAAACTTTGATAATGAAGTTTTGCAACACAGTAGTAGAGTACAGTACACTTAACTGTACCGAAGGTACTGTACAATTCTTAAAAATTACATATTACTACACTTATTACTACAAAAACTGTTCTTGTCCACTTATCACAGGAACCCTTTTCAGGTTTGTCTCACTTAATTTGAATTTCTATCAGAATTAAAATTATTTGTGGGGTGGTCAAAAAAGATCCAAATTAACCGATTTCCAAATTATTCGGGGTCAAATTAGAGTGGATTTGCTGTATTTTCTGACATATCATTGTATCACCTTCGATCTGATGATGAACTCATTTATATTTTTGCTACCACCAAATGATCTTATTCAACTTAAGACAGACCTCTAGTGGCAAAGGGTTAATGAGGGCTACATCCAACTCCTCCAGTTCAAAATGATCCCCCAGTCCTGATTCAAATCAGCTGGTGGTAGCAGTCATAAGGAATAATATACCTCACTGGAGTGAAATGGTTAATAAAAATTGCTACACACAGTGCCCACATACATTGAGTAAACTTAATAACGTAAGAGAGGATAAATGCACAGGCCTGTTGCCCATGCTAGGAAGCTCTAATATGAGTGTGACTAAACTATTAGGGTAAAACAAGGAGAGCAGAGAATGCTCAAGCATACATCTAACTAAAAAAAACACTAAACCAGCTTAAACTTATGATTACTAGAACACAGAATGACTTAGAAGTTGACTTAATGAGATTAATGCTAAACTATCACTATCAGCAACACTTCATTCCTTGAATAATACCATTAATACGGCCTACTTCACAATCTACTGAAAACTTCAGCAATGATCTCTCTCTCTCTCTCTCTCTCTCTCTCTCTCTCTCTCTCTCTCTCTCTCTCTCACACACAAAGCCAGAGCAAACAGACATGTTTTAACCACCTCTGCAAATTTTCAGGAATTATGTTTGTCCTGTCTCCTGTGGTCTTCACTAAAGTTTGAAGTATTGTCTGTTATTATGGTCTGCCAAAAATGTAAAGAGCCACTGTCAGTAAATATCTGTGTATACATGAATGTTCACAGGAATCTCGATAACAGCTGTTAGTACTGCTGTACTCTGGTTGGCCGACAATGTAAACATTGAGGGACCCGAATTTCCAGGATTTGATGGTGACACAAGTGTGATGGATTTAGTTAAAATGTTGATTATGAGAATTTGTGAACTAGAAAAGAAAGTGGAGGGTCTAGTATCAAGAAACATGCCTCAAAATACCGAAAACACTAAACAGAGTCTTATACAGGCCAAAGAGACGGCGAACCAGGAGATCGAGAATTTGAAACGAGAAAATATTGAATCAAGGTGAAAATTAGAAGAGGGCAGTAACAAAATGGAGAAGGTGAGTAATGTGTTAGAAGAGCAAAAAGTAAAGTGGGCACTAGTGGAGGAAGAACAGAAAGAAGCAGTCAGCTTAAGGGAAATCATTCAGGATGAAAGGGAAATGAACAAGAAAAAGGTGGATGAAAATGTAGTGAAAATACTGAAGAAGAAAGAGAAAATAGTGAGAGAAACTGTACAAAGGAACCGATGCGTGGTAATATCTGGAAACGGAGGAGGAAAAAAAAGGTTAGATCTTTGAGACTCAAGAGAGACTCGAATCAAGTGAGAAAAATATTGGGCAATATCGATCCTGGAGGAAGCAAGTGGGAAAAAAAAAATTGTGGAAGTAAGGAGGATAGATAAATATAAGAAAGGGGAAGCAAGACCAATGAGAGTTAAGTTGTTATCAGAAAGTGTAATAAATGACATACCGGTACTTAAAGTGACCTCGTAACTAAGTAAAGAGGCAGGGATGGAAATTATAGTAAGATAAGGTCTGAATGAAGAAGAAAGAGAAGTTTTAAAATCTTTGAAGGAACAAGTAAAGGGAAAATGACAGGAGGACAGAGAAGGAATGTAAAAAAAATTTTTGGTGAGTGATGGATATGAAAGTAAGGAAGTGGTATGTGAGAACTAAAAGTGAAGGAAACAAAGGGGATGGATATGAATAAAAGAAAAGAGAAGAATAAGTGAAGATAAAACCAGGGAAGTAAATCTAAGAATCATGTACAGTAATGTAGATGAGTTAATATCTAAGAAAGAGGAAATTGGAGACAATATAAATGAAAAGAGACCTGAAATTGTTTGCTTGGTGGAGACTAAATTGACCCAAGATGTTGATACAAAATTATTTGGATGGAGCAATTATAACATCTGGAGGAAGGATAGAGAAAGCAAGTTTGGGGGAGGTGTAATGATTTTAACCCATACTGACTTATGAACAAAAAATATAGAAACTGAAAATACTATGGCTGAATTTTTGGGAATGGAAATAGAGGACTGTTACGGAGAAAAAAAAATAGATGTAACAGTATTTTATATGTCCTTCCAAACTAAGACATGGACAAAAGAAGATTATGAACAATTAACAACAGAAATCCAACAGTAAGTTTAAGATGTTAATTGAATGAAGAAATAGAATAATAATCATGAGGGATTTTAATTGTAGTGAAGTTGATTGGGAAAGTATGGATGCTGGGAACAGTTCCATTAATGAGGTATCATGAGGAAATAAATTAATGGAACTGGTCATGGAAAACATGTTCACTCAATTAATTAAAAAAAATACTAGAATTAGAGGAGATGACGAACCATCAAGGCTCAACTTGGTATTCACAAAGGATCCAAATGATGTGAAGAACATAACCTATCAATGCCCCTTTGGCAAAAGTGATCATCTGGTTATTGAGATGGAAGTGGTGGGAGTATGGGAAGGAGAAAGAGATGAAAAACACAGAGAAAGTAGATACAATTATGGGAAGGCAGACGTTGCTTCCCTGAGAAGCTTTTCCAAAATGTAGACTGGAGAAAACTGAATACGATCACGGACGTTGATGAGAAGTATGAGTTTCTGATAGAAGTATATAACACAGGAATTAGTAAACATGTCCCAGAATTCTCCACAGCAACAGAAAGGAAGAAAGAATGGTTTAACAATAGGTGCAGAAAGGCACTTGATGCAAGAAAACGAGCATGAAATAAAGTGACAAGAAAGTATAGTGAAAGAGCTTAGGAGGAGTACAAGCAGGTAAGAAATGAATATGTAAGGGTGCAGAGAAAGGAAATACAAACAAGATATTGTAAAAACACACACACACACACACACACACACTATTTTATAGGTTTGTAAATGGAAAAATGAGAATTAAGTACTGTATAATTCAACTGAGGGATGGAGATGAAACTTACGAAAGAGAAGAAGAATTGTGCAAAATATTGAGCAACAAGCTGTAGTCAGTCTGCGTTTTGGAAGAGGAATTTAGAGAAAATGAAATGGAACCCAGCATGCTGAGAGTGGCGGAAATTGCAGCTGACATGAATGAGGTGCTTGTGTGAGGAAAGCAATGGGACCAGATGGTGTGGCTGGATGGATCCTGAAGGAATGTGCTGACCAATTAGTATGGCCTGTTTATGTCATCATTAAGAGCTCTCTGGAAAATGGACAGTTATCCAAAGACTGGAAAACAGCAAATATATATTGTGCCAATCTTCAAGGGAGGAGATAAGGAAATTCCACTCATTTATAGGCCTGTATCAGTTAGCTACTAGTGTTGTTTGTAAAATTTGTGAGAAAATTAATAGAAAATGATGGATAAAGTACTCAGAAGAAAATCAAAATGATAACACCACGACCATCTGGTTTTGGGGAAAGAAGAGCTTGTGTTACTAACCTACAAAGTTTCTGTAGTAGGGTAATAGATGCCATATAAGAGAGAGGGATGGGCAGATTGTGTCTATCTTTGATCTCAAGAAAGCATTTGACAGGGTGCCCTATAACAGATTGCTGTGGATGTTGAAGACCTTTGAATGGGGTGCATGGGAAGCTGTTAAAGTGGATGGGAGATTATCTGATAGGAAGGCAGATGAGAACAGTTATAAGAGACAAGGTTTCACAATGGAGAAATGTGACTAGTGGAGTACCCCAAGGCTCTGTCTTAGCCCCAATAATGTTTTTGATATATATGAATGATTTGCCAGAAGGTTTGATTAGTTACAAGAGTATGTTTGCAGATGATGCCAAAATCATGAAACAGTTGTAAAAAACTGCAAGAAGATTTGGACAAACTCCACAGCTGGAGTCACACTTGGAAAATGGATTTCAGTGCCAAGAAGTGTCAAGTATTAGAAATGGGAATGAGTGAAAAAAGACTGCACTGGACATATAAAATGCAGTGAAACAATTAATACAAGAAAAGATGACAAGGACCAGGAAGTGATTATTCAGGATGACTTGTCACCATAAAAGCATATAAACACAATCATTGGAGGCACTTATGGATTACTGACCAACATGAGAGTGGCATTTAATTATATGGACAAAGAAATTCCGAGATAGCTGATAGTGACCATGATAAGACCAAGACTGTGGTATGGTCACCTCATTTGAAGAAGCATATTGATAACCTGGAGAGGGTTCAACAGATGGCAACAAGGATGATACCATGCTTAAGGGAACTGACCTATGAGGAGAGACTGGAATAACTGAAGTTACCAACACTGCGCGAGAGATGGGAAGGAGGTGACTTGATCACGATGTTTAGAAATGTAAGAGGACTGGAAAGAGTGGATAGAGAGGATCTTTTTGTGTTGGATGATAGAAGAACAAGAGGTCATGACTTCAAGTTGAGGAAAAGTTGATGTCTTAAGTATCTTAATTGGTTCAGTTTCCCAAACAGAAACATAGGTATTTGGAATGACTTAGACGAAGCAGTGGTGCAGGCAAAAAAAACATGCATGTGTTTAAAACCAGACTGGATAAATGTAGATATGGAGACAAACCAACACGAGCTTAGCTAAATTCTAGTGTAATACAAATGAGTAAATACACACACACACACACACACACACACATTTAATCCATTGCTTATATCTTTTTATAAACTTTAGATGCATCACCATCATCATTACCAATCAAAGCAGCTGCATCTTCACTCAATTTCCAGTGTTCTCATGAAGGTGGGGAGATCCACAGCAAGATCCTTCTCCATCTCTAGGGTATGAACAAGAGAGGAGAGAAGGGCCAAGTTAAAATGTATTCCCCCTCCTGACATGCTGTAGGAGGTATGATGCTACATGCAATATACTGTAAGTGTTGGGCAGTGGGTGTTGCCATACTTTTATGCTACAACAAAGAAGGGAGTTTTCCACAAACTCACTCACCCCTCATGCAATACGTAGTCAATACCTGGGTGGTGTCATTTTCCCCTTATCCCCAAGGATACTAAGGACACAAAGTGCAAAACACTTATTTTATCCTTCATTCTCAGACAATTATCTAAATCTCTGGCTGCACGTCAAACAACTTCAAGCATCTAAAATTTCAGGTGTGGATTAATTTGTGTTCCAGGTAGATCTTCCTACTATGGTATACAGGCTAGCACATACCAGATTTTTTAGAGAGTTCTGTTAATTTAGAGAAAAATTACGAAGTTATATGGGTATGTATAATAGTCAGTTCTCCAAGAAAATTAAGTACTAGTACTAGTCTATTATTATACAGGCATACAGTCTGACATTCTGCACCTCTAGCACACACAGCACAGTACTACATCTGCTACAGTACAGAATTAAAAAGCTAATAATACTACAACTTCCTACATTGCACTATAAAATGTAGAATACAGTATACTAAATTGCTGCCCACTTATTCTTGATTATGTCTACCCTAACTGAACGTAGTTGGAACACTGCTACAGTAAACTTTTTTTTTTTTTTTTTTTTTTTTTTCTTCCTGGATGGAATATGAAGGGCTGAGACATTTATATCTCTTGTGGGATGCTGACCTGGCTGGATGGAGGAATGTGCTCTATGGACCTGGGTCAGTATTATGAATAACTCTATTACATTTTTATGATAAACAGTTAATTATCATCAGGAACAATAAATTGTCTGTTATATTAAGTTTAGGAGACTTTCCAATACAGTCCCTAGAGCTTTAAGTGAATGACAGGTCAAGCATCATCTTCAAGGCAATTGGTGCAATGCAGACCAGTCCCAAATCTGTGTTCCATACAAACATACAGAGCAAGAAAAGAAGACGTCTGTACTGGAAAACTGAGTAACTGATTGTAGACAAGATATCCCAAGATGCCTCTTATATTATCATGAATATTTTTATAATGAAAGATGAAGGTACTGGCTCTGTTGTTTTCTGAGTTGTAGCAAAATAAAAAGATTCAATATGAAGTTCCTCTGCTGCTGTTGCTGCTGCTGCCACTGCTACATTCAGGGTCCCGAGATGAGGCTCGAACTTTTCCTACCATGAATGTTTAAAGTGAGTTAGAATTTTCATCAAGTAAAGATATATTGTACATGAAAGAGTATGATTAAACACATATTATTATTTATGTACACATATTTATGGATATACTATATACTCATATACAATTGCTTTCAAAGTTTTATGCACAGTACAGATAAAAACTTAAGGAAAGACTGTAATTAACTGTGTCCCAACCTTAAGGCCACTGTACCCCTTTTGGCCCTTCATCCAATGACACCATCCCATACAACTACATTCCAGTTAACAAATTGCTACCAAACACCACTGTTAAATCTTATATTTGCTCACTCTATGTCTACAGCCTGATAAAATAAAAAATGTTTCTCTCTTCATACAAGTCTCTCCAGGACCTGATTTACATGGGAAGCGCAAGGGGAAACTGCCCAGGGCCTCCACCACCTGGGGGGCCTCCACAAATTATGTGCTATTTTCTAAGTTAGTAGGAGGCAGATCCAAAGGGGGCCATGGCCCTCCACCGCAATTTTGGGGAGGGCCAAAGTACTGTATCTTTTGGCCCTCCTATGCCAGAAGAGCTCCTCATACAGCCAACATTTTAATTACTGACAATTCACAGCCTCACACTTCTCAGGCAGTACTACCATTTCATGTGCCTTGCCTGTTTCAAGTGTGTTTCCTAGGGTGATCATCCATCAATTATAACTCACCAATGACAACAGAAATCAACTTTCAACTCTTGCTTCCACATGATGGTGTTATTAAACTTAACCCACTCACATACCAATGACGGGCTGGCCCGTCATTCATTTGTCAATATCTGACTTCAGTATGATGACTCTGCCCATCATCCGATGTAATCTCTAATGAAATATTTAGGGAGTCGTCATTTTTGTTGGACGACAGGCAAAAGTGGGAGGAGCTAAGCCTGCCACAGCTGGTGCGTGCATGCGCACTTGTTTTGCTCTGCCCAGTATTGTGTGAGGTTCCTCACAGGCTGGATGTACCTCTCTTGACCTCCCGCCAAACACTTATGCTCCTCTTTCTGTCATATATATATGGCGTTACTGTTGAAGAAAATACAACAAATAATGAATTACCGGAAAGGAAATTTATTCTGCTGCGTATTGAAACAAAAAATATTAATATTTGATTTATTTTTATTTTATTTTATTTTTTTTTTGACTTTTTTTTTAAAGGAAAGTGTAAAACTTTAGCATGTCATCAAACTTATACTCACTTTTTTCGCATTTTATTTTGTATATACATCTTTTCGAACAATGTATGACAGAGCAAAACTCTTCATCTTCAAAATGAGACCAAAGTGGCCTTCCTATGATGAGTAGAAACTTTTCTATGGGCATTAGAAGTAAAATATCTCTACACGACTTCCGAAAGCTCTTGAGTGAGAGTTACTCGCCACAGCCAGAATTTACGTGCAACCCTTTACTTTCATTGTAAAGGGTTAAGCATGGGTTAAGAGTCGCTTCTTGTTGTCTCAGGGTTAAGGCTGATGAAGATGTCACTTTTGGAAGGCTTGAATGATAGATGAACGGAGGAGTAGCCCATTTTTGCCTGGCATTCTTGCAGTTTCATTTTTTCTTCTTTCTCTAACCTACCCTCATCATTAATAATAATGGGCATGGGGAAAGATGATGATGGTGACGATGATGATAAAGCTTAAATATTAATGATGATGATGTGATGGTGACAATGATGATATTTCTCCACAATAAGTATTGATAATAGTGTTGGCTCACAGCATATTAAAGTTTCTGAATCCTCTTTATTGCCACTCAGGCTTCTACGACTCATTCAGCTTAATAACATAACTGGCTTTAGGTTGAAGAGAATACTTACACTGTCCTCTCCAGACAATGCAAGAGTTAATGCTAAGAATCATGACATCCTGAGTGTCACTTTTTGTTTGGGCTCCCGACCAACTTGCAGATGTGAAAAACATGATCACTGTTTACAGTTTGAATCTTTAATGACATTAGTAACCTCAAACTGTCAATAATTATTGACATCAGAAATATTCTGAAACTCGTCAATCAAGTTTCCATCAATACCAACGTTCTCATCCTCTCACATACAACAATATTACTGTATCAGTATTTGAATACACTACAGTGTTGCCAATATAGCTTCTTTTTTTTTTTTTTCCTTTTTACTGACATCTGAAGATATTCATTTCCATTCAATGGCAAATTTTAATATCTAAGAAAATCTGGCTATAATATATATATATATATATATATATATATATCTATTGCCAGACGCCTCAATCCCGTTTGGGGTGGCCACAAACGGGATTGGTAAGAAATTGTCCATAATGTTGATTTTTTTTTACTTTGGGTTAGCAATTTTCTGAATAATGTTTTTCCTAATTACAATTTAGCGGTTTTAAAGAGCACGTCTAGCAATATCTGTAGGTCTGTATTTGGCAACCTTATGTTCAGTGGAGGATTTTTTTGGTAACCTTATGTTCAGGGCTGGATTTAATGCACTTAGTCACCATAGCCTGGCCACAGACTGCAACGGACACTGTTCCTTGTGTAAGTACTGTAATACTTGGAAGTGCAGCTTGATAATATAACATACTGTACTGGCAAAGGAGGAGGTAGAGAGGACGCTGGGTTAGATGAAGTGTGGAAAGGCAGCTGGAGTGGACAATATTGGCTAGTTGCGGTACAGTTCTTGAAGCAGGGAGTGGGCAGTGTGGGTAAGTGGTTACGTAGCTTGTTTAATATGTGCTTGGAGGAAGGAGGGGTGCCAAAGGGCTGACAGAATGTATGTATAATGCCACTGCATAAGCCATGGGATAAGATAGAGTGTTCAAGTTATAAAGGAATGAGGTGACAGTCATAATGGACAGAATAACTGCATCTACAGAGGGGGTAATTAATGAGAAACAGTGGGTTTAGGCAAGGTTGGGGAGTGTGGATCAGGTGCTGGCTCTGAGTGCATGTGAAATAATTGGTAGAACGGGAAGTCACTGTATGTTGCTTTTAGGGTGGCCTGAAAGGAACTGTGGCAAGTATCAGCCTACAGATGTTGGTAGGGATAGGAGGGAAGCCATTAGATGCAGTAAAGAGTTTTTACAGGGAGAGTTGTGCATGTGTGAGGGTGGGCAACAAAGTGAGTGAGTAGTTCCAGGTAAAAGTAGGCCTGATATAGTAACAAGTGTGTTTGATGTCTCCATGATTGCTGAACCTGTGTGTGGATGGGTTAGTGACAAAGGTAAATGCAAGGATGATGGGATGAGGTCTGAGGCTGTGTGAGGGATGTAGATTGGGATGTGAGTCAACTGCCATTTGCAGATGACAGTTCTAGTACCAGAAACAAAATGAAGTGGCAATGACTGAGTTTGGCAGTGTGTGTGAAAAGAGGAAGATGCAAGTGGATGTAGATATGAGTTGGTTATAAGAAGAGGAAGTAGGCAATATGCAGATATGTGTAGGCTACAAGGAAAAGCTTTGAATTAATACACTGTTTTAGATATCTAAGTGTGAACACGAATGGAGATGGTTTTATGTGTAACTGACATTGCAAAGCTTTGAACAATTTATATAGTATCAGATATCTAAACAATGGACATTACTTTGGGCATGAAGGTGATATGCAGAGTGAAGGAGGGACTAAGGTCTTGGGGGGGGGGGTACTGAGGAATATGTAAGTAGAGGTCAATGGCAAGGCAGGAAAAGGTTGGAATGTTTGACGGAATAGTAACACTAACAGCATTATATGGCTGTGACGTCTGGCAATTAACTGCAAGAGAAAAAAAAAAAAAGCACCGAAAATGATGTGGATAAGAATAGTATGTTGAGTAAGAAGGTTTCAGCAGAGTAAGAAATGATAAGAGTGAGAGAGATGAGTGGTAATAAGAGAAGTTTCTGGAACAAAGCAGGATGTACCTAAGTGATTTATAAAGAATGGATTAATACAGATTGGTGAAGTGGGCATAAGGCAATAGAAGAGAGTGTAATGGGGAGAGGTAGGCCAAGGAAGTGGTGGAGATATGGGGTTAGAGAGGCTCTGCTGAACAGTGGCCTGAACTTCCAGGAGGCTGAAAGGCATGAAAGAGATAGACTGAGATGGTCCTATGTGATTTATGGGGCAGAGACAATGGTATTTACATAAATTAGTCCATGAAGTTAACAGCCGGGGTAAACTGGGAGGCCAGGGCCTGGGAGTGGAAGATGTCTTGGGCCATTTCTACAAGGAAGATGGGAGTGTAGATGTGAAAAAAATGAGAGAGAGCAAATGAGACGTAAATTATTTGTGATAACTTTTCATTCTTATTGTTTTGTTCCCGTCTGTCCCCTTTTTTTTTTGTGTACTGATGCCATCATACATAATGGGATGAGGCAGTAAATGAAAAAAATAATAATGACTAATTTTTAATAAAGACAATGGGTAAAGCCCCAGGAATTGATGAAGTATGTGGTGAAATGATAAAGTATAGGGAAGAGACAGAAGTAGAATGGATATGGAAGATGTGCAGATTGGCCTGTATCACTTACTAGTACTGTTTGTAAAATCTACGAGAAAATTGTCAGAAAAAGATGGATAAAGTATTTAGAAGAAAATGAAGTGATAACACCAAGACAATTTGGTTTTAGGGAAGGAAGATCATGTGTTACTAACCTATTAAGTTTCTACAGTAGGGTAACAGATGTCATACAAGAGAGAGAGGGATGGGCAGATTGTGTCTAACTTGATCTCAAGAAAGCATTTGACAGGGTGCCCTATAGGAGACTGCTGTGGAAGTTGAAGACCTTTGAAGGGGTGCCTGGGAAACTTTTAAAGTGCATGGAAGATTTTTTGATAGAAGGCAGATGAGAACAATTATAAGAGACGAGGTTTCACAGTGGAGAAAAGTGACTAGTGGAGTACCCCAGGGCTCTGTTTCTGATATATGTAAATGATTTACCAGAGGCTTTAAATAGTTACATGAGTATGTTTGCAGATTATGCTAAAATCATGAAACATATTAGAGGTACTGACAGCTGTAAAAAACTCCAAGAGGACTTGGACAAACTCCACAAATGGAGCCAGACATGGAAAATGGATTTTAATGCCAAGAAGTGTCATGTATTAGAAATGGGAATGAGTGAAAAAAGACTGCACTGGACATATAAAATGGGCAATGAGATAATTAGTAAAAGAAAAGATGAGAAAGAAATGGGAGTGATTATTCAGGATGGCTTGTCACCAGAAAAGCATATAAACAAAATCATTGGATGCAGTTATGGATTACTGACCAACATGAGAGTGGCTTTTAACTATATGGACGAGGAAATGCTGAGGGAGTTGATGGTGATCGTGATAAGACCAAGAATGGAGTATGCGGCCGTGGTATGGTCACTTCATTTGAAGAAGCATATTGGTAAACTAGAGAGAGTTCAATGGATGGCAACGAAGATGATACCACGCATGAGGGAACTCACCTATGAGGAGAGACTGGAAAAACTGAAGTTACCAACACTGCATGAGAGAAGGGAAAGAGGTGACTTGATCACGATATTTAGAAATGTAAGAGAATTGGAAAGGGTGGATAGAGAGGATCTTTTTGTGCTGGATGATGGAAGAACAAGAGGTCATGACTTCAAGTTGAGGAAAAGTTGATGTCTTAATGATCTTAAAAGGTTCAGTTTCCCGAATAGAAGGATAAGTATTTGGAATGACATAGACGAAGATATGGTGCAGGCAAAGAACATTTATGTGTTTAAAAAACTAGACTAGATAAATGTAGACATGGAGACAGGACAACATGAGCTTAGCTCAGTTCCTGTATACTACAAATAGGTAAATACACACACACACCCAACATGGCCGAAAATGTAAACACTGAGGGACTCGAATTTCCAGGATTTGACAGAAATACTAATATCATGGATCTGGTTAAAACATTGATAATGAGGATTAGTGAACTTGAAAAGAAAGTGGAGAATTTACTGTTAAAGGACATGTCTGAGAATACGGAAATTACTATACAGAGTCTGATCCAGTCCAATGAGACGGCGAATGAAGAAACCAGAAATTTGAAGCGTGAAAATGTTGAACTGAGGAGGAAACTAGAAGAGAGTACTAATAAAACAGAGAAGGTGAGTAGTGTATTAGAAGAACATAAGGCAAAGTGGGCACACGTAGAAGAAGAACAGAAAGAAGTGGTCAGCTTAAGAGAAATCATCCAGGAAGAAAGGGAAATGAACAAGAAAAGATGGAAGAAAATGTAGTGAAAATACTGAAGAAAAAAGAGAAAATAGTGAGAGAAACTGTAGAAAGGAACAGATGTGTAGTAATGTTTGGAAACGGGAAGGAGGAAGAAAAGGTTAGATTCGTGAGACTCGAGAGAGACACGAACTTGGTGAGAGGTATATTAGGCAAAATTGACCCCGAAGGAGACAAGTGGGTAAAAGAAATTGAGGAAGTAAGGAGGATAGGGCCTTATAGGAAAGGGGAAACAAGACCAATGAGAGTCAAGTTGACATCTGAAAGTTTAGTAAACGACATACTCAAAATTACCTGGAAATTAAGCAAAGAGGCTGGAATGGAAAATATTATAATAAGAAAAGATTTAAATGAAGAAGAAAGAGAAGTTTTAAAATCATTGAAGGATCAAGTAAAGGAAAAAAATGATAAGAGGACAGAGAAAGAATGTAATACTTTTTTTTGGAGAGTATTGGATATGAAAGTAAGGAAGTGGTATATAAGGAAATACAGTAGAAGCAAAGGAAACTAAGGGGGATAGCTGTGAAAGATTAGAAATTGAGAAAGTGGTAATGATGGAGAGAAGGAGAGAAGAGAGTATGAAAAATAATTTAAAGGTGATATACACTAATACTGATGGTTTAATATTGGCCAGGATTGAAATTAATGATTTCTTGAGAGAATATGAACCTGATGTCATGTGCTTTGTAGAGACCAAATTAAGAGAGGATATTGATGTTCATTTGGGAGATGGTAAATACAATCTGTGGAGAAGAGACCGAAAAGAAAAAACGGGAGGAGGAGTGATGATAGCAGTGAAGAACAACATAAATGTAGATACCGTGGAAATGGGAGAAGGCAGGGCTGAAGTGATATATATGAAATTAGAAACTGGAGAGAAAGTCAAGAGAGATATGGCGGTAGTGTATGTTCCCCCTAAGACGAGAGCATGGAATGATGACGAATACCATAAGATGTCTATTTACAAAAAATAATTGAGAATAGCAATAATATAATTTTGGTGGGTGACTTTAACTGTAAAGAGGTGAACTGGGAGGAATGGGATTCAGGAGGCAGCGAGGATACGTGGGGCACTATATTATTAAATATAATAATGAATGATGTGATGACGCAATGGGTCAGAGAAGAGACACGGTTCCGAGGTGAGGACACACCAGCAAGGTTGAATTTACTGTTTACCAAAGAACCCGATGTAATAGAATTATTGAAATATTTCTGTCCTATAGGAAAAAGTGATCATGTGGTCACTGAGTTCCAGATGATAATAGGGAACGCTGAGCCAAGAGACGAGCTTCATAGACAGGGAAGATACAAATTTGGGAAAGCTAATTTCACAGGACTGAGAAACTTTTTTGAAAATGCGGATTGGAGAAAATTCAGAGAAACAAGAGAGATACAAAGGAAGTGGGATATCTTTCTAGACCTCTACAATTTGGGAGTGGAAAAATTTGTACCAAGAGTAAGAGAGAAAGAAAACAGGAAAAAGGAGTGGTTTAATAGAAGGTGTATGATAGCAAAAAAAGAAAGAGATAAGGCGTCGAACAACTGGAGAAAGAGGGGCAACACCAGAACAAAGGAAGAATAGAAAAGAACTAGAAATGATTACACAAGAATACGTAAAGAAGAAGAAAGGAATTTTGAAAAAGGTATGATAGACAATTGCAAGGATGAACCCAAACTGTTTTATAGATTTGTTAATGACAAATTGAAACAAAGGGAAGGAATCACTAAACTGAAAGTAGAAGGAGAGGTCTATAAAGATGCAGCAATGCAAGCTGAAATAATGAATAAATGTTTCCAATCAGTTTTCACTAATGAAAAAGAGTTTGTGGAAGGGGAGGGAGTGACTAGAAATGTACCGGTGATAAAAGATATAAAAGTGGAGGTACTGGAAGTGTACAAATTATTGGAAACTCAAGATGTAAGGAAAGCCCCAGGACCTGATGGAGTCTCTAATTGGGTACTGAAGGAATGCAGAGAACAACTGGCAGATAAAATTCACAGTTTAATCATGTGTTCTCTGGAAGAGGGGAAAGTGCCACAAGAATGGAAGAGGGCAAATGTGGTACCAATTTATAAGGGAGGAAACAGGGAAGAAGCCCTGAATTATAGATCAGCGTCTCTAACCAGCATGGTCGCAAAATTGTGCGAGAGAATCCTGAAAGACAGATGGATAAAATATCTAGAAGAGATGAATATTTTGGCCGAATGTCAGTTTGGATTCAGAAGTGGAAGGTCATGTGTTTCTAACTTGTTGAGCTTTTACTCAAGAGCGATTGACGTGGTACAGGAGAGAGATGGTTGGGTGGACTGTGTGTACTTAGACTTAGAGAAGGCCTTTGACAAGGTACCTCATAAGAGACTAATGTGGAAACTAGAATATATAGGAGGAATGATGGGGAAACTCCTGGAATGGATGAGAGACTTTTTGAGAGACAGACAAATGAGGACAGATATAAAGGATAGGATGTCTGGACAGAGGGAAGTAACAAGTGGAGTCCCCCAAGGCTCGGTGTTGGTGCTAGTAATGTTCCTGATTTACGTAAATGATATGGTAGATAGAGTGAGCAGTTATGCAAGTCTGTTTGCTGATGATGTAAAGATCTTGAGGAAGGTAGAGGTTGAGGAGGATTGTAAAATGCTGCAGGTGGATCTGGATAGGATACATGATTGGAGCCAGAAGTGGGAAATGAAATTTAATGTAAAGAAATGTAAAATATTGGAAATGGGTAAAAGTACCAGGAGGCCATCAATGAATTATTTGTTGGGTAATGAATTAATCACTAAAATGAGAGAAGAGAAAGACTTAGGAGTGCTGGTCCAAGATAGTTTGTCACCTGAAAAGCACATTAATATGATAGTTAGAGAGACTTATAAACTCCTGACTAACATAAGAGTAGCATTTCATTATATGGATGAGGAGATGATGAAAAAATTGATAGTGGCCATGATCCGCCCCAGGTTAGAATATGCAGCGGTAGTGTGGTCCCCACACAAAAAGAAAGATATAAACAAAATTGAGAGAATACAAAGAACAGCAACCAAAATGGTCCCCAGTCTTGCAGATCTGTCATACAGAGAGAGGCTGGAAAAGCTGGATTTGCCTTCCTTAGAGGAAAGGAGAAAGAGGGGAGACATGATTGCAGTGTTCAGGACCATGGTGGGAGTAGATAAAATTGACCGAGAAGATCTGTTTTTATGGGATAAGAGAGCAACAAGAGGACACGGAATGAAATTGAAAAAGTCAAGCTACTTGAAGGATATCAAGAAATATAGCTTTCCTTACAGAACTATAGAGTTATGGAATAGCCTGGACCAAGAGATCATCCAGTCTAAAAACTTAAACGAGTTTAAAGCTAAATTTGACTTACTGAGAAACTGCATTGGGAACCCACGAGCATAGCATATTTCATGTGTATCTCAATTAGGTATATTGGGTAAATGCATAGCATATTTCATGTGTATCTCAATTAGGTATATTGGGTAAATACATAAGTATTTGGAACGACTTAGACAAAAAGGTGGTGCAGGAGAAAAACATTCATGTGTGTAAAAGTAAACTAGATAAATGTGGATATGGAGACAGGACAACACAAGCATCGCTCAATTCCTGTATACTACAAATAGGTAAATACAAATAGTTAAATACACACACACACATGCTCAAATGTGGATGGAATGGTATCTAAATTATTAGAGATGAATGATTATGTCAGGGAAAATGAACCACATATAATATGCAAGACTGAAACAAAATTAACACCAAGGATATCAAATGACATCCTAAACTTAGAGGAATATAATATAAGGAGAAGAGATAGGAACTTAAAAAAAGGAGGAGGAATTATAATATTACCTACGAAAAATCTAAAAGAGAAATAGAACTAGATATACCCCCACAAGTAGAACTGATTGCAGTAGAGATCAATACATCTGAAGGGAAAGTAATTGTAGCCAATCTGTACATGCCACCCAAGTCAAACACATGGGAAAGAGACGAATATGAGGACCTGGCAGAGATTACAATTCGGAGTTTAAGAGCATTACTACATAGCCTAAAATGGAAGAGAAATCAGAATGAATTATACTAACTGGAGATTTTAATACAAATATAAATTGGAATACTCTTGATATAATAAGCCAAGCAAGATGTTGGGACCAAAAGCTCCTGGATCTCGTGCAAGAGTTTTTCCTAACGCAACATGTAAGGGAAAGCACCAGAAAAAGAGGACTTGATGTTCCTTCAATGCTAGATCTCATATTTACTAGGCAAGAAAACAATATTGACAATTTAATATACCACCCTCCATTTGGCAAAAGTGACCATGCAGTACTAAATTGCAACTTCAGGATAGCATATGACATAGTTAACAGCAATGAAAGTTATAAAAAGACCCTAAACTATAAAAAAGGAAACTATCATGACCTAAAGAAGTACTTCTTAGAAACTGATTGGGGAAAGGAGCTTAGAGGACAAGATTTATAAAAAATTCTGTGAACTTTATGAAATAGGAGTCCAGAAGTACATCCCACAGCACAAAGAAGCAGAAAAGAAAATAAAGAAGTGGTTCAATACAGAATGTAAAAAATCAAAAGAAAAAGATTTTTTGTGGAACAGATACAGAAGACATAATAGTGAAAGGGCATATAATAATTACAAATGGGCAAGAAACGATTATACAAGAATAAGGATGGAAGCCCAAAAACAGTTTGAGGAGGATATCATAAATAAAAGTAGTGATCAACCAAAGCTATTTTACAGCTACATCAGAAGCAAAACCAAGGTAAAAGATAAAATACAATCCATTACGGATGATGGAATCACCTATACACAAAAGAAGGATATTTGTGAAGCACTAAACAAGAAATTCCAATCAGTTTTTACAGAGGAAAAAAATTTTGAGAGGGATTATGTGGAACAAGCATGCCCACACATACTACCAGATATACAAACATCAGAAAAAGTAATACAGGAGAAGCTAAGTAAATCAGACAAAGGAAAAGCAAATGATCCTGATGAAATTTCATGCTGGGTACTACGTGAATGTGCAAAGGAGTTAAGTAAACCATTATTTTTAATTTTCAGGAAATCCTTGAATCAAGGTAAACTACCTGATATTTGGAAGAAAGCAAACATTGTTCCCTTATTCAAGAAAGGGAATAGACAAAATCCACTCAACTACCGACCAGTATCACTAACCAGTGTTGTGCGCAAGTTATTAGAAAAGCTTATAAGAAAAGCTTGGGTAAATCATCTAGAAGAACACAATATGATAACAGAAAGACAGTTTGGTTTCAGAAAAGGAAAATCATGTGTTACTAATCTGTTGAGCTACTGTGACAGAGTAACTGACACATTACAGGAAAGAGAAGGATGGGTGGACAGTATCTATTTAGATTTCAAGAAGGCATTTGACACAGTACCACACCAAAGACTTTTATGGAAACTGTACCATCAAGGAGGAATTCGAGGCAAACTGTATTGTTGGATGCAAGATTTTCTCATAAGAGAAATGAGAACAGTACTAAGGGGAAATTACTCATCATGGAAGAAGTGACTAGTGGAGTACCACAGGGCCCAGTGCTGGCACCAATCATGTTTTTAGCGTATATAAATGATATAGACAGTAACACTGGAAATGAAAGCCATCTAAATATGTTTGCAGATGATGCAAAAATACAGAGAAGAATTACTAACACAGACTCTTGTAAGGAGCTACAAGAAGAATAAATAAACTTCATGAGTGGAGTAATACATGGCAAATGGAATTCAATGTGGACAGTTGTCATGTAATCAAATTTGGTAAAAGTGGAAAAAGACCTGATTGGGATTATACGTTAGGAAATAAAACCCTACACACATCAGAAAGAGAGAAGGACCTAGGTGTGATTATCAATAACAGACTATCTCCGGCTGACCACATCAGTGAGAAGGTACGGAACATGTATACACTGCTTGCCAATATGAGAACAGCGTTTACATACCTAAATGAAGACATGCTCAGAAAGATAATAACATCATTCATTAGACCAACCCTGGAATATGGATCAGCAGTCTGGAGTCCTCATCTCATAAAACACATAGACAAGATTGAAAAAGTTCAAAGGGCCGCTACAAGATGGGTACCAAGCTTAAGGGATCTAAGCTACGAAGAAAAACTAAATAAACTGAATCTACCAACACTACAGGAGAGACGGAAAAGAGGTGACATGATTATGCTATATAAATGCATATCAGGGAAGGAGAAAATAGACATAAATGATTACTTAACATATTGGAAGCATCAGCATGAGGACACTGCAAAAAACTGCATAAGAAGTGAGGTGATAAAGATGTAAGGAAATTTAGTTTCCCAAATAGACCAATTGATCAGTGGAATGCACTACCGAATGAAATAGTGTGTGCCAAAACAATTCACAATTTTAAGGATATGTACGATAAATATGTTTTAAGACACGGGACAGTACAAGCTTGACTCATCCCTGTAAAGATACAATTAGGTAAGAACAATTAGGTAAGAACACACACACACACACAGGTCGCCGACAGAGACAGAGCTCTTCCTAGATCATGGAGAAATAATAGTTGAATCAACGATGAAAAGGAGACCACCCTATTTGTGATTATGTAAATGAGTGTGTGAGTGGTGTTCCCGTCGGACAGTAAAGGGAAACCGCAGTTCCGGTCATAAAAAGAACAAGACAGTGGAAATAGAAAGTCTCCATATGGTTGAATCATGGCGGAAAAGGACGGTGCTTTGTTTACGAATGGCGAGAGAGGATTTAACCCCTCAAGTGCTGATCTCATCGATCGGGCTTTTTGCACAATTTCTTAAAAGGGCGAGCTACACCAATCGTACAACATCCACAAAAAACTGGCGGCAGCTGGCTCCACCCCAGCTGTTATTTAGATGGCTTCTAACCAATCAGAACTAGGTGTTGGACACACCGGAGGGGGGACCCAGGCCCATAACCAGGCAGTGGGGGGTGTACCCCCCACCTCCCTCTCACCACGTCCCTCTACTCCACTACCTTGTTACTACCCTACCTCCCACCATTCTTACCACCAGAACAACCCTTCCCACCCCCTCCTCATGCATCCCCCCCTCCCATGTGGATCCTCCCCCAACGTCCCCTCTCCAGTCAACTGGGGGGAGGTTATTTCCCCCCTACCCTCCCTCCATGTCCCTGCACTCCACTTCAGCCCTTCCTTTGTGTCTTGTGGTGGTCTCCTCCCATCCCTCCATCCCCATCCATCCCCTCCTGGCCTTACCAGCTCCCCCCACCTCCCCCCCCCACCCGCACCCCCTAGCACCTCCCCGGCCTCGAATATTTTGCATATTTTTTACGCTTTATGGCACATGTTTTTAAATCATTACCTTTAATTTATTGGTGTCTGCATACAGATATGCACACCACAATTATTTTAGCTGTCTTTAGTCGAAACCCACTTGAAAAAGACATTTTATTTTATGCCGATGCATGGAAGCATGTTGGAGCCTTCAAGATGAAACGAAACAAAACAAAAACTAGATTTGACAGCTCGGAGGGGAGGGGAGGGGGGAGGGGAGATTAGGCAAGGGGAGGGGAGGGAAGGAAAGGAGAGAGGAGGGGAGGGAAGGGAAGGGGAGGGAGGGGATTGGGGGTTTGAAGAGAGGAGAGAAGGGGAGGATAATTTTTACTATTTATCATATTTTTATTGGGGGGTTCATGACCAATTTCCCTTGCTAGATTTGACAGCTCGGCGGGGAGGGGAAAGGGGAGGGGAGTTTATGCGAAGGGAAGGGGAGGGAGGGGATTGGAGGTATGAGGAGAGGAGGGAAGGATAATTTTTATTTATCATTTATTTGGGGGTCTGTCACTATTTTATTTTTTTCTAAGCACATTACAATGGTTTATAACATCCATACACACCAAAAAAAAAAGATTTTGGTGATTTTTGTACGTATTGTTGCGAAGAAAACAGGTGCGAGCGGCGTATTTTCTTTCTCGCTGGGGCCGTGACGGGTAACTATTATAAACTTTGACGGGCCATAGCTCGGTAACTATTGGGTCTAGGAGGGTGGGGTTTGCGTTTTCAGGTGTGTAAATTCAAGCTCTATAAAGTGGGCATAAAATTTTTAACCTTTGAGGAAGTCAAAAAATTGGCCTGTTTTTGCGTCCTGGGGGGCAGTCAAGGTTGGGGAATTGCGTACCCTAGGGGTTAAGGGCTTTACTGAAGAGGATGTGGGAAATGGAAGTATTAAGTTGAACTAAACAAGAGTAGCAGAAATAGAGAAAACAGCGGAGAGGAATGTCCAGGAGATAAAAAATGTATGGACAGTAATTAGAGAGTTAGAGAGTTAAAGGAACAGGCCATAGAGCGGGAAAATGAGATCACAATTCTACGGAATAAACCGGAAAAAATTTGTACACGGAGTGACGAACAAGAAAGAGAAGTTACGGAATTAAAAGTAAACAATGAATCTACCTCTAAGAGGGAGAATAAGAGGTTGGAAGAAGAAAGGGACAGGATGAAAAGCAAACTAGATGAGTATGAATCCAAATCAAGAATACAGGATAAGCACATTAAAGAAATCAAGGAGCAACATAAGGGGTGGAAGAAAATTCAGGAAGAAGGAAAATTAATGTAAATTTGAAAGAGATTATAGAACAACAAAGCAAGGAAAAGGTAGAGAAGGAAGTGGTTAGGGTACTGAGAAGTAGAGACTCTTATGTTGGGGATGTAGCAGATAAGAAAAAATGTGTAATAATTTCAGGGGCTAAAGAAAAACGTATGACAATAAGATCAGAAAGAGAAAGAGAAGAACTGAATAAGGTTAAGGAAATAATATCAGTAGTCATGGAGGAAAAAAACGATGCTCAAAAAGAGATTGAAGAGGTGTTTAAGGTTAAGAAAGTACGAGGAAGGAGAGGCAAGGCCACTGGAGGTATACTGTAGTTTAAGTCCCAGGCAACAGTAAACAAAATTATCAGTAGAACATGGAAACTACCGTATCAGACAAGGAAGGGTTCAAAAATGTTTGGATAAGGAGAGATGCAAATGAGGAAGAAAGAGCTAAAATTATGGAGGTAGTAAAGGAAGCAATGGTGAAAAACGAACAGAGAACAGAGGAAGAGAAGACAGTGTTTTATTGGAAAGTAATGGATCAGAAATTAAGAAAGTGGTACCGACGGAGAGAAGGAAAAAAGAAGGAATAAAAAACATCAAAAATAATGAGAAGATGGCATATACTAATGTTGATGGTTTACTATCGGCAAGACTAGAAATCAATGATTTTTTGAGGGTACGTACATGAACCTGATGTTATGTGCTTTGTAGAGACCAAGTTAAGAGAAGGTATTGATGTTCATATGGGAGATGGTAAATACAAACTGTGGAGAAGAGACAGAAAAGAAAAAACGGGAGGAGGAGTGATGATAGCAGTGAAGAACAACATAAATGTAGATACCATGGAAATGGGAGAAGGCAGGGTCGAAGTGATAAATATGAAATTAGAAACTGGAGAGAATAGCAAGAGAGATATGGCAGTAGTGTATGTTCCTCCTAAGACAAGAGCATGGAGTGATGATGAATACCAGGAAATGTTGTCAGACATGGCTAGTTATTTACAGAAAAATACTGAGAAAAGGAACAATATAATTTTAATGGGTGATTTCAATTGTAAAGAGGTGAACTGGGAGGAATGGGACTCAGGAGGCAGCGAAGATTCATGGGGCACTATAATATTAAATATAACAATGAACAATGTGATGACGCAATGGGTCAAAGAAGAGATACGGTTCTGAGGTGAGGACACACCAGCAAGACTAGACTTACTGTTTACCAAAGAATCCGATGTAATAGAATCCTTGAAATATCTGTGTCCTGTTGGAAAAAGTGATCAGGTGGTCATTGAGTTCCAGATGGTAACAGGGAATGTGGAGCCAAGAGATGAGCTTTATAAGCAGGGAAGATACAACTTTGGGAAAGCAAACTTTACAGGATTGAGAAAATTTTTTGAAAATGCAGATTGGAGAAAATTCAGAGAAACAAGAGAGATACAGAGGAAGTGGGATATTATTCTTGGCCTTTATAATTCGGGAGTGGAAAAATTTGTGCCAAGAATAAGGGGGAATGAAAACAGGAAAAAGGAGTGGTTTAATAGAAGGTGTATGATAGCAAAAAAACAGAGATACAGCGTGGAACAATTGGAGAAAGAGAGGTAACAACAAAACAAAGGAAGAATATAAAAGAATTAGAAACGAATACACAGGAATACGTAGAGAGGAAGAAAGGAATTTTGAAAAAGGTATAATAGACAAACGTAAGGATGAACCCAAACTGTTTTATAGATTTGCCAATGGCAAACTGAAACAAAAGGAAGGAATCACCAAACTGAAAGTAGAAGGAGAGGTCTATAAAGGTGCGGAAATGCAAGCAGAAATAATGAACAAATGTTTCCAATCAGTTTTCACCAATGAAAAGGAGTTTGTGGAAGGAGAAGGTGTGACTAGTAATATAGTGATAAAAGATATAAAAGTGGAAGTATGGTACAGGAAGTATATAAATTACTGGAAACTCAAGATGTAAGGAAAACACCAGGACCAGATGAAGTCTCTGCGCTTTGCGCAGTGGCAGTACGAGGGGTGATTAGAAAGAAATGACAGTGAGTCCATAAACTTTTATTAGCATGAAGAACTATCAAACTATGACTCACATTCCTTCAAAGAACTCCCCTCCAACCTCTATGCAGCGTTCCATTCTCTTTCTCCACTTCATGAAGCAAGCGTGGTACTCTGAAGACGGTATACTTCGAAGTTCTGAATTGACGGTCCGTGCCAAGTCTTGGATGCGATGAAATTGCTTCCCAGCGATGGCAGATTTAATTTTTGGAAACTACCAAAAGTCACAGGGAGCCAGGTCAGGGGAGTAGGGTGGGTGGGGGAGCAGAGTTATACCTTGTTGTTCCAGGTACTGCATAGTGAGGCGAGCTTTGTGGGGTGCAGCATTGTCGTGGTGCAGCAAAAGGCGAGACCGACGGCGGGTTGGTGCGGTGTTGGCCTTGCGTTCCAAGACTTGTGGAAGGACCTGGTCTGTGTAGTATTGGGCTGTGATAGTGGACTTTTCAGGCATCACATCCACGCATATTGGTCCTTGAGAATTGAAAAAGATGGTGAAAAGGCACTTCCGGCTGCGAAATCCTTCCTTCAAAATCTGAGGTCGAGGGTCTTCATCGCCCAACCACACCATGTTTGACTGCTTGTCACGGGTTGTGAAGAATGAAATCCAACACTCATCTCCAGTAGCAACATCTGAGAACCGTTTTGGACCATTTGGTTCAAATTCAGCAAGCCAGACACGACAAATCCTCACCCGTTCAGCCTTTTGCCCATCAGTCAACAAATGGGGTATCCATCGACAACACTTCTTCCTCAGGTGTAATTGTTCATGCACGATGTCATATGCACTCCCATAACTGATATCAAGCTCAAAGGCTAAGAACCTAAGAGTTACAGTTGGATCCTCGTCAATGATGGACCGTGCACGGACAGTTGTTGCTTCGGTCACGGATGTCCGGGGGCGTCCAGAGCGTTGTTCATCTTTCAATTCAGTTTTTCCTGCTGTGAAAGCACGAATCCAGCGGGAAACAGTTTCCAGGGAAGGAGTAGTGTCTGGATAAACTTGTAATAATTACCCTCGAATCTCTGTTGCTTTCTTTCCCAGTTTCCACCTCGTAAAAATGTAGAACCTGCAGCCTTCTTTCGAGTAATCCATGTTTCTGGCCAGAGAGCAAAAACAAGAGTGAAGCATTCACTCACAACAATAAAACAAGAAAAGTCAGGCATACGGCGACAAGTTCAAACTCGTAAGGACAGGCAACTCTGCACTCTCCTTGCTCCCCTACCTCCCATCATTCAAGGTTTTCATGTTATAGCACGAACTGTCATTACTTTCTGATCACCCTTCGTATCGTAACCAATGAGGTCTTGCCTAAGTGACGTATTTGTTGCTGCTGTAAAGCTCGAAATTGGGAAAAGTTTTCAATACCATCTCAGCACTTCTGCGGCACCTCGGTTTGGGTTACCTTTCCTAGAAGGGTAGTCAAGTCGTACCCCACCTGCTCGTGGTGACCTCGCAGACACCCTGTTTTTTTTTCCATTTCTGTTTTTTGTGCTTTTTTTCCTTCGGTTTTCTTTTTTCCTCCTAAATTAGGGTGACACAAACGGGGGCGGCGCTACCCGGGTTTTTCCCGGGTAGTATTGTATATACGTTTTGCTGTTGTTGTCATTTTGTTTTTTTTGTTCTCCCTTATCATGAGTAAACAACACCAGTGCCCTCGCTGCAGTAGGTCTGTAGCAAAAAGTGCACAAGCACTGAAGTGCGCCTACTGCAGCGAGTGGATTCATATAGCTTGTGAAAATTTGGATGCAGGCGACTATCCATTCATGAAGAGGAGCCACCAGCTGGGCTTTCGCTGGCTGTGTAGCCAGTGTGTTGCACCAGCAGACGAGGTCTTGGCTGGTGGAGGAAGTAGTACCAAGAAGGAGTATGAAGATAAAGTTATTGGGCCAATCTTTCAAGCAATCAGAGACGTATCAAATAGACTGGAGGCACTAGAGACCAAGGTTTCATCACCTATGGCGGTCACACAAGATCAGGCCAAGTCATTTGCGGATGCTGTTCGTGGGTCTCTCGTGGGGGGAGTGAAGGATCTGCCTGGGCGCGTGATTGAGATCAGTGCTCATGGCCAGAAAAAAGCCATTCATAGTCAGCATGTACTGATTGTGAAACCAGAGAGTGGCGCTAGTGCCCTGACAAATCAGATGGGACCAGAAGACATCAGAGGCGTACTTAACTCGGTACCGGTTGACAGCTGCCTTAAGACCAAGGCTGGTGGGCTGGTAATGAAGTTTCCGTCAGCTGAGGCCAAGGGGGAAGCAACTGGGGTGCTGACTGATCATTTTGGCTCTGAGGGCACTTTTTGCATATCAGAGCCAAAGAAAATTCTGCCTAAAATGACCGTGACAGGCCTTTCCTCTTCCTTGGATGACTCTGACATCATCCCAAATATTCTGAGAAAAAACAATAAAATTAAGATGCTCGTTGATCGAGGTTGTACCCTCAACCTTCTCTTCACAAAGACAAGGAATGACACCAAAACTGCTGTCTTGAAGATGTCGCCAGAGGTGAGATCCTCCATTGTAGAACAGGGCAATTACATCTATGTGGATCTTACAAGATGCCGCGCTTTCGATAGATTCTGGGTTACACAGTGTCATCACAGCCAAGGCTTTGGTCATACATTTGAGAGATGTTCTAGGAAAAGTGATGAACCTAAATGTGTCTTTTGTGCTGGAGCCCATAAATCTAAGGACTGTAGTAACAGAAATTCTCCCAAATGCATCAACTGCTCCTCTTTAAGACATCAAGATGCTAATTCAAAGTCACAGGTGGTTGCCCATTTTGCTTCAAGTAGAGAATGTCCAATTATGATTTCTCATAGGAATAGATTGGTTGAAAACACCAATTTTGACCATTCAAAAAACTGACTACGTCCCTCTTGAACCAGTTAAGGATGGGTCTTTTAAATATTCGTTCCATCCGTAATAAGATAGACTATATTAATGAAACCCTAAATCAGCACGAGCTTGACATATTGTGCTTGACTGAAACCTGGTTGTATGAGTCTGATATCGATATTATTCGTAATGCCTTGCCTAAGACACATTCTATTATTAGTATTCCCAGGCCTGCTGCTGACTATCCAGGAGGAGGCGTAGCACTCATCTACTCTGCGACACTTGCAAACGTTTCTCTCATTGACTCAGACCTGACCCCATCATCATTTGAATTTATGGAAGTATCAATAAATTTCCATCAGAATACCATTAGAATTGCAATTGTCTATCGACCAGGTCATCCGGGCAGAGATCGAGGTTTTATGGAGGAGTTTGGGCAGTTTCTTGAAGGGTTTTCTCTTAAACCTGGAGGACTTCTTGTTTATGGTGATTTCAATTATTGGGTTGACAGTCCAGAGTCAAAACCATTTTCTTCAGAATTCCTTGAGTTGATCACCCAGAACAATTTTTTCAATCATGTGAGTAATCCAACTCATGTCTCAGGACATGTCCTTGACTTGATCTTGTCCCCTGTTGGTTGCAGGCGCGTATCAGATGTGGAGGTTGACTCATTTGACCCCCTCATCTCTGATCATGCTCTGATCACTCTTAGTTTTGATGTCCCAAAATCCCCTTCATATAAAAAGGTCATCAGGTTCAGAAATTACAACAATGTTGACTGCCAGTTGATGTGTTTTGAAATTGATCAACGTTTAAACTCCATCGATTCTTCAAGTCTTTCTTCTGGTGAATTGGTTGATATTTACAACAACGAGCTCAGGTCAATTTTTGACCATTATTGTCCTGAGGTAGTAAAAACAATCACTGTACGTGATAATTCTCCGTGGTATGGTCCATCCATTAATTCTTTGCGTAGACAACGTAGAAGGGCAGAACGTGCGTGGCGCTTGCAGCGGACCGAAGTAACTCGTTTGCGCTATGTTTTTGCGAGAAGAGCAGTCGTTCACACTGTAAAAGCCCAAAATGCTAGGTATTATCAAAATAAAGTTGATTCATGTGGTGGTGATCAAAAAAAATTGTCTGCAGTTGTGAACAATTTGGTTGGTCGGAGGAATGTAATTGTTAAACCAACTTCTTTATCTGATGCCCAATTGGCTTCTGATTTTGCTTCATTTTTTACGAGTAAGATATCTCGCATAAGAAGTGATTTATACAGCAGTTCTCCTAGTGAAGTGTACTCAGTTGACTTCCAGCCACGGTGCACCGGGGATCATTTGCTTTCAACATTTCATCCACTGGATGTAAACAAAGTCAAATGTTACATCAGAGAACTTAATAAAACATTTTGCTCACTCGATCCATGTAACATGTCACAACTGCCTGATGTGTATGAGCATGCTGCAGACTTTATCTGCAACATAATAAATAGATGCTTCTTAGAAAGTAATTTTGTGCGGTCTGAGAAACGTGCTTTGCTTAGGCCCCTAATTAAGAAACCTGGCCTTGATGTCGAGAGCATGACAAATTATCGTCCTGTCTCTAACCTGTCTTTTTTATCCAAGATTATTGAGCAGGCCATACTTGACCAACTCTTACCACTACTGGAACACAACAGAGTTGTTCCTGTTGTTCAATCAGCATACAGAAAATACCATTCAACTGAAACTGCGCTAATAAGGATTCAGAGCGACTTGGTGGCAAACACTTGTAGTGGGATGTCCTCTCTCCTAGTTCTTTTGGATCTGTCTGCAGCTTTTGATACAGTAGATCATAAACTATTGTTGGATGATCTGTATTTTTATGGCGTTCGTGATAGTGCCCTTTTGCTCCTTAAGTCGTATCTGTCGGACAGATCTCAGAGAGTGGTTGTTGATTACGCTAGCTCTGATTCTGCTCCTCTTCTATTTGGAGTCCCTCAAGGATCAGTTTTGGGTCCAATTCTATTTACTATCTACACAAGTAGTTTATCGTCTTTACTTGATGCTCATGATGTGTCCTATCATTTTTATGCTGATGACACCCAGCTCTATGTTAAGATGTCAGATATCAACGATACTAAGATAAAGTTTGAATCTCTAATGTCTGATATTAAGATTTGGATGGCTAAGAGGAAACTTAAGCTGAATGATGGTAAAACTGAGATCATCATCATCAGAGGAAACAGAAGGGATGATGACACTGACAATGCCCTGGCTTTGAACATTGGCGTGTCACAGCTGCATCCAGTCAGTTCTGTTCGAAATTTGGGTGTTTATTTTAATTCTAAGTTAAATTACAAAGAACATATTAATCAGGTTGTAAGAGGGTGTAACTTGCATATCAGAAATCTGTATTCTGTGAGAAGATTCCTGAATAGACAGTGCCTCCTAACATTGGTCCATGCAGTGGTCTTGTCTCGTGTTGATTATTGTAATTCACTGTGGGTTGGTCTTCCAAATAATATACTAACAAAAGTTCAGTCTGTGTTGAACAGGGCGGCACGGCTTATCTTTGGTCTCCCCCCGAGAACCTCAACTACCCCGTTTCTGATTGAGTTGCATTGGTTACCAGTAAAGGCTAGAATTGAATTTAAACTGTGTCTTATTACATTCAAGGTTCTTAAGTTTGGT
Source organism: Coenobita brevimanus (assembly GCF_032717465.1). Classification (NCBI taxonomy): domain Eukaryota; kingdom Metazoa; phylum Arthropoda; class Malacostraca; order Decapoda; family Coenobitidae; genus Coenobita; species Coenobita brevimanus. Next base: position 13,001,652 of record NC_137015.1, on the reverse strand, counting down.
GAACCGAAGTATCTTGCTGAATTGTTAAAACTCCCATCGACACGCCCGGGTGTGATGTTATGCAGTGAAGATGATTCCTTGCGTCTTGATGAGCCAGGAGCCATTCACCAGTCATCTTTCTCTGATCGTTCTTTTGCATATAGAGCCCCTAGATTATATAACAGATTGCCATTGTCCATAAGACAACTTTCTACTGTTGAATCCTTTAAGAGACAGCTGAAAGCCTTTCTTTTTTCAAAATGCTACGATCTGGAGAGAGGTATTATGACAGATGATTATAGGGTTTAATTTTTGCCACTTTCATGTATATATGATGTAGCTTGTATTATATACAAGAAATGTCACAATTCTTGTAATTGTAAAAATAACGAGCGCTAGTGAATTCCCAAAAGGAAGAACTGGCGCTTTTGAGAAACAAAAGGCCAGATTATTATTATTATTTATTATTACTGAAGGAATGCAGAGAACAACTGGCAGATAAGATTCACAGTTTAACTGTGTGTTCTCTGGAAGAGGGGAAAGTGCCTCAAGAATGGAAGAGGGCAAATGTGGTACCAATTTATAAGGGAGGAAATAGGGAAGAACCCCTGAATTATAGACCAGTGTGTCTAGCCAGCATGGTCGCAAAATTGTGCAAGAGAATTCTGAAAGATAGATGGGTAAAATATCTGGAAGAGATGAATATTTTGGCTGATAGTCAGTTTGGATTCAGAAGTGGAAGGTCATGTGTTTCTCACTTGTTGAGCTTTTACTCAAGAGTGATTGACGTGCTTCAGGAGAGAGATGGTTGGGTGGATTGCGTATATTTAGATTTGGAGAAGGCCTTCGACAAGGTACCCCATGAGAGATTAGTGTGGAAGCTGGAGCATATTTGAGGACTGAAGGGGAACCTCCTGGAATGGATGACAGACTTTTTGAGAGATAGACAAATGAGGACAGTAATAAAGGATAGAATGTCTGGATGAAGGGAAGTAACAAGTGGAGTCCCACAGGGCTCTGTGTTGGTGCCAGTAATGTTCCTGATTTACATAAATGATATGGTAGATGGAGTGAACAGTTATGCAAGTCTGTAGTAGTAGTAGTTCCCTAGCCAGTCTGGTCGAACAGCCCCGAGTCCCTTAGGCAGGCCATGGCCGAGACAGGGTTTTCCCACAGAGCTCTCAAAGAGTGTATGTTGTGTTGTTGGCGTAGGTGATTGTGTGCAATGCAGTCTTCCATAATGTGCTTAATAGTATGGGGTGCTGTGTTGCAACCTGGACAGGCATCAGCAACGGAGTCATCCAGCCTCTTCTGGTAGCTTAAGAGGGCTGGATGGTGCCCACATCTCAGCCTGGCCAGGTGGACCCCGTCTTCACAAGGAAGATGGGATTCAGAAGGGTGGATGTCAGGAGGCCGTGCATGCAGCTGAGTGTTGTCTTTAAGTGACTGAATGTAGTGGCGAGTGATCTGAGTGTGGATATGCTTCTGGAAGCTGGTCTGAGGTGGGCAAGGGGGGAGAGATGACAGTACTTGTGTATGGTATCGTAAGGTGGGTGTTGTTTTAATGTTCCTTGGTGTGGGTGGATGTGCTGACATGTACTGTAGTGGATGTCGTGGGTTTGTGGAGGCTGCAGCAAGAAACTGGGTGCCTCTCATGTCTAGGTGATCCTTGACTTTGAGGACTTTGGTTTCTTGATGTAGGTGGTCTGTGGGTGTAGTAGCTGTGCAGCCTGTGATTATTTTTAAGGCCTTGTTCTGTATGGTCTGTAGAGTGTTGTAGTGTGTTTTGCTCAGGTTAGAAGCCCAGGCAGGGCTTGCATAATTCATCACTGAACGTATGTATTGTTTGTATACTGTGGTGGTGGTTTCTTTGTTGTGTCCGAATGTTGTATGGGCAAGTAACCTCAAGGCACTTAAGGTCACTTGGTGTTATTTTATTTTTAATGTTTGTGATGTGTTGTTTAAATGACATTGATGTATTGTATGTTACACCAAGGATTTTGTGTGTGTGTGTGTGTGGTAGGGGAGTGTTGTTTATGGTGAGGTGTGGTATGTGACTGTGTTCTGCTGTCCAGTTTGTGAGAAGAGTCACTGTGATTTGGCTGGGGCTATTTTGAGCCTGTTTGTGGTGAACCATTCGTGTAGTGTGTTGAGGTAAGGTTGAATGATGTGTGCAGCTGTGTTTGCGTTTTTGGTGCATACATGTAAGTGTTATATCATCTGCATAGGAAGCTATGTGTATCTGTGGTGTGTGGGTACATCGTGCATGTATAGGTTAAAGAGTGTAGGGGACAAAACAGATCCTTAGGGGAAGCCGTTTGTGAAGTTTCTGATGTTAGAAGACTGATCGGCAAATGTTACGTGCAAGTCTGTTTGCTGATGATGCAAAGATCTTGAGGAAGGTAGAGGTTGAGGAGGATTGTAAAATGCTGTAGGAGGATCTGAATAGGATACATGAATGGAGCCAGATGTGGGAAATGAAATTCAGTGCAAGAAAATGTAAAATTTTGGAAATGGGAAAAAGTACCAAGAGGCCATCACTGAATTATTTGATGGGTAATGAACCAATCACAAAAGCGAGAGAAGAGAAAGATTTGGGAGTGCTGGTCCATGACAGTTTGTAACCTGAAAAACACATTAACAAGACAGTTAGAGAGACGTATAAACTCCTGACTACTATAAGAGTAGCTTTTCATTATATGGATGAGGAGATGATGAAAAAATTGATAGTGGCCATGATTTGCCCCAGGTTAGAGTATGCAGCAGCAGTGTGGTCCCCACACAAAAAAAAAAAAGATATAAACAAGATTGAGAGAATACAAAGAACAGCAACCAAAATGGTCCCCAGTCTGACAGATGTCGTACAGAGAGAGGCTGGAAAAGCTGGATTTGCCTTCCTTAGAAGAAAGGAGCAAGAGAGGCGACATGATTGCAGTGTTCAGGACCATGATGGGAGTTAATAAAATTGACAAAGAAGATCTGTTATATGGGATATGAGAGTAACAAGAGGACACGGAATGAAATTGAAGAAGCCAAGCTGCCTGAAAGATATCAAGAAATATTGTTTTCCTTATAGATGTATAGACCTGTGGAATAGCCTGGACAAAGAGACTGTCCAGTCTAAAAACTTAAACAAGTTTAAAGCTAAATTTGACTTATTGAGAAACAGAGACGGGACCCCAAGAGCATAGCTCATTTCCTGTATATCACAATTAGGTAAATGCACACACACAAAAAAAAAGCATATGACTGTTTCTAAGATTGACATACAATATAATCTCTTAATGTTAGCAATTCTTACCTCTTTTATCATTAAAGACTGGCATTTGTTCTTGAATATTCTGTATATGAGTATGCATACAGGCTTTGGAGAACCTGTACCATAGGAAACATTTGGTGTCAGACATAGCTTCAAAAGGGTTCATGTGGTCAGTAATAACCCTATGAATACACCTTGGCTGGTCATACAGATTTTGAACATATTGCTGCCCCAAATGCTTGTTTTTGCTATTTTTTCCACCCAGAACCCCGAAATCTCACCAGTCAACAAAGACACTTGGGAAAGGGGTTAATTTGAAAACCAATGACAAGCACCAAAAACAGATGTAAGATTTGTTCAAATCACACCAAAATACAACAGAAAAATATATTGCCATGCCAAAACAAAATACAAGTTTACCGAATGCAAACATGAGACTTCGTATCTCAAACTAACTGGCTGTGCACAATTTGTCTGTTTAGGTAGTACTCAGCAAGTCTTTACTGTAGGAAACAATTAATGAACTAATTAAACTACAGTAATCACTCCAATATCCGGATCAATAGAGCCATCGGTAGGTTCGGATATTGGTTTTGTCCGGATATTGGGCCCCAGCTTATGGACTTGTACTTACGGACCCTAACACAGAGAAACACCTATACAACTCCCTCCGGACATGCATAGCACCTATTTAACACCCAAATCACACCAATAAGGCACATAAATGACTGAAATAAATGCAATAGACACATAAAATGTGGGTTTAGAAGTATGTTCATACATTAATAAACATTCTGGTACTTATGGACTCTAACCGAACCTAACCGAACTCTGAAAAACACATTCCTACTGCACATGCATGAGGTAAGTTTAGTATGGAAAGAAGTACAGTATGACACTTTCTGGTAAGTATAGTATGGGAAAAAATACAATATGAAACATTCTGGTAAATATAGTATGGAAAATAGTACAACATGAAACATTTTGGCTACTTACAGCAAGTCCCTGGCCACCTCGATGAATAACCGCCTCCTCTCGGACTCTGACAGTAAGAACGATTTCCTGAAGCACTTGCACTACACTCTTCCTGAAGTCTTGCACTGAACTTAGTCACTAACACACAGAAGTCCGTTCTTTTCACAGTGTTCACTTTAGTCCAAATAATGTTCCATTAAATTTAAGTGTTGCACATTAACTTTTCCCAAGTTTTTTAAGTTTCCAAAGCCAAAACAAAGAAGGTTAGTTACGTTAAATTTCTTTTCTACTTAGTCTTTTCTCCCAACTTGAAAACCTTAACACAACACACCGTTTTTTTCACTGCACAACACTCAAAAATTCCCGTGTGGTCTAGTGGAGAAGTTCTTGCTGTTTATTCACTGTCAGAGCCCGAGAGTATCACTGGCAGGCGTCCAAGGGTGCATCGGTGGGTAGTGGTGATGGCGTACCGACTACAGAAGACTCTGAAGACAGCCGCAAACTCACGTCGAGCGGTGACTCCACTGTAGCTGATGTGCTGGGCTGTGGCTCGGAGCATGAGGGCCTGTCTTGGGGAGGCAACGGAGTGGAACCAGGGCTTGGCACAGCGGGGTCACGGGCCTGAAAAAACTGTCAATCGTTGACTGACGCAAGGACCGACGACGATTCTGGCGATTGATGATGCGCTGCCGGAAAGCACGCACTTCCTCCACGAGTCCCAAGGGCCCCATCTCCTGTCGCAGTCCGGGTGTTCCAGGTAGTCTAGGACGAACTCTAGATGTTCCCGGAGTGCGCTCAGCTTGGGGATGGCTGGAGTAGTGTCCTGCTGGGCGGAGTCTGCATCATCATCGCCTTCGTCGTCGGAATCTTCAAGTTCGGGACTGACACCAGCAACCGAAGACGCGATCTCGATATCAGACAACGTCTGATACCCAGGATCGCCCTCGTCGTCGTCCAACCACTCACGAACATCGTCCACATCAACATCGTCGCCGTGTGTACGTAGCCGTGCATGGAAGTCATCCATGTCAAACCCTAGGAAATCGTACTCCACATCTGTTCCGAGAAGCAGACGAGACCAACCATTTTCAAGAGTTTTCACAGGAACTTCCTTCCATGCACTAGCCCAGTTGTACAGCGCAGACTTGATGTTGTAGCGGCGAAGGTTTTCCAAAGTCCGCTTGCCTCGAGTGTCACGTCCTTCCCTGCGCTCGTCCTCGTCCTCGAGAACCACCATCACCTCGTCCAGGAACTTCCGACGGTACAGGCGCTTTGTTGCCACGATCACTCCTTGGTCCATTGGTTGAATGAGAGCAGTCGTATTAGGTGGCAGAAACATGCACCTAATACGGCCATTCTCAGCAACCAAGTCCTTGTCGCACGGGTGGGCAGGTGCATTGTCGAGGAGAAGGAGAGCCTTTACCTGGTCGCGAGGAATTCCCAGTGTCTTCGTCTGGTAATGTATGACCTCCTTGACGAAGTGATGGTGAAACCAGTCTTTGAAAATCACAGCTGTGAACCATGCTTTCAAAGAATGGTACCATACGACAGGAAGGACATCCATCACCCCACGAAGGCACCGAGGCTGCTTTGCACGGCCAACAATAACGGGCTTAAGCCGGTGCATGCCGTTAGCATTGGCACAACACAAAGCAGATATCCGTTCCTTAGAAAGCTTGCGGCCAGGTACACGCTTCTCCGTCTCATCGGCGAGAGTGTTCGTTGGCACCGAGCGATAGAATAGGCCAGTTTCGTCAGCGTTATAGACTTGACCGAGAGTGAGGCCCTCCCTGTCGATCAAGCCTTTCACCTTGTGCCGAAACTCGTCCACTCCATCCTCGTTAGCGTCCAATGCTTCGCCATGTGCTTTACGGTTAGTAAGGCCATGTCGCAACTTGAACGCGAAGAGCCAACCCTCGGATGCCTTGAAGTCTAGGGCGTCGTGAAGCCTTGCAAACTTCTCAGCAGCAGCCTTCAGCTCCGTTCCACGTACCATCACACCAGCTGCACGTTGCTGTCGATACCAAATCAACGTGGAGCGGTCGATCTCTGCATACTTGGGAGTAAACATAACCTTCCTCTCCACGTTGCGTTTGCTTCTCGACGAGAAGTCAGCCGTGTACTGCATGAGCTTGTCTCGGGAACGCTTGATATCAAACAAAGTCGACCGGGCCAGGTTGAACTCGCGGAGAATGCGAGAGGAAGACCAACCCGCATCAACCTTCTCCAATATCTCCCGTTTCTTCTCCAGAGTCAACACCACTCTCTTCCTTTTCTCAGGAGGCGGGGCCATCATCACACACACTAAGAGTAGGGCAGAGAGCAGCAGGAGGCCTTGCAGCAAGTACGGCACCACCACAAAAGCGAGCACGTGGGCAGCCATGACGAAGAGCGTAGGTCTTGTCGCGGTGAGAGACAGGCGGGAAGTGGGGAGGATGCAGCGGCGCTCTATCGGACGTCGGAGGAATGACGAACCAAAACAATGCTCTCACGCGGCGCGCGCGGCAAGTTCAAATTACGGACGGCAAAAAATCGATTTTTTTTCCAATTTTTTTGGATTTTCGGACCATTTTGGGAATGTTTGATCCCAGGACGATAAGGTTCGGTTAGTGGGGATGTTCGGTTATTGGGTGTCCGGATATTAGAGGGATTACTGTAATTACAAAAGTATCATGCACCATATCTGATAAGCAGCTTAGTACACTGGTTTCCAACCTTTTCTAATTCTCGCCCCCCCTCACTGAATGACACGTTCCCTGTGCCCCTCTTCCTCAAGTACTGTATTTTACTGGCATATGTCACTAAATATCATAGATTCTTAATCTTTGAAATTGTTTATATATTCAGATAACTAGATTTCTTATTCATATCTGAAATATTTTCCCCATATTTAGAAATTACTGAATTCCAGCATAATTCATAGTTTTCAATTACCCTCTTTATCAAGGCGCGAACCTTTGCGCCCTCCCGGCAGCCCTTCATGCCCCCCTAGGGGGGCACGCTCCACAGGTTGGAAATCACTGGCTCAGTAGAAACAGTGAAAAATAAAATGGAAGTGGATACAATATCTCATCTTTGTTTTCATCTCGTTGTGAATTAACCATCTCTAGAGAAGCGATGAAGTTTTTAAAAATGATAATAATATTAAATGCTTATTTTTTTTCCTTACATGATGGTTTTATCATTAAATTAAAATTCCCATCACACATACCATAGGGTCCTTGAAATTCTACACAGTTTTCATTGCACAAGGCCGCTATAATATGACGAAGGGGCATGCGAAGGTGTACTATGAGACTCCCCACGGATGCCAGTACTACACTGGGATAATCCTCTCCCATTTGTAGGGGAACACTCTCCCTTTCATGCGGTAAGATTACCAAAAGATACGGATGGGGAAAGGTGAATCCCTGCCCACAGTTTAAGACTACAGCTATATGATCTCATCCCAGGTCTTGTTTGGTCTGCCTCTTGCAACCCAACCCTCAGGGTTAACACATCTCATCCTCCACACTCAGCTACCATCCTCCATCCTCTCCACATGCCCAAACCAGCTCAATCTACCCCATCTCTGCAAATCCCTTCCTTTCTCTTAATCTTTTATTCACAATCCTAACACTCCATGCCTTTCATTCAAGGATGTACTACACATCCACCTAATCATTATCAGTTTGGTATCAAATTCTGTACTGTACTGGGAATTTAGATACATGAGAATACTGGTACTGATTCAAATATTGAGGTATGGCACAAAAAATGGCAACTCTGGTGAGTAAAAATTTGGATAATGGTCATTCGGATACTAGGGGATGCATGTATACGTGACCAAAAATTCCAACAGTGCACAATACAGTAAGTCCTTGTTATACACCAGTGATGATTACCAAAGCATCACAACTCTTTCTGCACAACTGGTACTGTGTACTGGGGGAAATGACTAATATGGAAATTTTAAAAGGCAATTTTTCTATGATGACTGTGCAGTTAAAAAAAAAAAAATGTTAATAATAATGTCAAATAAGCAACATACAAAGAGGGCTTACACTAACTGTACACAAAACTTAATACCTTCCAGGGTGTGAGGTAGTGCCTGTATGACCCAGTCTTTCACACTGTGACACTGATCTATGGCAGCACACTACCCCGAAGCTGTTGTTGGTCTTGCAGTTGCTGCTGCTGCTTTTGAAGCATTGCCAACTTCTTAGCCTCAAGTAGCTGCTCTAGTTCCTCTGCTCCTTTTTCATTGTTATTACGCCGTGCTTCCTCAATCATCCTGAGTAACTCACAGCACATTTTGTTGTCATCCTTGACAGGAAAAAGACAGCAAATATTAGTAACTTTATGCAGCAAGCTTTGACAATATAAGTGATGCACTGTAAAAGCAGTAAAATGTTCGCTTTCTGGTCTTAGCCAAAACTTTAACTGGAAAAACCAAAAGCAGAAATAAAAAAAAAGAAAAAAAAAATGTTCAACACCCATGACCACCAACTGATTTAATGGCCAATTCGCCGAATATCTGACACTCCTGTGACCTTGACCTCTGACTTATTGCTATGAAAACTGAATTCCAGTGTTCTTGCCTGACCCTTCACAGTTCCAACTGGTTTGGTTCAAATGAGATGAAAACTGAGCTGTCTTTGCTCTGTGAACTTTTACATTGGTCCTTTGGTTATCTTACATAATTGGTATTATGCCTAGTGTGTGATAATGAAGTTGTATGATAACAAAAGCACAGATTCTATGGGATTTATTCTAATTGGGACCAGGCACCCCACTTGTATTTTTCTCTTTACAACAATACAGACCCACCAAATACATACATCCTGTTATGGTAAGTATCAGTAACACACACAGGCATGGTTGGGTTAATAGAAAATTATGGAAAGGTGCTATAAGGAAGAAACACATACCATACAGAAACATGAGATGGGTTTGAGGTAAGGGGTTCTGAGGCAAGAGGGTGGAGAGTTAGGTGTCTCCATCACCTGGGATTAACTCCTTGAGTAGGGCCTCATCTCTGAATTCCTCACAGCCATTAGAAACCACAGAATTTGCACCATCATTGTTTGCTGAAACCAGCTCAGGTATGCGATAATGAAATTTTTTAGCCAAAAATTGTGTGATAATGGCAGGAGGGTAGATTTTCATCTAGTGGTGATAATGAAAACTGCTATAATCAAGGGATTACTGTACTTTGACCTACATCTGTGACCTCAACCTCTGACTGATTGTCCTCAAAATCAATCTTTTTATGTTTGTGCCTTATCCTAAACCAGGGTTCTTCATTTACTTTCTTTGGGGGTTCAGTTACACTACCTTCCTGTGCAGTGGAGATCCAGATTATATATACAGTAAAATCTCAAATTTCGATGGGCATATGTACCAAAAAAAACGCATCTAAATTCTATCTATCTATCTATCTATAGCCCGACGCCCTAATCCCGCAAAGGGTGGCCGCAGACAAAACGCCTCCAAGTCACTCTGTCACCCACCATTTGACTCCCCTCCCCCCAACTCACCCCCCCCTCCCTCATATACCTCTCAACTCCATCCCTCCACCTCATCCTCGGTCTACCCCTCCCTCTCCCTCCCTCCACCTCACCCACATACACCCTCTTAGTCAGTCTTTCACTCTCCATCCTCTCCACATGTCCAAACCACCTCAGTGTATTTCTCCTAATCTTTTCAACCACATCCACATCTACCCCACAACGTTCCTTCACTTCTTCATTCGTCAACCTGTCCCTCCATGTCACTCCACATGCTCCTCTCAAGTAACTCATTTCCACTGCTCTCACTCTTGACTTGTTCCCCTCTTGCAAGGTCCACGCCTCGCTTCCATACGTCAGGGTAGGGATCACAATACCATCATGCAGAGACTTCTTAACTTCCATACTCACTTCCCTATTTCTCATCACTGCTTTCAGCATGCCTACAACCTTCCTTCCCTGCTGTACCCTTTCACGCACTTCATCCCCCAAAGTTCCATCCTTACTCATCACACTACCCAAGTACTTGAATGCACTCACATTCTCCATATCCTCACCATCCAACCTCACTGCACACTCTGTGACTTCATTCCTCTCAAACACCATAACTTTACTTTTGTTTACATTAACTTTCAGCTTCCTCCTCCTACACACTGTCCCAAATTCATTCACCAAACCTTGCAACTCCCATTCATCTTCACTCAACAATACTGTATCATCAGCAAACAGCAACACCGGAAGCTTCCAAATCTCACCCTCATTCGTTAGGGCCACCCCCACATCCACTGCCCTACCTTGTACCTCCTTTACGACCCCATCCATATATATATTAAACAGCCATGGAGACATTACACACCCCTGTTTCAGTCCCACATTGAGATCAAAGAACTCACTCAGCTCACCATCCACTCGCACCGTAGCCCTAGCTCCCTCGTACATACTCTTCACAGCACTCAACAATTTCCCCTCCACTCCATATATTCTTAATACCTTCCACATACCTTTCCTATCTATTCTGTCATAAGCTTTCTCCAAGTCCATGAAGGCAGCGTACACTTTCCTTCCCTTCTCTAGATACTTCTCCACTAAACATCTTAGAACAAATATCTGATCTACACACCCTTTTCCCTTCCTAAATCCCCCTTGTTCTTCTCCAACTAGCTCCTCTGTCATATGCCTAACCCTATCAATGAGTATTCTACCATATATTTTACCAGTCACACTAAGAAGGCAAATACCCCTATGGTTACCACATACATCTCTCTCCCTTTTCCTTTGTACAGAGGAACAATTATATCTGATTTCCAGTCCTCTGGAACCCTTCCCTCTTCCCAAGCCAATCTACACAACTTCCATATCCACTCCACAACAATCTCACCCCCATACCTAAGCATTTCACCACATACTCCATCAATTCCTGGGGCCTTTCCCAGCTTAATCTTCTTCATCGCTTCCACTACTTCCGACCTACTGATCTCTTCATCCCTCCTCTCATCTCTTCTTCTCCCAGCCATTCCCCAACCACTTATACTCACACTGCTCTCACTCTCTACATTCAACAAATCCTCAAAGTGCTCCTTCCATCTCCTCAATTTCTCTCTCTTCTCTACCAACAATCTATTATTCCTATCTTTCACTCCCCTACTATTTCCCCTTTCACACATCCTTACTTTCTTTACCTCCTTCCAAAACAATTTCTTACTCTCCCTCCATTTCACACTCAGATTCCTCCCAAACTCTTCATCCACTTTCTTCTTACTCTCCTTCACCAGTCTCTTAACCTCCCTTCAAAACATCAAAATTTAAACTGAACTTCTTATGGAAAAAATCATTTTGAGTCCAGGGCCTCCCAACTTCACTATGTAAAATCATGATTTTTTTTGCCCACATTCCTTGTAAACTTTATGAACTATAAATGTGGTTAAGTAACTGTAGTTCTGCACTGTACTGCCATACTGTTCTGTAGTGTAGAATACAGCAAAATTTGTTACAGTTTGTCAGTATCCTGTCACAGTTTTTATTACAGTAGTTACAGCACACTGTACAGTACTGTACTAACCTTAGGTTATGGAATATTATCACCTGGCTGGCTGGTGTTGGTGGTGTGCGGCAGGGGTGGACCACTTAGTTGAAGTAGCCTCCTCTGTGGAGGTATCCAACCCAAATTCCTCAAAATGAAAATCATCCTTGAGTATCTGGACATCTGCAGTGTCAACATCTTCCTCCTCACCCTCTTGGAAGGTTATATCTTGCAACACCCTATTAATTGGCCTGAAGAAGGTGATGATCTTTGACTGTTTCTGCTTATGAAGCCCATGACAGCATCAAAATTCGCGATTTTGCATCGAAAAGTGAGGTAGGCAGACCACTCCAAAATGCATCTAAATTTGAATAATCAAATTCTAAACTGTTCAAATTCGAGATTTTACTGTATATATATATATATATACCTGTATATGTGATAGGTGGGGGCGCTCACCATCCACTCACTCGATGTAGTGCTGCTCTCAGGTGTCGGCCCTTTCCTCTCCATCCTTCTTTCCTTCCATTCTCTTCTTTCTTTCCTTCAATCTTTCCTTGTCCTTCTGCCTACGGGTGACTTTACACTTCCTCTTCTGTCTTTCTTTCCTTCATTCTTTCCACTTCCTTCAGCCTGTGGGTGACTCTACACTGAGTGACAAGCCAAATGGTTTCCTGTGCACCAGGAAACCATTTACTAAGCTGGGTGGTAGCCATATAACCAAATTTTGGCGCCTGGTGGTTTAGTGGGTAATTATTGTGCTCCAATCGGATTGAGCCGGTGAATGTTTATATCCAAGGGGTGGTTGGGGTTGATTGCTCATGTAATGCCACTCAGGGATGAGTGAGGCTGGTCACTCTCATCATAAATGTCAGGACCAACTGCCTAGCCCCAGGCTCCTACGCTCCTCATGGGGCAATGTAGGATTGGATGATGGATGGATGAAATATATATATATATATATATATATCCCATTAGGTCCCAGGGGTGCTGGGCGAGGCATGGCACTGGGAGGGTACTAAGCGTACCGCCCTCCGCCTATCGGCTCATAGTTGGGAAGCTCATAGGTCCCTAGCCAGGGGTTCCCTACCTTATAAGGACTTGAAAAATCCTAGTTCTGTCCAGTACTCGGGACACTGGGTTCCAATGGGCTAAAGAGACTGATAGGTTTGCTAGTCATTAACCCATTGGATCCCAGGGGTGCTGGGCGAGGCATGGCACTGGGAGGGTACTAAGCGTACCGCCCTCCACCTATCGGCTCATAGTCGCAAAGCTCATAGGTCCCTAGCTGCGGATTCCCTACTTTATAAAGACTTGAAAAATCCCAGTTCTGTCCAGTACTTGAGACACTGGGGTCCAATGGGATATATATATATATATATATACTGTATATATATATATATATATATATATATATATATATATATATATATATATATATATACAGTAATCACTCCAATATCCAGAGTAATAGGGCCATCGGTAGGTTCGGTTATTGGTTTCATCCGGATATTGGGCCCCAGCTTATGGACTTGTACTTATGGACCCTAACTCAGAGAAACACCTATACAACTCCCTCTGGACATGCATAGCACCTATTTAACACCCAAATCACACCAATAAGGCACATAAATGACTGAAATAAATGCAAAAGAAACATAAAATGAGGGTTTAGAAGTATGTTCATACATTAATAAACATTCTGGTACTTATGGACCCTAACCTAGCCTAACTCTGAAAAACACATTCCTACTGCACATGCATGAGGTAAGTATAGTATGGAAAAAAGTACAGTATGAAACATTCTTGTAAGTATAGTATGGAAAAAAGTACAGTATGAAACATTCTGGCTACTTACAGCAAGTCCCTGGCCACCTCGATGAATAACCGCCTCCTCTCGGACTCTGACAGTAAGAACGATTTCCTGAAGCACTTGCAGTACACTCTTCCTGAAGTCTTGCACTGAACTTAGTCAATAACACACAGAAGTCCGTTCTCTTCACAGTGTTCACTTTAGTCCAAATAAAGTTCCATTTTAATTTTGTGTTGCACATTAACTTTTCCCAAGTTTTTTTTATTTTCCAAAGCCAAAACAAAGAAGATTAGTTACGTTAAATTTCTTTTCTACTGAGTCTTTTCTCTCAACTTGAAAACCTTAACACAACACACCGTTTTTTTCACTGCACAACATTCAAAATTCCCGTGTGGTCTAGTGGAGAAGTTCTTGCTGTTTATTCACTGTCAGAGTCCAAGAGTATCACTGGCAGGCGACCAAGGGGTGCATCGCTGGGTCGTGGTGATGGCGTACCCACTGCAGAAGACTCTGACGAAAGCCGCAAACTCACGTCGAGCAGTGACTCCACTGTAGCTGATCTGCTGGGCTGTGGCTCGGAGCATGAGGGCCTGTCTTGGGGAGGCAACGGAGTGGAGCCAGGGCTTGGCGCAGCGGGGGTCACGGGCCTGAAAAAACTGTCAATCGTTGACTAACGCAAGGACTGACGATTCTGGCGATTGATGATGCGCTGCCTGAAAGCACGCACTTCCTCCACGTGTCCCAAGGGCCCCATCTCCCTGTCGCAGTCCGGGTGTTCCAGGTAGTCTAGGACGAACTCTAGATGTTCCTGGAGTGCGCTCAGCTTGGGGATGGCTGGAGTAGTGTCCTGCTGAGAGGAGTCCGCATCATCGTCGCCTTCGTCATCGGAATCTTCAAGTTCGGGACTGACACCAGCAACCGAAGACGCGATCTCGATATCAGACAACGTCTGATACCCAGGATCGCCCTCGTCATCGTCCAACCACTCACGTACATCGTCCACATCAACAACGTCGCCGTGCGTACGTAGCCGTGCATGGAAGTCATCCACGTCAAAGCCCAGAAAATTGTACTCCACATCTGTTCCGAGAAGCAGACGAGACCAACCATTTTCAAGAGTTTTCACAGGGACTTCCTTCCATGCACTAGCCCAGTTGTACAGCGCAGACTTGATGTTGTAGCGGCGAAGGTTTTCCAAAGTCCGCTTGCCTCGAGTGTCACGTCCTTCCCTGCACTCGTCCTCGTCCTCGAGAACAACCATCACCTCGTCCAGGAACTTCCGACGGTACAGCCGCTTTGTTGCCACGATCACTCCTTGGTCCATGGGTTGAGTGAGAGCAGTCGTATTAGGTGGCAGAAACATGCACCTAATACGGCCATTCTCAGCAACCAAGTCCTTGTCGCACGGGTGGGAAGGTGCATTGTCAAGCAGAAGGAGAGCCTTTACCTGGTCGCGAGGGATTCCCAGTGTCTTCATCTGGTACTGGATGACCTCCTTGACGAAGTGACGGTGAAACCAGTCTTTGAAAATCACAGCTGTGAACCATGCTTTCAAAGAATGGTACCATACGACAGGAAGGACATCCTTCACCCCATGAAGGCACCGAGGCTGCTTTGGATGGCCAACAACAACGGGCTTAAGCCGGTGCATGCCGTTAGCACTGGCACAACACAAAGCAGATATCTGTTCCTTAGAAAGCTTGTGGCCAGGTACACACTTCTCCGTCTCCTCGGCTAGAGTGTTCGTTGGCAGCGAGCAATAGAATAGGCCAGTTTCGTCTGCGTTATAGACTTGACCAAGAGTGAGGCCCTCCCTGTCGATCAAGTCTTTCACCTTGTGCCGAAACTCGTCAACTCCATCCTCGTTAGCGTCCAATGCTTCGCCATGTGCTTTACGGTTAGTAAGGCCATGTCGCAACTTGAATGCGAAGAGCCGACCCTCGGATGCCTTGAAGTCTAGGGCGTCGTGAAGCCTTGCAAACTTCTCAGCAGCAGCCTTCAGCTCCGTTCCACGTACCATCACACCAGCTGCACGTTGCTCTCGGTACCAAATCAACGTGGATCGGTCGAATTCTGCAAACTTGGGGGTAAACATAACCTTCCTTTCCACATTGCGTTTGCTTCTCGACGAGAAGTCAGCCGTGTACTGCATGAGTTTGTCTCGGGAACGTTTGATATCGAACAAAGCCGACCAGGCTAGGTTATACTCGCGGAGAATGTGTGAAGAAGACCAACCCGCATCAACTTTCTCCAATATCTCCCTCTTCTTTTCCAGAGTCAACACCACTCTCTTCCTTTTCTCAGGTGGCGGGGCCATCATCACACACACTAAGAGGAGGGCCGAGAGCAGCAGGAGGCCTTGCAGCAAGT
The DNA here is from genome assembly GCF_032717465.1 of Coenobita brevimanus. Lineage (NCBI taxonomy): Eukaryota > Metazoa > Arthropoda > Malacostraca > Decapoda > Coenobitidae > Coenobita > Coenobita brevimanus. The sequence goes on along the minus strand of NC_137015.1, from coordinate 12,985,747 downwards.
ATGGCACCACCACAAAAGTGAGCATGTGGGCAGCCATTGCGAAGAGCGCAGGTCCAGTCGCGGTGAGAGACAGGTGGGAAGTGGGGAGGATGCAGTGGCGCTCTATCGGACGTCGGAGGAATGACGAACCAAAACAATGCTCTCCCGCGGCACGCGCGGCAAGTTCAAATTACGGACGGCAAAAAATCGATTTATTTTTTTATTTTTGGGGGTTTTCGGACCATTTTGAGAATGTTGGATCCCAGGACGATAAGGTCCGGGTAGTGGGGATGTTCGGTTATTGGGTGTCCGGATATTAGAGTGATTACTGTATATAAATAATACATATATGTATATATATATATAGATATATATATATATATATATATATATATAATACATATATGTATATATATATATATATAGATAGATATATATATATATATATATATATATATATATATATATGTATAGATAGATATAGATATATATATATCCCATTGGAGCCCAGTGTCCCGAGTATTGGACAGAGCTGGGATTATTCAAGTCTTTATAAAGTAGGGAACCCCCGGGTAGGGACCTATGAGCTTCGCGACCATGAGCCGATAGGCGGAGGGCGGTATGCTTAGTACCTTCCCAGTGCCATGCTTCGCACAGCACCCCTGGGATCCAATGGGATATATATATATATATATAAAAGACCTCCTAGAGTCGAGTTGTCATGCCTTGAAAGCACTGCTCAAGGGATGAGAGGGTCTATATCATTGCTTGGAGGCAGGATAATGTCCCTATCAACACGATTTGTGAACGTACTGGACGCGCAAAGTCAACCGTCATGAAGATTCTTGCTGCAGCTTGCAGCCTGCCACCTGATGTTGTACCAGAGCACAAGCATGGTGGTGGAAAGAAGAGGACGACTTCCAGAGGTACAGATACACTTCTGAAGAGAGAAGTAATCAAGAATCCTCAACTGACAGCAGCAGAATTGAAGAGAATGCATCCCCCAGCTGTTACGATATATCTCAATTTGAACTATTCAACACCGCTTGCAGAAGGAGCTGGGTTTGCCAAGCCACACTGTAGCCAAAAAACCACTTCTCACTGACTGCATGAGGAAGCAGTGCATTCAGTTTGCCAAGAGGTATGAACACTGGACATCGGATGAGTGAAGAAAAGTTATGTTTTCCGATGAAAGCACATTGCAAGTGTTCCAGGTGCATTGTCAAGGTTCGTTGCCCTGCCTCCCGTAGTCAATATGACCCTGCTTACACGGTGTCGACCGTTAAGAACCCACTATCAGTAATGGTATAGGGGTGTTTCTCAGGTGCAATGGGAAGGGGAAGCCTCAACTTTCTTCCTAAGAACCTGATGATGAATGGTGGCTGGTATATTCATGTTCTGGATGATCATTTGTTAAATTTTTTTGCTATTCATGGGTGCAACTTTTTCGTGCATGATTCAGCTCCAAGTCACAAATCAAGAGAGATGACAAAAATGGCTTCAGGATACTTGGATTGAGGTCCTCGACTGGCCTGGCAAAGTCCGGATCTGAATCCAATTGAAAACTGCTGGGCAAACATGAAGGAAATCATGGCAGAGAAGAAGACACCCTATCTGGACAACCTCAAGACTGAACTGACAAATGTTTGGTTCAAAGAAATATCCTTAGATTACTTTAGAGATCTAAGTGATTCCATGCCAAAATGCATCCAACTGGTCCTGAAAAACAAGGGAAACATGATTTCATATTAATGAATGGCATTTCATGAACAAACATTGTGATATACTGTACTATGATTTTTGTGTTTTTTAATACCTTGTGGAGGAGGTCCTAAGTCAATTTGCAGTATTATCTATCTATCTATATAAAATGACATGGAAAACTGGATAGTTAGGTGAAGAAGGGCACCAGACAATGCAAATTAAAAGGTCAAAAGGAAAGACGCACGAATTCATGGCTACTGAGGGCAGTGAACAGTTAAACTGGTTTATACATGGTCACAAGTGGGTGGAGTTGCTTAGTCAACTACTGTAAGTCTACTGCTTGCTCAGTGAGTAGACATGACACTGAGTCTTTGGAGGAGGATCATTTTGCCCTGCAGAGAAATTCAATTTACTGGCATCTGGAGACATCAAGCACTATACCTTTTCCTCAGCTTTCTGAGTCAGGATGATTCCTCCCACCACCGTTTCTAATGCCTGTGTGGAGTTGAAAGTGGCTCAAGCCTCTTCCTTAAGAGTCCCTCTACTTACTTAACCCATGGATTGCACAATTACCTTTTCTTTATCCCACCCTGTGGTGTGCAAAAAACTGGAAAAAAAAAAAATAGTTTTTGTTTATTATAAACTTGGAAGATAAACATCCAGGGCATTACCTGGTCAAAAAAAAAAAAAAATCTCTTTCTCTCTCCATCTATGCATGGCACCATGTGAAAGTTTGCATAAGGATGTGGTGGAAAAAATAAATAAAAAAAAATTGTTTTCATTTATTATAAACTTGAAGATAAACATCCAGGGCATCACCGAGTGCAAAAGAACAAATTTCTCTCTCTCCGTCTTTGCATAGCACCATGCATAAGTTTGCTTAGGGGGGGAGTAGTTAATGGTGATGCACAGCCACTGGAAGGTTAGCACAGCCTGCGCTGTGACTTGCAACACGACACTACCCAGCCTGAGCTGTGGCTCGCAACGTGACATTACCTAGCCTGAGCTGTGGCTCGCAATCCACGGGTTAAAAAAAAAATTAAGAAAAATAAAAAATAAATACCTTAAGATTTACACAATGAAGGATAAATACTTCAAGATTTATACATCACTATAAACTATTCTGCAAGGATTTAACTTTATTCCCCACAGCTTACACCAATCTGAAATCTAGTAACAGCCACAGCCTGCACTACTTTCCAAGGATTTACTTCATTCCCCACAGTTTACCCCAACCTGATATCTATTCACAGTCATAGCCTACACTACTTTGCAAAGATTTACTTCATTTCCCACAACTTACCTCAATCTGAGACCTATGAACAGTCACAGGCTACACTACTTTGCAAGAGTTTACTTCATTCCCCACTACTTACATTAGCTAGCAGTTTTAAATCACTACTGAGACAATTAGTTACAATGAATCTCATAAATGGAGAGGCCACAGAAGATTAATATAAAGTTATATAATTTGCATAAAAATGTGCTTGTTACCTTTATCTAATCGTCTTAAAACATACCTTGTGACTATGAGTGTTATATGTATGGTGGATTAGTAAGATTTACATCAGAGCTGGGGTGGCAAAAAACTGGGAAGTGAGCTGAAAGTGGGTACAATAGGCTAACATGATGGCAGGGCAGAGTGGGATGAGTACACCCTGTGAACATGGACAATGAACTAAAGTCAGTCTTCATGGAGGGAAGGTGCAGCTTGCATCTATCCATTCTAACAAATGAAAGTGAAACTTGGACTTTGTTGGAAGAACTGGAGAGGAGTGAAAATGAATTATACAGTACCTGAGAGGAGCATGTGGGGTTATGTGGAAAAACATACATGAGAGTTAATTGCAGAGCACTATCATGTTATGTGCATGTGATGGAAAGTGTTAGGAGTACCCTAGAATGGTTTGGCTGAGAGAAGTGAATGGACAGTAAAATTAGGAGATTGTATGAAAGAGAGATGGAGGGGAACACTGGGATCAAGGATGAGATGGAAGGACAGAGTGGAGAAGGATATGAATCAGAGTGGTGTGGAATGGAGAGAGAAGTACCCCACAGCAGAAGACGGGGCAAGGTACAGGCAATTTGTTTATGGTCACCTCTTCAAAAGAATGCAAACAGCAGTTCTGACTCTCTCCCTCTCTCTCTCTCTCTCACACACATACAACCCCATTCTCAGTGTTCACATCTCTCACTTTTCACACCCTATTATCATCCCCCATACTCTCATCATGTACAAAATATCTCAATCTACCCTTCCTCATCACAACACAAATACATTAATCTCATCCCTCCTCTCCACTCTTAAAATGTAATCCTTGGTCCCCCGATGCCTCGTATTCAAAGATGCACTACACACACATCTAATCGTTGCCATTTCTGTACATTTGAGCCCACGAATCTCCTCTTCCTTTACCGACTATGTCTCAGTACCATACAGCATTACACTCCTAACACAGGCCACATACAAGGGTCCCTTAGCTTAGAGGAAGAGCCTTCTCAGTTTTATGAGAGGCAACAGCTCCCCGAACATTTTTCAGTCACTTCTTACCCTACCCACAGAGCTACCTCCAGCCCCACTGCCAGCATATAACATGTCCCCCAAGTAACAATCTTCCACACACTCAAGAGATTCTCCGGCAAGATCAATCCTTTCATGCCTGTCATTCACAAAATCAGCATTATTTCGGAGGGTGTCCCTGCAGCTGTCCTGGCAGGGTGCCCCGAGGCCTCTGCCACAGCCACTGTCACAGCTGGTGGGCTATGGTTCGCAGATCCCATGCCTAGGTCTGGGACTGTGTGGGCGGGTGGGGCCTAAGGTATGTTTTTCCCCATTCTTACCAAATTGTGACTAGAAAGAAATATCTTCTAAGCAAGCCTGAGGAGACTAAATCACCCATGGGGATCAGAGTGGCAACATGGAATGTGGGAAGTCTGAGGGGTAGAACAGGGGAAGTGGTAGAGGTACTGAGTAGGAGGTGGGTGGATGTGGGATGTGTCAAAGAAGTCTGGTATAGAGGAGGATCAGCCGGAATGATTGCCGGGAGGGATGCATGTTACAAGTTGTTCTAGCAGGGTAGGGCAGATGGATATGGTGGAGTGGGTATGTTGGTTAAGGAGAAATGGGTGGAATATATCATGAATGTGGTAAGAGTCAGTGATAGGATAATCGTTGTAAAACTTTGTTTGGTCGGATTATGTTTGCATTCATATCAGCGTATGCACCCCAGGCAGGCTTGGATGAGATAGAGAAGGCTAGATTCTGGGATGACCTAATATATGTAGTAAGTGGTATGGAGAATGATGAGATTGTAGTTCTGGGAGGCGACTTAAATGGTCATGTAGGCGGGATATGAGGGAGCACACAGGGGATGTGCATGTGGTAGGAGAACAGATGATGGGGAGAGGATACTTGAATTTGGGGAGGCAATGAACATGACTGTGTGCAAAACACATTTTAGGAAAAGAGAGAGTAGGTTGATTATATATGAGACTGGGGGAAATAGCAGCCATATAGACTATTTCATGGTCAAGAGGGCTGATAGGAGGTTAGTGAGGGATGTTGAATTTATAGGGGGTGAGAAGTGTGCGTTACAAGTTTTTGAAATGTGACATGGTGCTTAAGGAGCAGGTGATGAAAAAGAGGACCTATGCAACTAGGAGGAAAATATGGAAGTTGAAAAACCAAGCAGTAAGGGATGCCTTCTATAGCAAGATGAATAGTGGTGGCTGGACAGGGAGACATTAACAGAAGTGTTAATGAATAATACAGAGCCTTCAAGAACAACCTCCTGAGAGTTACTGATTCAGTGTGTGGATGAACAACGGGCCCCCAAGACATAAAGTAACTTTGTGGTGGGATGAGGAATAGAAGCTACAGTTATGGAGAAAAGAGGGCTTTTCTGGGAGTGGATAAAGGGTGGTAGCAGAGAAGAATAATTGACTGTCCATGTAGAGTTAGAAGAGAGGTTTACAGGGCAAGTCTGAATCTCAGAGACTTTTACTTGATAACCTAAATCATACGGAAAGGAAAAATATGATATTTAAGGTGGCAAATCAGATGAAGAGGGAGAATAGGGCTACCATAGGTGAGCAGTGTGTGAAGGATGATGAAGGAAAGGTAGTGGTGAACTGTGGGGATATTAAAGAAGCCTGGAGAGAGCATTATAACCAATTGCTGAATGAAGAGTTTGACTGGGACAGGGAAGGTTTGGAGCTAGCAGATCCAGTGTTTGGCCCTTGGCCTTTGAGTGGCACAACTACTGTCAGCAGGGCAACAGGCAGGATGCAGGTGGGGAAGGCAGCAGGTGCGTCTGGGTTGACTACAGAAATGTTGACAGCCTCAGGTGATATAGGAATAGGGTTAGTCACTGATTGATAAACATGATATTGATTATATATATACTTTGTTTTTGTTGATTTGGAGGCCTTTGACAGTCACTAGAGAGGAGGTGAAGTGGGCAATGAGAAAGCTTGGGATCGAAGAGTGGCTGGTTAGGGTAGTTATGGCCATGTATGAGCATGCTCACACCCAGGTAAGGGTGAATGGAGTTTTGAGTGAGGAGTTTTCTGTGAATGTTGGCACACATCAGGGGTCAGTCTTGAGCACCTTGTTGTTTATTATGGTACCTGAAGCCCTCTCACGTGACTTCAGAAATGGATTCCTGTGGGAGATGTTGTATGCTGATGACTTGGTGTTAACTGCAGAGAATGAAAGGAAGGCAAAGGAAAGATTTAGAAAATGGAGTGATGGTATGGGACACAAGGGCTTAAGAGTAAAAGCAGATAAAAACAAAAGTGTTGGTATCTGGGGCTGGGGGCGGTGCTGTCAAAGAAAAGGGGAAGTGGCCATCATAGAAAAGGGGAGGTGGCCATGTGCAATTTGCCACAAGAGTATGGGAAGTAACTCCATCTTATGCAGTGTTTATGATAACTGGGTGCATAAGAGATGTAGCGGTATTAGAGGCAGACAGCAAGATAATGCTGATTTTGTCGGACAGAGCATATGGAGATTGTCAGGCGTGAAAAGACTGGACTTGCTGATGAGTCTTTTGAGTGTGTGGAAGAGTTTTTTATAATTGGGTGACATGTTATGTGCTGGAGGTGGGCCTGGAGCTATCTCTGTGGTTAGAGTGAGGAGTAGTTGGAAGAAGTTCAGGAAGCCGTTGCCTCTCCTGACATTGAGAGGGCTCTCCCTCCAAGATAAGGGATTTTTGTATGCGGCATGTGCTAGTAGTATAATGCTGTATGGTTGTGAGACCTGGGCAGTAAAGGAAAAGGATATTCACAGACCCAAACATGCAGAAATGACAATGATTAGGTGGATGCGCAGTGCGTCCCTGAGTGCAAGGCTTGGGGGGACTAGGTTTATGATGGAAGAACTGAAGGTAGGATGGGACTGGAGTGTATTGGTATTGTGATAAGGAGGGGTAGATTAAGATGGTTTGGCATGTGGAGAGGATGGAGGATGATAACTGGGCACAGAAAGTGAGAAGTGTTAATGTTAGGGGCAGGGTTGCAAGAGGCAGACCAAAAAAGACCTGGGACGAGGTCACTGAGTGCGACATCAGAGATAAAGAACTAAATAGGGAAGCTGCAAGAGATCGAGCAGCATGGACAGCCACCATTAGGTGGCCAAGGCTGATGCATGCAAGCATGTAGAAGCCTTCAAAAGCAATGCAAAATGAAATGAACCTCTAATACCACTGCATCTCTTATGCACCCACGTAGCATGAACACTGCACAAGATGGAGTTACTTCCCACATCCTTGTGGCAAACCACACATGGCCACACTCCCTCTGCTTTGATAGCATTGCCACCAGACCAAGATATCATCACTTTTGCTTTATCCCCATTTACTGTACTCTTAAATTATTGTGCTCCATTCTGTCTCTTCATTTCTTAAATCTCTCCTTTGCTTCCCTTTCAGTCTCTGCAAGCAACACTAAGTCATCAGCATACACATCTTCCATGAAAGTCCATTTCTGAAGTAACATGAGAGAGTTTCAACCACCATGACAAACATTAAAGGGCCCAAGAGTGAACCATGATTTTTTTTTTTTTTTTAATGCAAGGAAGAAGGAACCAAAGGCGAGGAACCCACAAACCGTTCCTTCCAAGAAAAAAACAAAAACAATGCAAAAGAGAGCCTAATTCAAGATTCGATCATTTCGAGATGCCTGGACACACTGCGTTTGAAAGACTAGAGATCAAAGGAAGTAAGAAATACAGACAGAGGGAGACAGTTCCAGAGTTGACCTGTTACATAAATGAAGGACTGGGAGTAGCAGTTAACTCTTGCATTAGAGAGTTGGACAGAAAAGGGATGAGAGTTTGTTGCTAGACGGGTGCTACGCACCCACTGTGGAGGAGGTGGATGCAAGCAGACACTTCAGAGGGGCTGTTACCATTGAAGTAGCGATAGAAAAGACATAAAAATGCAACAGTGTGGTGAAGAGAGAGAGGCTGAAGGGAGCCAGTAAGAGGAGAGTTAATGAGACAAAAAGCCTTTAATTCCACCCTACTGAGAAGAGCTGTACTGTATGTGGGATGCCTCCCCACACATGAGAGTTGTACTCTACACAGGGGCGAATAAAACCCGTGTATAAAATCAACAACTGTGCAGGGGTAAAGAAGGTATGGAGTTGGCTGAGCACACCTAATCTCTTGGAAGCAGATTTTACCAGAGATGTAATATGATCTTTCCAAGATAAGTCCTGAGAGAATGAAACCCCAAGTATGTTTAAAGATGATGCAGGATTAAGCTGAATATTATTAAACATTAGTGGGTACTCCTGTGGATGACTTTGTTGGGTTGATAGGTGTAAGAACTGGGTCTCTAAAGCATAAAAACAAGATTACTTTTACCCCAGTCAGAGATACCAGCCACGTCAGACATTAGGTGTGCCATAGCCTCATCCCTAGTTTCTTGAAGTAATTGCTGAGATGGACGTTGCGGGAACTGAATGGAAAGGTGAAGGGTGGAGTCATCAGCGTACGAGTGGATAGGGTTAGATGTACTGCTTAGATGGTCACTGAAGAATATAAGGAAGAGAGTTGGTGATAAGACAGAGCCCTGAGGAACACCACTGTTGACAGATCTAGGAGAAGAACGATGGCCATCTGCAACAGCAGCTATACAATGACCAGAAAGGAAGCTATTGATGAAGGCACAGATAGAAGGATAGAAAACGTAAGAGGGCAGTTTGGAAATCAGGATCGAAAGCCTTTGAGATGTCAAGTGCAATGGCAAAGCTTTCGCCAAAGTCCCAAAAGGAGCATGACCAGGAGTCTGAAAGGTAGGTGAGAAGACTGCCAGTGGAACGTCCCTGATGGAACCCATACTGACAATCAAAAAGAAGGCTGCGATAGGAAAGATGCTTTAAAATTTAACTATTAAGAAATGACTCAAAAACTTTTGAAACACAGGATGTTAAAGCAACTGGACGATAGTTAGAGGGTTGGGAACAGTCACCCTTCTTTGGGACTGGCTGAATGAGAGCAAACTTCCAGCAAGAAGGAAAGGTACAAGTTGATAGACAAAGACGAAAGAGTTTACCTAGGCAGGATGTAAGCATAGAAGCACAGTTCTTGAGGACAACAGGAAGGACCTTATTAGTATTGAGGCCAGTGATGGCAGAAAATACATCAGCTGAAGAAATTTTAATGTCAGCCATGAGGAAGTCTGAGGGGGGAAGTGATGGAGGAACAGCACCGGAATCGTCTAAGGTGGAATTAGAGGAGAGAGTCTGAGTGAAGAGATCTGCTTTATCAGTATAAGAAATAGCTACAGTGCCATCAGAATAGAAAACAGGAGGGAAGGATGATGAGGTAAAGTTGTTAGAAAGATTTTTGGCAAGATGCCAGAAGGAGTGGGAAGAATTCGAGTTGGAGAATTGAGAGCACTTAGTATGGATGAAATTATTTTTAGCAGTGCGAAGTACAGACTGAAATGAGGTGGGGAATTTCCACGCAGTATGTCAGGTGTTGCTGAGGTGACTCAGGCCTTTGTGAGGTCAGTGGCAGCCTGCTCCTCCATGCCCCACATGAGTAAAACAATGCACTACTCAACTTGTATTTTTTAGTTTGAAAATCATCCCCAGGGGATCCTTCCCACTTTAGAAGAGTGTACTGAGCACCAGGATCCTCCTGATACTCATCCTCACTAGAGGAATTGTCATATAAACAAGGGCGGCACGGGGTAGTGGGGGTGGGGCTGCCTGGGAGGACAATGACGTGACTTTCATATATTTCGCCTTCCTGGGGAATGGAACTTCCTCATCACTGCTTGATTCAGTGTCTGGCTGAACACAATCCCTGTCAGCCACATTGTCATCCAATGGGGAATCGCTTTCCCCATCACAGGGCACCTCAAGGAGAGAATCAATCTCGTCCTGGGCTAGGCCGCGACGCACCACAATCTTCACTCACTCACTACCAAAATCAGACTGACGTGGCGCACTCCCACACAGGACCAGGTGTGCAGTGATGACTCATACCTGGCACGTGAGGCCTAGAAAGGCATGGGAATATCCCCACCGATTTTTCGGCACGTAATTTGAATTTTTGAATTTTGGCGAATAATTGAAATCATGTGCATACATGTAAGTCAATGGCACTGTCCACACATATAGGAGCTGACATACATGTAAGTCAACGGCACGCAGCGGGTTAAAGTTGTGACAATGCACAGGAAGGCAGCAATCGTGGACCATGTGGCAGCTGAGGATATCTCAGCACAGCTCAAGGCCATTATCGAGGAGGGCAGTTTCTCTCCAAAACTGGTACAGTACTTAATTTTAACAAGACCAGCCTGTTTGGAAGCATATTTTAAAGAAAACTTATGTTAGCCAGGAAGAATGGCATGCGATTTCAAGCCTGCAAAGGACCATCTCGCCCTTCTCCTCGGTGCAAATGCAGAGGAAGACCATAAGCTGAAGCCACTTCTCATGTATCGCTGGAAGAACCCCCAGGCGCTGGCAGGGTTTGTAAAGAAGAACCTTGGGGTTATATGTATAAGCAACCCCAGGGCCTGGCTGACATCTGCACTCTGGTGGTCCTACATGGAAGGGTACCTGTCCCCCCACCTGCATGCCTATGCAAGCAGAAACAATCTCAGAAATCTTTCCTTCTTTTTTTTGACAGTGCATCCAGAGTGCACAGAGGACTGGGGTGACAATATCAAGGTGATGTACCTGCCCCCTAATACAACATCATCGCTGCAGCCCACGAACTGGGTTAGAGCAGCATTCAAGATATAATATTATTACCTCCACCACACCAAGAAGCAGATGGTGAAATCGAGTGATGCTTGGGCAAGCGATGCGGTGCGGCAGTTCTGGAAAAAAATATAATATAAAGCACGCCACTGACAACTTCAAAGTGGCATGGAAGGATGTGCAGCCACGCACACTGAATGCTGTGTGATGTAAGGTGTGGCCAGAGTGTGTATGCTCCTTCACAGGGTTCCCAGCAGTTGAAAGCATCCGTCGAGACATCCTCGACCTCTTGTATGAGGCTGGCTTTGAAGAGGTGGACAAGGAGGACATCCAAGACATCTTGGACAGCCACACTAAGCAGCTGTCGACAGAGAAGCCCACTGAGCTCAGGAACTTGTGCCAGAGACACTGGAGGGTGGTGAGGACGGGTAGATCCGTGTCCTGGACATAAACATTTTGAAGGAGTTCCTTGCAATTATGGACAAGGATATAAACTTCAACAAGGACAAGAATTCAACTCCTGTGAGGAGTGATGCAGTAGTGTATGGAACTGAGCAACATCTGAGGATGTACAGGGAGTTGCTGTTATCTAAGAAAATGGCAGCATCCCAGACCACAATCACCTCCTCCTTCTCCCCTTCCACTAGCACTGAGGAAAAGGCAATGCCATCAAAGAGTGGCACCACTTGCCTCTCTCATGTCCCTCTCTTCATCGCCACCTGACACACCTGTACGCCACTCCACCACACTCTCCCCCACTCACACCACCACACTCTCCCTCACCTGCACCACCACACTCTCCCTCATCCACACCGCCACACTCTCCCTCACCCGCACTGCCACACCCTCCCCTCACCCGCACCGCCGCATTCTCCCTCACCTGCACTGCCACACTCTCCCACTCCCGCACCGCTCCACTCTCCCTCTCCTGCACCGCTCCACTCTCCCTCTCCTGCACCGCTCCACTCTCCCTCACCCACACCGCTCCGCTCTCCCTTGGCCCCACCACATTACTTGTTCCTGTCATCACCACATCACTCCTCCCATCACTCTTCACCTTCACCTGAGGACCTGGAATGATCGTCCAGGCCCTCCAGCTGTTCCCTAACCTCCAAGGGGACCCTTGGTGATGACTCAGAATGGTACAGGACAATATTCAGGTGGGTTGCAGAGGTATTTTTGGCCATTTTAGGCTTCATGGTCAAGGTCACCCCCCAACCCCACTGAACCCATGTTATACCAACCTTGTTATGCAATAATTCATTAGGTGATAGGTCCTCACTTGACTCAACCCTACTGCATAACGAGACTGCACTGTAGTTGCTTTGGTTTATATGAAAGGTGACTCAAAAGATCTTAGTACAGTAAGTACTGACCTACTGTACTAGCTTATTAGTGAAGTGGTCTATAGAATCTTGTGTAGAGAAGGTAAGCTTATTGGAATGGTATGTTTTGGGCTATTCAGACAAACATGACATACAGTAGTTCCTTATTTAACACAGTTCATATAACTTGTGTTTTACTGTAAAGCAGTTAATTAGTATAGGAGTACATTTCACATGGTGTGCCATCACCAAAAATAGCGATATCCTGTTCTCCATAAAACTGACTATGTACATGGGGTTAGAAGCACCAATAATTGCAGTATTGGCGAAAATCCACATGTACAATAACGTCTATTGTACATTACAACAGAGAAAAGAAAGAGACTAAACATGAGATCAAGATTCTAAAATGATAAAAATGATGGGGCTTAGCAATATAACTTAGTCGAGATTATTGTAATCCCTCCAATATCCGGACGCCCATTTTCCGGACATCCCCAATAACCGGACATTTTCGTCCCGGGATCCGATATTCCCAAAATGGGCCAAAAACCGCAAAAAATTAGAAAAAATCCGACTTTTTCCCGCCTGTAATTTGAGGTTGGCATGCGTGGCGCGGGCCAGCTGTGTTCTGGTGCATTGTTCCGCTAACGTCCACTAGAGCCCCCCTGCATCCTCTGCACTTACCGACCGTCTCTTATTGTGTGTGCATGCTCGTCGTCATGGTCGCCCATGTGCTCGCTTTTGTGGTGGTGCCTGACCTGCTGCAGGTTCTCCTGCTGCTCTTGTGCCTCTCCTTTGTGTGTGTGATGATGGCCCCACCGCCTGAGAAGAGGAAGAGAGTGGTTTTGACTCTGGAGAAGAAGAGGGAGATATTGGACAAGGTGGATGCGGGATGGTCTACCTCACGTATCCTCCGTGAATTCAACCTGGCCTGATCTACAGGTAAGCCCTTAATTCATGCGAACTTTTTTCACGCGATTTCGGTTATCCACGAATTTTTCATACAATAATTAAAATATAAAATTATAGTATTCAAATAAATAATTTTAATATACAAGAGAAATAAATAAAATATAAAAATGCCTACCTGCTGCCCGTGTGCATACATGTGTGTGTGTGTGTGTGGGAGGGAGGTCTACCATGCACTTTGAATCCGACGGTCGACATATGCGTGACTTGCGAATCATTATTTGTGGCTTATTTTTCTGCCTTCCAGTGATTGCTTGCCTTGTCTGCCAACATGGGGCCTAAGCGTAGTGCTAGTGATGCATGTGGTAACACACCAAAACGGACTAGTAAAGTGATGTTGCTGACAGAGAAAGTTAAAGTGTTGGACAAACTTAATGGAGGAGTGTTGGCGACAATTCTCCGTCAGGACGATTCCACGTCATTTATTTACATACCAGTTTATTTAGCAAGTACAGTACACTAGTTTTTTACTTATATAAGTTATAAAATCCCCCTGAAAATTAGTTACTAAAGTATTAATTAATCAATAATAAGTATATTTATAGAATGACAGGAAATCGTCCATGTTTTGATGGTGAATTGACTTCGTGGTGAGTTGTCTTGGAACCGTGTGTTTGGGGTGAGTCAACTGTTCTTACAATAAAGAAGGCAGAACGTAGCATACGGGTGGCAGTGAGGGCTAGTGTACCAGACTGTGCTGAAGTGTCTCCACCTATGCCTGTGAACTGGCTGGGAACCGTATGTTTGGGGTGAATGAGTCAACTGTTTGGACAATAAAGAAGGCAGAATGAAGCATATGGGAGGAATGAGGGCTTGTGCACCAGACTGTTGAAGTGTCTCCACCTACGCCTGTGCTTGTCAGGTTTCAGTGTTAAATTTCTTACATTTTTGTTGTTTTTCATACTTTATGCTAGTTTATAAGGTGTATGTAGTGCATAAACAGTATTATTCAGATGTAATATACTTAGTAGACATGCATAATTATGTGCACACAAGGGCAGAACATATACGCGAATTTACCACATATGCGAAGGGTCTGGGAACGTAACCCTCGCGTGAATTAAGGGCTTACCTGTACTTTGTTCAATATCAAGAGATCCCGTGACAAACTCATGCAGTACACAGCTGACTTCTTGTCGAAAAGCAAATGCAACGTGGAGAGGAAGGTAATGTATACTCCCAAGTATGCAGAAGTCGACCACTCTACGTTGATTTGGTATCGACAGCAACGTGCTGCTGGTGTGATGGTGCGTGGCACGGAGCTGAAGGCTGCTGCTGAGAAGTTCGCAAGGCTTCACAATGCCCTAGACTTCAAGGCATCTGAAGGTTGGCTCTTCATGTTCAAGTTACAACATGGCCTTACCAACCGTAAGTCTCATGGCGAAGCTTTGGACGCCAACGAGGATGGAGCAGACGAGTTTCAGTACAAGGTGAAGTGCTTGATCGACAGGGAGAGCCTCACTCTCCGTCAGGTCTACAACGCTGACGAAATTGGCTTATTCTATCGCTCTTTGCCTACGAACACTCTAGCCGAGGAAACAGAGAAGCATGTACCTGGCCGCAAGCTCTGCAAGCAGCGGATATCTGCTTTATGTTGTGCCAGTGCTAACAGCATGCACAGGCTCAAGCCCGTTATTGTTGACCATGCAAAGCAGCCTCGGTGTCTTCGTGGGGTGATGGATGTCCTTCCTGTCATCTGGTACCATTCCTTGAAGGCATGGTTCACAGCCCAGATCTTCAAAGACTGGTTCCACAGTCATTTCGTCAAGGAGGTCATCCATTACCAGACGGAGAAACTGGAAATCCCACGCGACCAGGTAAAGGCCCTCCTTCTCCTCGACAATGCACCTGCCCACCCATGTGACAAGGAGTTGGTGGCTGAGAATGGGCGCATTAGGTGCTTGTTTCTGCCACCTAATACTACTGCTCTCGTCCAACCAAAGGACCAAGGAGTGATCGTGGCAACGAAAAGGCAGTACTGACGGAAGTTCCTGGACGAGGTGATGGTTGTTCTCGAGGACGAGGAGGAGCGCAGGGAGGGACGGGACACGCGAGGCCAGCTGACTTTGGAAAACCTTCACCACTACAAACATCAAATCTTCTACCTACAACTGGGCCAGTGCATGGGAGGAAATCCCTGTCAAGACTCTAGAAAATGGTTGGTCTCGTCTGCTTCTCAGAATGGATGTGGAGCACGATTTCCTAGGTTTTGAAGTGGATGACTTCCATGCAAGTCTACGTGCGCATGGCAACAATGTTGATGTGGACAAAGTGCGTGAGTGGCTGGATGATGACGAGGGCGATCCTGGGTATCAGACCATGTTTGATATCGAGAACGCATCTACAGTTGCAGGTGTCAGTACCCAGCTTGAAGATTCCAACAAGGATAGCGACGATGATGGGACTCCTCTCAGCGTGACACTACGCAGCCATCCCCAAGCTGAGCGCACTCCGGGAACACCTAGAGTTCGTTCTGGACTACCTGGAGCACCCGGACTGCAACAGGGAGATGGGGCCCTTGGGACTTGTGGAGGAAATGCGCGCTTTCAGGCAGCACATCATTAATCGTCAAAATCGTCGTTCCTTGCGTCAATCAACCATTGACAGCTTTTTCAGGCCCGTGACCCCCGCTGTGCCCAGCCCTGGCTCCACTCCATTGCCTCCCCAAGACAGGCCCTCATGCTCCGAGCCACAGCCCAGCACATCAGGCACGGTGGAGTCACCACTGGACGTGAGTTTGCTTCTCTCTTCAGAGTCGTCTGCAGTGGGTACGCCATCACCACGACCCAGCGATGCACCCCTAGGTCACCTGCATGTGCTACTCTCAGAGTCTGACAGTGATAAGATGCCAAGAACTTCTCCACTATGCCACACGGGAATGTACGGTGTTGTGCAGTGAAAATAAAACAGCGCATAGTGTTAAGGAATTTGAGTTCTGAGTGAAAAGACAAAGATTTAATGGACTGTAAATGTAACGTAAATTAACGAGTGTGTTTTGTTTAGAAAATGGTTTTATGAGTGGAAAGACTTAAAGTCCAGAGTGCAACACTTATTTCATTAAGGTACAATGGAGCGCAAGTAAGACAAGAGTACGCAGTGTTAAGAGAATGGAATTCTGAGTGCAAATGACTAAGTTCTGTGCAAGACTTCATGAACAGTGTACTGCAAGTGCTTCAGGAACTCCTTCTTACTGTCAGAGTCTGAGAGGAGGCGGCTTATTCATCGAGATGGCCAGGGACTTGCTGTAAGTACCCAGAATGTTTCATATTGTACTGTATTTTCCATACTGTACTTACCTCTAACACCTCATTTCACTCTTTTATGTCCCTTATTGGTGTGAATAGGGTCTTAGGTGCTATGCATGTGCAGTAGGGAGGTGTTTTTCTGAGTTAGGCTAGGTTAGTGTCCATAACTACCAGTCCAGGAGCCAGGGACTTGTTGTAAGTACCCAGAATGTTTAATATTGTATAAACCTACCTCTAAAACCTCATTTTATGGTTTGTTTGCATTTATTTCAGTCTTTTATGTCCCTTATTGGTGTGATTTGGGTCTTAAATAGGTGCTATGCATGTCCAGAGGGAGTTGTATAGGTGTTTTTCTGAGTTAGGGTCCATAAGTACAAGTCCAGGAGGCTGGGGCCCAATATCCGGACAGGATCACTATCCGGACATGCCTTTGGCTCTATTACACCGGATATTGGAGGGATCGCTGTATTTAAAAACTCTTCGCTAAAGTCCTCGTGAACAGACTAAAATCAAATCTGGAAGAAAACCAACCCCATAAGCAGGTGGGATTCCGATGCAGGTATTGAACTACTGATCATCTACACACAATGAATCAGCTAATTGAGAAAACTACAGAAAATAATGAACCATTGCACTTAGGTTTTGGCACTTACAAAAGGCTTTCAACTCAATGGAGCACACAAAAATTAAATTCATTATGAGTAAACGAGAGTACAGTGAGCCCTTAAGTTTCATGTAATTTGGGTTCGTGAATTTACCTCTCACAGAAAAGCCCACAATTTCCAAAAGTCTCACGATCAAGAATTCACCCTTTGCATCAATATACAGGGCGCAAGTGGATAAGGCGATTGTCAGCTGTTGTCCGCCATGCTGTTTTCACAGTCCCTGCCAGCTGTGAGACTGTGTGTGCAGTGCTCAGGTAGTGATCGCAGTTGCGGTATCTTTTTTTTTGTCTTTCCCTTCGTTCAGCTGTTGTTCTGGTGTGGTCTACCTGTACTGAATTATGGCTTCCTCCTCATTCATTGGAGAACTATGTAATAGTAGAGACGGTGAGATACCAGGAAGTTAAAAGGATGGAGGCAAGAAGAGAAAAGAACGTTGTGAATATCGAGTCGGTTTGAAGAGGGAAAAGTATTCGGCGGAGGATAAGACGAAGACTTTTCAGGCCGGTGATCCATTTATTTAATGTTTGTTAACATTTTTATCATATTGATATGGTTGTCAGTTATTCTGGTATCTGTTTTATGAGAATTATATCTCAAAAGTGAGAAAATGAGTGACTTTGGGAGGGGCTTTAGATACAATTAGATTTTTTACCATCAAATTAATACTTTTTGGTTTGTGAAATTCAGGTTTCGTGCCAACCTCATGATACCAATTGGACGCAAAACATGGGGACTCATTGTATTGTGAAGCTGCTCAAAAACACACAAAGATGGAACTGCTACAGCTAAGTTACATAAAGATTTTTTTAAAATTAAGACAGAAAGGTGTACATCAGGATTATACAATGTCATCAAAATTATTTACAGTGTGCCTTAATGGATTTTCAGAAGTTAGATTGGGAGAAGAATGGAATAACCATAGATGGAGAAAACAAACCATTCAAGATTTGCAGATGACACTGTCCTAAATCAGAAACAGCAGAGACGCTGCAAGAAATGTTACATGACCTAAACAAAGTTTCAAGTTTGGGCAAAAGATGAACCACAGTCAAACTAAAATAATGCTTACTGGTAATCCAGATACATCCAAAAGCATCAACAAAACAAATGGAGTAACTCTTGAAGAAGTCAAGGAGTACAATTACTTGGGGCAAATAATGAAACTAACAGAGTTGATTATGGAATAAAGAGATGCATCATAGGTGGTCAGAGAGCTTTCGGTAAACACAGAGACATCATGAAAAGTAGCTTGCCAGTGTGTATGAAATAAAGAGAATATAACATATGCATAATCCCACCTATGATGTATAGATGTGAGACCTGAAAACAGACAAAATCAATGAAAAACAAACTAATCTGCACACAGAGCAATGGAAAGGTCAGTGTTGAGAATATCGTTGAGAGACAGGAAGAGATCAACTTAGGTGAGAGAGAAGAATAAAGTCAAAGAAATTACAGAAGTTGTAAAAGAACAGATATGGAGATGGGTAGGTCATGTAGCAAGAATAAGGGATAACTGATGCAGCAAGAGGCTGAGTGATTGGACTCCAAGAGACTGCAAGTGTTGCAGTAGAAGGCCAAACAGGAAGTGGAGATGTGAAATTGAGAAATTTGCATCCAAAACTTGGCAGAGATTGGCTTAGTTAAGGAATTAGTGAAGAAAGTTGGGGCAAGCCTTTGTCCAACAGTGGACTTGCAATGGCTGCCACCACTGCCAATGGTGATGATGATGATGATGATGGATGATGGATGATGATGATGACGATGACAATAATGATGATGATACAGAGAGAATGGATGTGAGGAGGCTGGTGGAAAATGATAAAGGAATGAGTTTCCTATACTGAACGTAAAGATAATGGTTGGAAATGATAAGTGAATGCTGTATACAAAAAAGCAAAGTACAGAAATCTGACAAAGCAAATAATAGGTGAAGAATCAAAATGGATATGGCATACTATGTGCATGGAGATGCTTATGAAAAGGGCTGCAACTTCTATTTTAGTCTCAGTACTGTAGCTGATGGACTAGCTGTATCCCATATGCATGGATAGCTAGCCTGAGGGAGGTCCAAAGATTTCAAAGGCTTGAATGATGAGTAGATTGATGTGTAGCCCATTTCACTGGGCACTCTGTTCCTAGTCTTGCTACCTTTGTACTTTCCCACTGCTATATATGAACCCTCCCCACTCCATGTTTCATTTTTTTTAATTTTAACAAGTGACTCACTTGATGTAGTGCTGCTTTGGGTGTCTGCACTTTCCTCCCTTCCATCCTTCCTATTCTGTCTTTCTTTACTTCATTCATTCCTTGTCCTTCTGCCTACAGGCCACTTTATATTCCCTCATTTGTTTTTCATTACTTCATTCTTTCCTCTTCCTTCTGCTGTGGGTGACTCTACAGTGAGTGACAAGCCAAATGGTTTCCTGTAAACCAGGAAACCATTTACTACACTGGGTGGTAACCATATAACCAAATTATGGCACCCAGTGGTTTAGTGGGTAATTAAGGTGCTCCAGTTGGATTGAACCTGTGTAGGTTTATATCCAAGGGGTGGTTGGGGTTTATTGCTCCTGTAATGCCACTCAGGGATGAGTGAGGCTGGTCACTCTCATCTTAAATGTCAGGACCAACTTGCCTAGCCCCTGGTTCATACACTCCTTATGGGGCAACATAGAATTAGATGATGGATGGATGGATGGATTATGGTGTTGGAGAGGGACATCTTCATGTGGCAGCACCAGGAAAAGAGGCAGTTTTTGTTTTTGTATTCATTTTTAAAGGCTCCAACATGCTTGCATGTGTCGGCCTTGGTCACCTAATGGCGGCTCTCCACGCTGCACGATCCATTGCAGCCTCCCTGTTCAGTCCCTTAACCCTAAGGTCACCCTTAATGACCTCGTCCCATGTCTTTCTCGGTCTACCCCTCATAACCTCACCCCCAATATTAACACTTCTCACCTTCCTCACCCAATTATCATCCCCCATCCTCTCCACATGTCCAAACCACCTCAATCTACCTCTCCTCATCACAACACCAATACACTCCAGTCCCATCCTATCTCTCAACTCTTCCATTGTAAACCCAGCCCCTCCAGGCCTTGGACAGAGGGACGCACTGCACATCCACCTAATCATTGTCATTTCTGTACGTCTGAGCCGGCGAATGTCTTCCTCCTTCACTGCCCAGGTCTCACTGCCATACAGCATTACACTCCTAACACATGCTGCATACAAAGACCCCTTAGCACGTAGGGAGAGCCCTCTCAATGTCAGGAGAGGCAAGAGCTCCCTGAACTTCTTCCAACCACTTCTCACCCTAGTCACAGAGCTAGCTCCAGCCCCACCTCCAGCACACAACATTTCTCCCAAATAACAAAACTCTTCCACACACTCAAGAGATTCACCAGCAAGTTCAATCCTTTCACGTCTGACGATCTCCACCTGCTCCACTGCCTATTTATACTACTGACTCCGAACTCCCTCTCTATCCCCCTAATGGAGGATATGTGCTGGTCACTCTCATCTTAAATGTCAGGACCAACTTGCCTAGCCCCTGGTTCCTACACTCCTTATGGGTCAACATAGAATTAGATGATGGATGGATGGATGGATTATGGTGTTGGAGAGGGACAACTTCATGTGGCAGCACCAGTACAACAGGCAGTTCTACTGCCTATTTATACTACTGACTCCGAACTCCCTCTCTATCCCCCTAATGGAGGATATGGCCTGCAGATATGGGTAACTTCAGTTTACAGTCCACATGGTTCATGTCCAGATGACCCTGAGGCCACAATAACAACAAAAACATCTAGTGATTATAACCATCTGGTGTTAATCTTGAGTAATATGCCATACCTCTGTGCATCACTACCCACACGAAGATTAAACAGCATATATATGAAAGAAATCATGACATGGGTGATGGTGAAATGTTTGTATCTGCAAAAATATCATCAATGTATAAATTTTGGAAGTACTACCATGGACGAGGTGTGTGATCAAAATCCTGGTAGCTGACTATGTGCAGTTTCCAAGGCAGGGACTCAACCACATCTACAGTCAAAATTGTTGCTTCGGCTACTACATACAGTGTACACATTTCTTCTAGAAAACTACCTCTAAAACCTGGGTATGAGGAAGAGAAAAAAAAATAGCAACTACCCATGTGTTCCCTGTGTGTTCCAGAGGCAAGTAAAAGGATTTGTGATCGGTTAGTGACTAACACCATTAAAAACTTAGCTAAAAATTTAACAAATGGTCTGGGACTGGGACAGACCAATATCTGATGACTGGGGGCCGGACAATGGACTGTCTGCGGATGGCAACCTGGAATGTAAGAGGTGCCAATGATGAAATAAAAGAGAAGGTCATTGTGTAGGTAGATGAAAGTGCAAAAGTAAATAAATGTGGACTGAATGAGGCCAAACTGAAAGGTAAGTCTGCAAGAGAATGAGAGTATATTTTGTGCATGTGTGCTGGAGTGGAGTAGATGCAAGTAGATGAGAAGTACAGATTAGCATCTCCTCACAAACTTCCGTAACAAGGATGGCACCAATTGTTATATCAAATCTGAATTTGCTGCTGACACTGTTTTAAACTTCACTTCAACTAGTTTTGATTACTCACTGTATAAACTAAATTATCTACATATTACCATATGTAGCTGTGTAGTCTATCGCTCCCCCAATGCTTCTTCAGAACCCAAAGTATTTTACTCCATATCCACACAGTTGAGTAACCTTAACCTTACCCTCAACACCAAAATAACCATTTTGGGTGATCTGAACATAAATAATGTAGAATGGTTATTGCACTCTGCCAGGACTGACGATACTGGAGTAGAGTGTGACCTGTTTGCAGAACCATTTAATCTCACACAGATGGTAAGGCAACCAACCAGAATACCAGATAACACTGGCCATAATGCCCATCTCTTGGATCTCTTCCTGAAAAATAATCCAGATCAATACAGGATAGAAATACTGTCACCACTTGGATCCTCCGATCACAATCTCATCAAAGCCTCATTAGTTGGCTCCCCCAAACCTACCCCTTATGAACCTGTCAGGGTGACCTGATGATGCTTTGATAGGGCAAACTGGGATGGATTTAGAAATTATCCTGCTGATATTCCATGACAGTCTTTCTTCTCTAGTGATATCAATTCTACCCAGCCCCATATTAATGATTTAATACTAGCTGGTATGGATTTATTCATATGAAGACAACAGTTCACTAAAAGATCGAATTCTCCAAAATGGTTTGATAGCAATTGTGCCAAAGCAACAGCCCAAAAGTCATTAGCTTATAACTCCCACTTTACTCATGGACTGTGCAATTGCCTTTTTTTCTTTTTCCACCCCATGGTGTGCAAAAAATGAAGAAAATTTTGTTTGTTTGTTTTAGTTTATTATAAACTTCAAGATAAACATCCAGGGCATCACCTGGAGAAAAGAAATAATCTCTCTCTCTCCATCTCTGCGTAGGGCCATGAGTAAGTTTATGTAGGAGAGTAATGAAAAAATGAAAAAACAAATATAAAATTTGTTTTTGTTTTTGTTTATCATAAACTTGAAGATAAACATCCAGGGCATCATCTGGTGAAAAGAAAAAAAATCTCTCTCTCTCCGTCTTTGCATAGCGCCACACGTAAGTTTGCACTGGGGTGGAGTAGTTAGTGGTGATGCACAGCCAGCACTGCCTGAGCTGTGGCTCACAACACGACGCTACGCAGCCTGAGCTGTGGCTCGCAATCCATGGGTTAAAATAAATAATATCTGAATCACTATATCGATTTAAAATTGCTAGAAACCATGCAAAAGCAGTAATAAATCTCACTAAATCAAACCTTCCTCAAAACCAAGCATCAAAACTACTTAACAATCCTAATGACAACAGAATATTCTGGTCATGTCTCAGTTAATTCAACAGTAACTTTAACAAATCACCCATTCCCCCACTAAAATCTTCAGATGGACACATTACAAATAACCTGCATGGTAAAGTGAATATCCTTGCCAGTACATTTGCCAGAAATTCTACCTTAGATGATGTCAGCCAGAACGTCCCCATACTAGAACTTGACTCTCCCGAAACTGTTCCACAATACGGACTAGATACGCAAAATCCATCCATGACAATTTACCAATCAAAAAAGCTCCAGGCCCAGATGGAATTCCTCCAACTGTTTTGAAAAAGTGTTCCCCAGGACTTGCCCCTGTTCTAGCTAAATTATTCAGACTATGCACAGGTACTTCTTCATTCCCTAATTCATGGGAAGAAGCCAATATCCACCCAATTCCAAAGATAAGAAGTTCCCCTGACCCCTCTGATTACAGACCAACAGCTATCATGTCTTCTCTTGGTAAAGTATTTGAAACTGTAATTAATAAGCACATGGTTAAACACCTTTAATCAAACAACTTAAATAGTGATGGACAGTATGGTTTTTGCCATGAAAGATCCACCATTGATATACTCAATCTCCTGACTCATACCATCCATCAATCAACTAACCAACATGGAGAAACTCATGCAGTAGCCCTGGATATTTCTAAAGCTTTCAACAGAGTGTGGCACCATTCCCTGCTATCCAAACTCCCTTGCTATGGACTAACGTCTTTTGTTCCTCTGCATTCCTATGTCAGTGACAGAAAAATAAGAGTTAAAGCATATGATGTATATTCCAATTTCCACTTAATTAACGCCGGCGTGCCATAAGATCAGTTCTGGCACCAACCCTATTCCTAGTTCATATTAATGATCTCCTCATTGTCACACACAATCCCATCCATTCATATGCAGATGACAACACTTTACAGTTCATTCACACTCAAACACCCATCCACAAAGTTTAATATCTCTAACTCTCAGTGAAGTGCGGCCATCTACATAAATCAAGACTTACCTAAGATCAATGAATGGGGACAAAATAACCTTGTCTCATTTAATGCTGGTAAAACTAAATACATGCAATTCACTAATAGACAGATGTTGCCACATTCGTATATTTCCTCCAGTGCTACTAATATTCCCATCTCCAAAAGTACTGAAATTCTCAGTGTTTCACTTAACAATGCCCTCAGCTAGACCTCTCATGTCAGATCATCTTCTAAAACCGCCTCAAAGAAACTTGGATTATTGTACAAAGTCCGTAACTGTGTCACTGACAAGCAGTTACCTATAATTCATAACAGTCATGTGCACTCTCAGCTAGGATATTACTAACCCTTGTGGAATGGATGTGGACAGGTTGCATTAAAATAACTAGACAAAATTCAGAACAAAGCTGTTGGAATTATTAATAACTACCTCCCCTACAAGTAAGAAGGAATGTTGCCTCCCTTGCATTATTTTATGGATACCTTTATGGCAAATGCTCAGACGAAGTTGCGTCCATTGTGCCACCTCTCCATGCCTTCCCTCGTGCTACACAGGCATCTGGTAGTGCTCATGACTGGAATGTCACAGCCATATTGCAGGACATCTGCCTATAAGAAATCTTTTATCCGCCCAACTGAATATCTCTGGAACTCGCTTCCCCAGAGTTGTTTCCCCCCAAATTTCAACCTACAACTGTTCAAATCCAACTGTTACAGATTTCTTATGAATGGAGGATGCCAGTAATCTGGTGTATGGATTATTTTTTTATTCATTTGCTTTTCCTTCCTCTCTGTAAAAAAAAAAAAAAAGAGGAGGCCTATTGGCTCATAACAAAGTCATCAGTTGCAAAGGAACAAGCTAATTCTAAGATCCAACAAGTGAGCAAAAAGGATAGAAAAGGGGAAGGCTCTGCCCCACCCACCACACCATCCGGAAAAAAAGGGCACGAAAAAGGTAGAAAAAAGTCAAGCTTATCAGAGAGAAATTTTTGCAGAAAAAACAGAAGAGGAAGGCCTATGCATTATTTCTAATCAACAGATCTGAAAAAAAGGGCATATACAAAAGCAGAATGTTCTCATAATGAAGCGTCACCATAAACTTCATCCTGGAAGTAAATAATACTCAACTAGTTATGGTCTATACAGCAGACCATCACTAGAATGGACTAATTGGGAGAAAGCCAGGTACGTTAAAGCTGATAGTCTGTTATATCTCAGGATCCCCTCTGAGGTGGGATTTCAAGCACATGTGTGAAATACATGTGAACAACTGCATATTCTGGTAATAAAAATGTAAACTATACCCATTTTACATTAACCTTACACATAATTTTGCCTGTTTGTGGCTTATTTCACATCCTTATCCAAGCACTTCTTCATGACTAGTACAGAACAGTTTTAATATTGTCAGTTATTTCAACTCAGCAATCACTATGGGGAGAGGGAAATTTCAGGCCAGGTTGGAAGGGGTATGAAACACACGTCTTGTGACTCAATGTGCCCCATTTAACGAACACTGTTCATTATGGCTGACAAAAGTTTGTTGGCCCCTGTGGCATCCATTAAATTTGATACCTGTTATACTGGGGACCATTATAGCATGAGTCTAATGCAGTATTGAAATACTTATGAAGCTTAATTTTAAATGTACCTACAGTGTTTGCCCTAACCATTGTTCAGTGACATGAACATGACAGTAACTTTTTCATATACTTTACTGTATTATTGCTGCACTGCTTATCTTTTGAGTTCATCTCATTATTCCTAGTCACAATATCATTCTATAAAGCACTTCAAACTTTTGCATTCTCTTGAGTTTTTCTTCATCTCTAATATGGTTCAGGGACCTGTTCTGTAAACAGTACTCAAAGTAACGTCTAAGTCCATCCTCCCATCAATAAAACCTGTGCTGCCCCATGAGTAGTAAAGGTACCCAGGGCAAGGCAAGTTGGTCCTGATATTTAACATGACAGTGACCAGCCTCACTCATTCCTGAATGGCATTATGTGAGCAATAAACCCCAACCACCCCTTGGATGTGAACTGACACAGACTCAATCTAGTTGGAGTGCCCTAATTACCCACTAAACCACCAGGCATTATAGTTTGGTTATATATTTACCACCCAGCATAGTAAATGGTTTCCTGGTGTAGAAGAAACCATTTGGCTTGTCACTCAGTGTAGAGTCACCTGTTCTGTAGACAGAAGGAAGAGGAATGAATGAAGGAAAGAACGACATAAGAGGAAGAAAGGAAAGAAGGAAGGATACAAAAAAGGTCAGCCACCCGAGAGCAGCACTACATCGTTTGAGTGGATGATGTGATAAAGCTTAGAGATCATAACTGGTGTTTTGCGATTGAAGTTCCATGCAAAACAGCCAAGCATTCTGTTTGCTTTGTTACTTGCTGCTAATCAGTGTGAAATTTTCAGACCTTTACTGACAACTCCTACAGTACAGTAACTCTTTTTCATTCTTTTCGTCCATCAATGAGGTATCAAACATGATGTGTTCATATTTAATGTTCCTGCCTCCAAAGTGCATTACTTTTCCTATTTCCTGGTCAGGAGGGCTGATAGGAGGTTGGTGAAGGCTGTTAATGTTACAGGGAATGAAGAGTGTGTGCGGCAACACAAATTACCTATAAGTGACATCGTGCTTAAGGAGTGGGTGGTGGAGAGGACCTATGCACCTAAGAAGAAAATATGGAAGTTTATAAACAAAGCAGTAAGGGATCCCTTCAACAGCAAGAGGAGTAGAGTTATGACTGAAGAGGGAGCTGTTGACAGAAGTGTTAATGAACAGAACTGAGCTCTCAAGAACAATTTCCTGAGTTACTGATTCAGTGTGTGGGTGGACAATGGGCCCACCAAGACATATGGTAACATGGAGGTGGGATGAGGATGTAGAAGATGCAGTTAAGGAGAAAAGAAAACTTTTCCTGGAATGGAAATGGGAGAGGAATACTTGACTGCCAAGTGTAAGGCTAGAAATGAGGTACTGTATACAGGACAAAATCTGAGTATCAGAGAGTTTTACTGGATAACATACACAGTGCTAAAGGAAATAATATGGTATTTAAGGAGGCAAATCATATGAAGCGGAAAAATGGGAGTAACATACGTGAGCAGCGTGTACAGAATACCGAAGGAAAAGTACTGGTAGACGATAAGGATATTAAAGATGCCCGGAGAAAGCATTATAGCTGGTTGCTGAAACAGGAAATTGACTGGAATAGGGAAGGTTTGGAGTCAGCAGATCCAATGTTTGGCCCATGGTCTTTGAATGATGCTGTTACTGTGAGCACAGCAATAGGCAGGATGCAGTTAGGGTAAGTGGTAGGTGTGTCTGGGTTGACTGCTGAAATGCTGAAGGCCTCAAGAGATACTGGAGTGCATTTAGTTACTGATTTGATAAGCAGGACAATATATGAGTGTGTTGTCCCAGATGACTGGCTGAAGTCTGTGATGGCAAATATGTACAACGGGAAGGGTGATGCCCAGGAATGAGGAACTTATATACATAAAACTTTTGGACCAGATAATGAGGGTAATGGAGAGTCCTAGCAGGTATGATTAGGGAAAAGTGAATACTGATGAGATGCAGTTTGGGTTTATGCCAGGCAAAGGGATCACTGATGCCATATTCACTGTCCAACAGTTTCAGGAAAAAATAAACAGGAAAGAAAAAGGGAGCTATGCTGTACTGCATTTTGTTTTTGCTGATTTGGAGAAGGCCTTTGACAGAGTCCGTAGGGACGTGGTGAAGTGGGCAATGAGAATGCTTGGGATTGAGGAGTGACTGGTTAGAGTGGTTATGGTTAAGTATAAGGGTGCTCACATCCAGGCGAGTGTGAATGGGGATTTGAGTGATAAGTTTCTGTGAATGCTGGCATGCATCTGGGGTTCTTGAACCCATTATTATTTGTCTTGGTGCTTGAGGCTATCTCATGTGACCTCAGAAACGGTCTCCCATGGGAGATGTTGTATGCTGATGACTTGGTGCTGACTGCAGAGAATGAAAGGGAGGAAGAGGAAAGATTTAGGATGTGGAGAGAGAGAATGAGACACAAGATTTTGAGAGTAAATGTGGATAAAACAGAAGTAATGACAAATAAGACTGGTGGCAGTACTGCCAAAGCAGAGGAAGAGTGGCCACATGTGGTTTACCACAAGGATGTGGTAAATAACTCCATCCTGTGTAGTACCTGTGATAAGTGGGTGCATAAGAGATGTAGTGGTATTAGAGGTAGACTGCAATATAATGCTGATTTTGTGTGTGTAGTGTGTCAGGGAGAGTTGTCGGTGAGTATCTTGAGTGAGAGTTTTATTATTTGGGGGACATGTTATGTGCTGGAGATAGGGCTGGAACTAGCTCTGTGGCCTAGGGCAGTGGTTCTTAAGTTATTTTGGTCCCAATACCCTTAGGTTCATCTCCCTCTCTAATATTATTGCTCCTTTCACTCTCAGTTTCTTGTAGGTAAAGAAAGAAAAGAAAATGGCCATGAACAAACAGTTGAATTTTGTCATTTTCGTCATTTTTGTTTTTGTAGGCTCCAACATGTTTGCATGCGTCGGCCTTGGTCACCTACTGGCGGCTCTCCATGATGCTCAATCTATGGCAGCCTCCCTGTTCAGTCCCTTAATCCTGAGGTCACACTTAATGACCTCATCCCACGTCTTTCTCGGTCTACCCCTTGCAACCCCACCCCCAATATTAACACTTCTCACCTTCTGCACCCAATTATCATCCCCCATCCTCTCCACATGCCCAAACCATCTCAATCTACCTCTCCTCATCACAACACCAATACACTCCAGTCCCATCCTGCCTCTAAATTCTTCCATCGTAAACCCAGCCCCCCCAGGCTTTGCACGCAGAAACACACTGCACATCCACCTAATCATTGTCATTTCTGTTTGTTTGAGCCTGTGAATATCCTCTTCTTTCACTGCCCAGGTCTTACTACCATACAGCATCACACTCGTAACACATGCTGCATACAAAGGCCCCTTAGCATATAGAGAGTGTCCTCTCAGTGTCATTAGAGGCAACAGCTCTCTGAACTTCTTCCAACCACTTCTCACCCTCGCCACAGAGCTAGCTCCAGCCCCACCTCCAGCACATAATATGTCTCCTAAATAACAAAACTCTTCCACACACTCAAGAAACTCACCAGCAAGTTCAATCCTTTCACGCTTGACGATCTCCACCTGCTCTCTCCAATACACCACACACATAAAATCAGCATTATCTCGCAGTCTACCTCTAATACAACTACATCTCTTGTGCACCCATTTATCACAAACACTGCACAAGATGGAATTATTTCCCACGCCCTTGTGGCAAATTGTACATGGCCACTCTCCCTCTTCTTTGACTGTACTGCCACCAACCCTAGATAGCATCACTTTTTGTTTTACCTGCATTTACCCTTAAGCCCTTATGCCCCATATCATCTCTCCACTTCCTAAATCTTTCCTCCGCCTCCCTTTCATTCTCTGCAACCAACACCAAATCATCAGCATACAACATCTCTCACGGGAGTCCGTTTCTGAAGTCACTTGAGAGGGCTTCAAGTACCATGATAAACAACATGGGACTCAAAACTGACCCCTGATGCACACCAATATTCACGGAAAACTCATCACTCAAATCTCCATTCACTCTTACTTGGGTGCGAGCACCCATATACATGGCCATAACCACCCTAACCAGCCACTCCTCCAATCCAAGCCTTCTCATTGCCCACTTCACCACCTCTCTAGGGACTCTGTCAAAGGCCTTTTCCAAATCAACAAAAACAAAATACAGATCCCTTTTCTTTCCAATATATTTTTCCTGAAGCTGTCAAACAATGAATATGGCATCAGTGGTCCTCCTGCCTGGCATAAACCCAAACTGCATCTCATCAATGTTCACTCTTTCTCTAATCATACCTTCTAGAACTCTCTCCATTACCTTCATTATCTGATCTAAAAGCTTTACACCTCTCTAATTTCCTCCTTCCAGGACATCACCCATCCCTTTGTACACATTCACAATTACACTCTTCAACCAATCATCTGGGACAACACACTCATATATAATCATATTTATCATGTCAGTGACTAACCTCAACCCTATATCTCCTGAGGCCTTCAACATTTTGGCTGTCAACCCAGATACACCTGCTGCCTTCTCCACCTGCATCCTGCCTATTGCCTCACTCACAGTAGCAGCGTCAATCAATGGCCATGGGCCAAACACTGCATCTCTTGACTCCAAACCTTCCCTGTGCCAGTCAAACTCCTCATTCAACAACCAGCTATAATGCTCTCTCCATGCATCTTTAATATCCCCACTGTTCACCACTACCCTTCCTTCATCGTTCTTTACACACTGCTCACCTATAAGATCCTGATTATCCCCCTTCATCTGATTCGCCACCTTAAATATCATATTTTTCCTTTCCCCATGATTTAGGTAATCAAGTAAAAGTCTCTGTGACTCAGACTTCACCCTGTATACCTCTCTTCTAGCCCTATGCTTGGCAGCCAAGTATTCCTCCTTGTTACCACCATTCTTCCATTCCTGGAAAAGCTTTCTTTTCTCCTTAACTGTAGCTTCTACACCCTCATCCCCCCACCAAGTTACTTTATATCTTGGTGGGCCTCTTGTTCAACCGCATATTACATCAGTAACTCTCAAGAGGTTGTTCTTGAGTGCTCTGTACTGTTCATTAACACCTATGTCTATGGCTCCCTGTTCAGCCACCACCCTCCTCATCTCGCTACAGAAGGCATCCCTTACTGCTTGGTTTTCCAGCTTCCATATTTTCCTCCTAGGAAATTTTGTGGATTCTTTTATTGTAGCTTTCAACAAAATAACACTGATATGCAAGGGATATGTGTATATGAATGTACTACTCGTACCATACACAAAATTGTTTTTTTTTTTTTTTCTTTTTTCTTTCCTTTCTTTTCAGGATGCACTTCCAGATACCCCAAAAACCCAATTTTGATAGCCCCTTGGGGGGCAAGGGTAGGAAGTGATAGGATGAAATTCAGGGAGCTGCTGCTTCTCCTGACAATGAAAGGGCTCTCTCTCCATGCTAAGCGATCTTTGTATGCACCATGTGGTAGGAGTGTAATGCTGTATGGTTGTGAGACCTGGGTAACACAGGAAAAGGATATTTGTAAGCTCAAATGTACAGAAATGACAATGATTAGATGGATATAGGTGGGGGGGCTCATCATCCACTCACTCGATGTAGTGCTGCTCTCGGGTGTCTGACCTTTCCTCTTCTCCATCCTTCTTCCCTTCCATCCTCTTCTGTCTTTCTTTCCTTCATTTTTTCCTCTTCCTTCTGCCTGTGGGTGACTGTACACTGAGTGACGAGCCAAATGGTTTCCTGTGCACCAAGAAACCATTTACTATGCTGGGTGGTAACCATATTACCAAATTTTGGTGCCTGGTGGTTTAGTGGGTAATTAAGGCACTCCAATCGGATTAAGCTGACGAAGGTTTATATCCAAGGGGTGGTTGGGGTTTACTGCACATGTAATGCCACTCACGGATAAGTGAGGCTGGTCACTCTATCTTAAATGTCAGGGCCAACTTGCCTAGCCCCATCACTCTCATCTTAAATGTCAGGACCAACTTGCCCGGCCCCGGGCTCCTACGCTCCTCATGGAGCAAAGTAGGATTGGATGATGGATGGATGTAGAGCATCACTGAATGCAAGGCCTAGGGGGGGCTAGGTTTATGACCGAAGAGTTGAGAGAATGGATGGGACTGCAGTGTACAATCAACCCCCACTATTCATGGGTTATGTACCAGACCCCCCCCACGAATGGATGAAATCTGTGAATAATCTGTACCTTCTACAAAAATCACTGGTTTCAATGTTTTAACTATTCCCATTACCTACAGACCAACTGTGAGACCTGTAAATGCATTTTATGGTACATTAATACTTCCTGAAAAGACAATACAGGATGATACACAAGCCTTTCTGAGTACAGTGCACTGTACTCATCCACGCAATGATGACGAGAGTTTGCCATGCAGTACATGATGGATGATGAAAAATGAATATTCTGTACGGCATGGCAGAACAAGCTCTAGCTGAGCTCAGGAGAATCACTGACAAAGGGAGGGTCATCAGCGTCATCAGAGGTGCCTGGGGTGGAAGGTGGAGGCAGCTACATCTCTGAAGCTGGCTGTTCTGTGGCTGGCTGTACTGTGGCTGTAATAAAACGCAGAACATGTGCGGATGCACAACCCGTGAGATGAACTGACAGAGCATGAGTGCGGTGGCACATGACTGCATTCCCTCTTTGAACGGCCAATAGGATAGGGAGAAAGAAGACATGTAGGCAGATAATCAGGGATAATACCTTAGGAGCCAATCACATGCAAGCTCTCATTGCAAGAAAAGAGTGGAATATTAGCACCATGAAATACCATGTGCTGTAAAGTGCTGATGCCCTGAAATGAACAGCATATACCTATACAGGATACCTGTACGGTTTAACTGTACAGGACAGTATGTTGCATGTAAAACACACAAAAGAATCAATAATGAACTACTAGGAACAGCTGATGCAGTGGAAAAAACAGGAAATATTTTCCTATGATTCTTGCAATAATGTCCCACAAAAATCCACAAAAATGCGAACCTGCAAATAGCAGGGGTTGACTGTATTAGTGCTGTGATGAGGAGGGGTAGACTGAGATGGTTTGTACAAGTGGAGAGGATGAAGGGTGACATTTGGGTGCGGAAAGTGAAAAGTGTGAACGCTGGGGGTAGGGTTGTGAGAGGCAAACCGGAAAAGACTTGGACCGAGATCACAGAGTGTGACCTCAGAGATAAAGGACTGAATAGGGACACTGCCAGAGGTCGAACAACATGGACAGCTGCCATTAGGTGACCATGATCGGCACATGCAAGCATGTTGGAGCCTTTAAAAACAATACAATACAAACAATACAGAATTTTATCTGCCATTTTTCTCATCACTCTGTTGACCAGGTCACTTTGGGTGGACAAAGAATCTCCTTTAATAGCCTATTATCGTACTCTACCTCCAGCTTTCTATCTACCCCTATCTATTGCCGCACACCTTAATCCCGTAAAGGGTGGCCACAAACTAATCGTCTCCATGTCGCCCTGTCCCCTGCCATTTCACTGCCTTGCTCCCAGCTCACACACCTGTCTCTCATATACCTCTCCACTCCATCCCTCCATCTCATCCTTGGCCTCCACCTCCCTCTCCCCCCCTCCACCTCACTCACATACACTCTGCTCATTAGTCTCTCACTCTCCATCCTCTCCACATGGCCAAACCAACTCAATGTGTTTCTCCTAACACTTCCTATCACATCCACATCCACACCACAACGATCCTTCACTTCCTCATTTGTCAATCTATCTCTCCATGTGACTCCACAGACTCCTCTCAGTAACTCATTTCCACAGCTCTCACTCTTGACTTCTGTCCCTCCAGCAAGGTCCAAGCTTCACTTCCACACCTTCAAGTTGGTATCACAATACTCTTATGTGGTAACTTTTTCACTTTCATGCTCACTTCCCTGTTTCTTATCACTGCCTTCAAGGAACCAGCAACCTTTCTTCCTTGTTGTACCCTTTCAAGCACTTCACCCTCCAAACCTCCATCCTTACTCATCACACTACCCAAGTACTTGAACGCTCCCACATTTTCCATTTCCTCCTCATCTGACCTCACTGTACATTCACTGACTTTACCTCTCTTGAAGACCATAACTTTACTCTTCCCTACATTCACCTTTAGATTCCATTTCTTACATACTCTTCCAAACTCACCCACCAAGCCTTGCAGCTCCCCTTCATCTTCACTTAATAACACAGTATCATCCGCAAACAACAGTACAGGAAGTTTCCAAACACTGCCCTCTATCATTAGGGCCCCTCCAACATCCACTGCCCTACCTTGTATCTCTTTTATAACCCCATCCATGTACAGATTGAACAATCAGGGAGACAAGACACATCATTGTTTCAATCCAACCTTAAAACAGAAAAATTCACTCAGTTCACTATCCACACACACTGCAGCCTTAGCACCCTCATACATGCTCTTCACGGCATTGTTGAACTTCCCACCACCTCCATATATTCTTAATACTTTCCACAATCCTTATCTATCCACCCTGTCATATACTTTCTCCAAATCCATGAAGGCCGCATACAACTTCTTTCCCTTCTCTAAAAACTTTTCCACTAAAGATCTAAGAATGAATATCTGATCTACACAACCTCTTCCCTTCCTAAAACCTCCCTGTTCTTCTCCAACTAATTCCTTTGTTATTTCCCTAACTTTTTCAATAAGTATTCTACCATAAACTATTCTTGTTACACTAAGAAGACAAATGCCCCTATTATTACCACAAACTTCTTTTTCCCCTTTTCCTTTGTACAGGGGAATAATTATACCTGACTTCCAATCATCCAGGACTCTACCTTCCTCCCAGGGCAATCTGCACATCTTCCACATCCATTCTACTACTATCTCTCTCTTATGCTTCAGCATTTCACCACACACTCCATCAATTCCTGGGCTTTCCCCATTTTAACTTTCTTCATCACTTCCACAACTTCCATCCTACTGATTTCTTCCTTTCTTCTCACATCCCTACATCTCCCAGCCATTCCCCAGCCACTTATACTAGCATTACTTTCATTCTCTATGTTCAACAATTCGCTAAAATGTTCTCTCCATCTATTCACTTTTTCTCCCTTCTCCACTAGTAATCTATCATTTTGATCTTTCACTACTAAACTAACTTCTTTGGCACCCTTTCTAATTCTCTTAACCTCTTTCCAGAACATTTTCTTACATTCCTTCCACTTTACACTCAAATTCCTTCCAAATTCCACATCCACTCTCTTCTCACTCTCTCTTACTAATCCTTTCACCTCTCTCTTCCTCTCTACATACAACTCTCTCTTCCATCTCTCAGCTTCTTTCATGCCCCTGTTTCTCATCCATTCATTATATGCTTTCTTCTTTTGTGCCACAGCCTCTCTCACCTCTTCATTCCATCATACTATTCCATGCACCCCTTTTCATCTTCTCTTCATCCCACACACCACCTCACATGCTGCACAGATTTCTTCTGTGAATATCTTCCACACACCTTCCACAACCCCCATCTGCTCCAATCCATATTTCCCCAATTGCTCCTCCACTTCCCTCTTATATTCTGCCCTTTTTTCATCCTCTTGTAACCTTTCCACCCTCCTTGTATGAGCTACTTCCTCCTGTCCTTCCCTTCTTCTATTTCTCCATTTTGTTTGGACACTGATTCTGACCACCACTTGGTGGTGGTCAGAGAGTTCACTCACCTAACCACTATATACTCTTGCATCCATTATACACCTTCTCATCCTGTCATCCACACATACATAATTAATCATGGCCTTCCATTCATTCAGTTCACCATCTACCATTCTCATCACTTGCCATGTATACCTGTTGATCATTTTGTGCCTGAAGAGGGTATTGGCTATCACCAACCCCATCCCGGCACAAGTGTCCACTAAAGCACTGCCATTCTCATCCATCTCTGCAGGCACACCCCACTCACCAACTACTCCATCCACCATCACATTCCCTACTTTTCCATTCATATCTCCAGTCAAAAACACTTCATTCCTTTCAAACTTTTCCATGCACACTTCCACATTTGTCCAGAACTCTTCTCTCACTCTGCTTGCACGATCTTGTGTTGGCGCATACACGCACACAATCGCCCACATTTGTAGTCCAATTTTCAATCTTACCCATACAATCCTTGAGCCAACTGATCCATACTCTCTTATAGTTCTCCTTCCATCTGTTACTCAAAACAATACACACTCCTTCTTTTGCCTTCTCATTCTCACCTACTCCCACTCATATTCCCCATCCATACTCCCATTCTCTCACACTCTCACCTCTCCATTTAGTTTAAGTTAATCCACATACATCCACTTTTGCACCCTCAAGCACCTGGACAATCTCTCTCTCTTTCATCTCATCATTTGCACCCCTTATATTCCATGTAGGTATCCGTATCATGTCCTTTGTTCAGTCCTTGGTCATCATCTTTTGGTCAGTACTGGTCCGAGGCTTCTTGGTCGTATTTTTAGTAAGTTGTTTTCCGGGGAGGGGCACTAACCCTCCACCAGCCCACTTGTTGTCATGTAGGGAATGCATATTGGTTGGTTATAAGGTTACCACCCAGCGTTGTAAATGCTTTCCTGGTTTACAGGAAAACATTTGACTTGCCACTCAATGTAGAGTTACCCTAAAAAACAGAGCAACACTACACTATGTGGGTGGATCATGGGCGCCTCCACCAACCACCTCCAGTTATCGTATCTGTAAATTCCACTGCCTTAGACACGGGTCCATTTCTGAGATTACAGATGAATAGTGAAACAAACTGGCAATAGAACTGAGCCCTTAGTAATTCCACTAGTTACTTTTAACTAGTCTGATGATTTGCCATTTATCACTACCTTGCTTGCAAGTTGCAATGATATCCAGTGATTTCTTCCCTCAGTGAGTATGGACCAGTGAATTTGGTCCATAATATCCTGGGCTGAATTCACAAATCTATATATTAAATTCATGTGCAACTTGCCTTCTGACACCAATGTATGCTCCTGGGAATGAAATATATGCTATGATCAGCAGTTTTATTTAATCTAGGATGTCTTGTAAAGCAGGGGATTATTAAAGCTATAACTGGTTATAACAACAAAGAGCAAGCTATTCTGCTACATACTTATTTCTGCAAACCTTTCAATATAGAATCTAGCTTGTGGGAAAAAAAAAAAAAAAAAAGAAACTTTCACATAAGGAACAATGGTAACAAAAGAATGGTTTTTAAGAGGCATTCCATTCTCCCAACAGAGTTACAAGTTGTGGACATGACACTGATGATTTTTCTAACACAGATGTCTTGCAAGCTGGCCCAACAAGGATGTTATATCAAAGTGCTATTTTAACTCTTTGGGGACAACAGACGGGTACACAGGGGTGGATCCAGTAATATTTCTGAGGTGCCACCTATATCACTTTCCACTGTAATGAGGGTTTGGCATCCCCTTTCTCTCGGCCATCTCAGTAATGTTTGTCACCCAAAGATGATTTGCATGACATTTGTATGGGAGAAACAGATATTATAGACAGTAAAAGATGCAGCCTATTTATGCTAAGTACTATATACTAATCTTCAGTGTGATGAAGCAGGGGTGTTGCCCGTGCTGCATGGGCAACATCCCTGGATCTGCCCATGGCACAGTAACCTTACTCTAAAATGTTTACTCATTCACCTCAAGAACTAAATTTTCATTTTATTCTAGCCATCTCCTACTAATTTTATTCAGCTCATGAAGGACCTTTACTGGCAACAGGGTTAGTCAATGCACTAACTCACCCAGTCTGAAAAATCTCTCCTAAGCTGAATGCAATCACCTTGAGGAAATAAGAATTAAATGACAAGGTATCCTCATGATGAAGAGGTTAACCTACACTCAAACATGTTAGGCACCAACCAAACTAGGTTCAAGTTCAAGTTTATACACTCATGACATGCATTTTCTATACCTGTAAAACTTCGGCAGCTTAATGTTTTATGCATTTTTACATTATAGTAAAATCCATCAAATCTAGACTTGTTTTGTCTCGAAACCAGCTTACTGGTTTCCAGACTATATCTGTTTTAACTAGATGATGCTGGTTGAAGTCTGGCTCACTTATGTGCTTGCACTGATAAAGAACCCTTTGAAATCACAAACCTGCAACATTACTCTGCATTCGGTACAAGTATGCTTGAATGTAACTGACATTCACAAGTCAAGAGACATATGCTAATACTGTGCAATGATCCCTTGGTACTGTGTGCAACTGGTACCGTGCCTAGTGTGTGATGACGAAATTGCATGAAAATGAAAGCACAGAACCTATTAGATTTATTCTAACTGATACTGGGCACCCCACTTGTAAACCCAAGTTTTCATTTTTACAACAATTTCAATGCACTAAATTCATACATACTGTTATGACAAGTATCAGAAACACACATAGGCATGGTTAGGTTAATAGAAAATGATGAAAAGGACACAATAACAAAGAGACACGTACCGCATAAAGACCTGAGATGGAATTGAGGTAAGGTGTTCTAAGGCTAGGGGATGGAGAGTTAGTGATCACCACCTGGGATTAACTCCTAAAGAGGGACTCATCTTTTAATTCCTCAAAGCAATCAGAAACCAATATCTGCAACTTCATTGTGAGCAGAAATCAACTCATTTTTTTTTTTTTTTTTTTTTTTTTTTTTTTTTTAAATGCGAGGAAGAAGGAACCACAGGCCATGAGCCCGCAGTAACAGTTCCCTCCAAGAGAAAAACAAAATACAATAGAGAGCCAAATTCAAGATCCGATCATTTTGAGATGCCTGGACACACTGCGTTTGAAAGACTGGAGATCATAGGCAGCAGGAAATACAGATAGAGGGAGACAGTTCCAGAGCTGACCTGTTGCATAAATGAAAGACTGGGAGTAACGGTTAACTCTTGCATTAGAGAGTTGGACAGAAAAGGGATGAGAGTTTGCTGCCAGACGGGTGCTACGCGCCCGTCGTAGAGGTGGAGGAATGCAAGCAGACAGTTCAGAGGAGCAGTGACCATTAAAGTAGCGATAGAAAAGAGATAAAGATGCAACAGTGCGGCGAAGAGACAGAGGTTGAAGGGAGTCCGTAAGAGGAGGAGAGTTAATGAGACAAAAAGCCTTTGACTCCACCCTATTGAGAAGAGCTGAATGTGGGGAGCCTCCCCACACATGAGAGTTGTACTCCACACAGGGGCGGATAAAACCCCTGTATAGAGTCAACAATTGTGCAGGGGTAAAGAAAGAGCGGAGTCGGCTTAGCACACCCAATCTCTTGGAGGCAGATTTTACAAGAGATGTAATATGATCTTTCCAAGATAAGTCCCGAGTAAATGAAACCCCAAGCATGTTCAAGGATGATGCAGGATTAAGCTGATTATTATTAAACATTAATGGGTAT
This sequence comes from Coenobita brevimanus, assembly GCF_032717465.1. Taxonomy (NCBI): domain Eukaryota; kingdom Metazoa; phylum Arthropoda; class Malacostraca; order Decapoda; family Coenobitidae; genus Coenobita; species Coenobita brevimanus. The sequence goes on along the minus strand of NC_137015.1, from coordinate 12,946,669 downwards.
ACCTGTGGAAGATTTTGTCGGGTTGATAGGTGTAAGAACTGAGTCTTAGATGCATTAAAGACAACCATATTATTTTTACCCCAGTCAGAGATACAAGCCAAGTCAGACATTAGGTGTGCCATAGCCTCATCCCTTGTTTCTTGAAGTAACTGTTAAGATGGGCGTTGTGGGAACCGAATGGAAAGGTGAAGGGTGGAGTCATCAGCGTATGAGTGGATAGGGTTAGACGTACAGCTTAGAAGATCATTGATGAATAAAAGGAAAAGAGTTGGTGATAGGACAGAGCCCTGAGGAACACCACTGTTGATAGATCTAGGAGAAGAACGATGGCCGTCTACAACAGCGGCTATAGAACGACCAGAAAGGAAGCTAGCGATGAAGGCACAGATAGAAGGATAGAAACCGTAGGAGGGCAGTTTGGAAATTAGAGATTTATGCCAGACTCGATTGAAAGCCTTTGAGATGTCAAGTGCAATGGCAAAGCTTTCGCCAAAGTCCCGAAAGGAGGATGACCAGGAGTCTGAAAGGTAGGTAAGAAGATCGCCAGTGGAGCGTCCCTGACGGAACCCATACTGACGATCAGAAAGAAGGTTGTGATAGGAAAGATGCCTTAAAATTTTTCTATTAAGAATTGACTCAAAAACTTTTGAAATACAGGACGTTAAAGCAATTGGACGATAGTTGGAGGGTTGGGAGTGGTCACCCTTCTTTGGGACTGGCTGAATGAGAGCAAACTTCCAGCAAGAAGGAAAGGTACAAGTTGACAGACAAAGGCGAAAGAGTTTGCCTAGGCAGGGTGTAAGCACAGAAGCACAGTTCTTGAGAACAACAGGAGGGACCCCATCAGGCCCATATGCCTTGTTAGTACTGAGGCCAGTGATGGCAGAAAATACATCAACTGAAGAAATTTTAATGTCAGCCATGAGGAAGTCAGAGGGGAGAAGTGATGGAGGAACAGCACCGGAATCGTCTAAGGTGGAATTGGAGGAGAAAGTCTGTGCGAAGAGATCTGCTTTATCAGTAGAAGAAATAGCTACAGAACCATCAGAGTAGAAAAGAGGAGGGAAGGATGATGAGGTAAAGTTGTTAGAAAGATTTTTGGCAAGGTGCCAGAAGGAGCGGGAAGAATTCGAGTTGGAGAGTTGAGAGCATTTAGTATGGATGAAATTATTTTTAGTAGAGCGAAGAACAGACTTAGCACGATTCTGGGCAGAAACATAAAGATGATGTGATTCAGGGGTGGGTTGGCTCCGGTACCTTTTGTAGGCCTTCTCCTTGTTGCGGACAGCATTAGAACAAGTGTGATTAAACCAAGGCTTTCTTGCGTTAGTCAAAGGATATGAGAAAGGAATGTATGCTTCCATGCCTGAGAGAATAACCTCCGTAACGCGCAAGGCACACTCAGATGGCTCACGGCCATGGAAGCAATAATCATTCCAGGGAAAATCAAAGAAGTACTGCCTGAGGGCCTCCCAGTTCGCGGCTCCAAAATGCCACAGACGACGTTTCCCTGGAGGGTCCACAGGTCGTACCGGAGTGATAGGACAGGTTAAGGTAATAAGGTTGTGATCGGAGGAGCCCAACGGAGAGAAAAGATTAACAGAGTAAGCAGAAGGATTAGTTGTGAGGAAGAGGTCAAGTATGTTGGAGCTCTCTCCAAGGCGGTCAGGGATACGGGTAGGGTGCTGTACAAGCTGCTCTAGGTCATTAAGGATAGAAAAGATGTAGGCTTGTTCACCAGGTGGATCCGTGAAAGAAGAGGAGAGCCAAAGGTGGTGGTGAACATTGAAATCTCCAAGAATGGAGATTTCAGAGAAAGGAGAAATGGACAGAATGTGTTCCATCGTAGAAGTAAGATAGTGCACGGTAACAAGTCCTTTAGCCCCCCAAAATGTGCGATAATGGCAGGAATGCAGATTTTGATCTAGCAGTGATAACAAAAACTGCTATAACCAAGTGCACAAAAACCAAGGGATTATTGTACAGTCATGAATGCACATCCATATGCTCTAGACAGAAGCATAGCCAGTTAACAAATGCTCGGACAGTTTAGATCACAGTACTGTACATCGTTTTCATTATATGGCTATGGTTTTCCTAAAGTGCACAACATACATCACAGAAAGTCTTAGCAGGTCTCTTTCATTTTCCATCAACCATTTTTTGATCATCTGCTCATACAATCTTGAGAATCTAGCACCAGTTTAAAATTTACAGTTGCCATTTTCACATCTGACTGATATGATCCACTATGAAGGCTCGGCAGTTATGGACACTCAAGTCTACACTCATCTGTCTGGTTTGATCCACTATGAAGGCTCAGCAGTTACGGACACTCAAGTCTACACTCATCTGTCTGGTTCGATCCACTATGAAGGCTCGGCAGTTACGGACACTCAAGTCTACACTCATCTGTCTGGTTCCAAGACTGCTGGTGGTGTATCTGCACTGAACATTGTTCTGAGTCATCTGCACAGGTCTGGCCTCTCACACCAACCCTCTGTGCTCCATTTCTCACAGTTATGTGTCTCCTCTATAATCTCAACCATTCATTCTCCTGCTACCTTTCCCTCTCACCATTTCTTGCCTGATCTACCTGCTCTTGAGGACAACAGGTACCCTGAAATACTAGTTGTCCCCAAGCCTCTGTGGGACACATGACAATAACCCAGACTAGTCAAAAAACCAGTTCAGGTGAGCTGGAAACTTATTTTTATATTTGCATTGTGTGGTAGGTGGTGGCGACCATCATCCACTCACTTGATGTAGTGCTGCCTACTTCTTCCTTAGCCTTTATCATTCTTTTTCTGTGCCTGCCCTCCTCTCTTCCTATTTCTCCTATCTTTCCTGTCACTACTTAATGCTTTTCTTTCCATTACAGGTGGCTTTACATTGAGTGACAAGCCAACTGGTTTCCTGTAAGCCATGAAACCATTTACAACGCTGGGTGGTAACCATATAACCAAACCATACGTGCTCCCTACGTGTCAAGTGGGTTGGTGGAGGGTTAGTGCCCCTCCCTGTAAAACAAATAACTCAGAGTCAAATGGCCACCCCGTACGGGATTATGGCACCTAGCAACAGATAGACAGATAGCCATTGTGTGGTTGACCATTTTCACAAACATACATCCACTGAACCCGTGTTACGTGTTCAACTTACAAATAATCACTGTATGAATGGTTTTCCGGCAACATAACCCAATTGTTAAATAAGGGAGACCTGCGTTACATATTGCACTTGCAACACTCAGAGTGAAGAAGTTATCAATATAGTAACTATGTGCACACCACAAACCTTGGGATGAATCATGCCTATTGCTGAATCTCACTACATCTCAGAGTAGTCACCTGTACAAAACTGCTGTTTTAACAATTTATCCAATGTCAGCATTGTAAATTTAATAAAGAATTAAGACTGGTGCTTATTGTGCATTACAGTAAACCTATATGCAGTTGAAAAAAAAAATGCACATTTATGTACTTTGGACTGTTCAAGTCTTTGTTAGTAAGGCCCACAGTCACCTGGTGTGTTTTCCTTCCTCTGCAACACAGTTTATATGGAAAACTGGTGAATATGGACTGGCTAACTCCCCCAATTAGTATGGATTATCTGAGCTCTACTGTATATCAGAAACAAATATTTAAACTGTACAGCCACAAGTAAACTTGTACTTTCCATGAATCAGTACAGATATTTGCTCTTACATGAGGTTTTTGCCCCCCCCACCACCACCAAACACTTCTTTTTGCTATGCTTATGTCAGTCATATAATTTTTCACTGTCTTTAAACTGTATTTAAGTGTTCAATTTATAGTTTTACTTTTTTTTACTTTTTTTTTATGTAAAATCCATCCATCCATTGCCAGACGCCATGTATCCCAAACGGGGTGGCCAAGGGCTTAGAGTTAATTGTTTTACAGGGAGGGGCACTAATCCTCCACCAACCCCACTTGACACGTAGGGATGCCAACAGCATCTGGTGTTCCCAGGCGGTCACCCATCCAAGTACTAACCAGACCCAACGTTGCTTAACTTCGCAATCGGACGGGAAGCGGTGTACTCAACGTGGTATGGCCGTTGATTGAAAAGAATAAAAAACATTGTAAAGTAACAGAAAATCCTAAATATGATATTTATGTATTTTGGTCCATAACTGACACCTCTGGAGCTGTCAGGAATTTTAATATAAGACCCCATAGAATAAAAAATACAATAAAAGAATGATCAAACTTAAATTACCTTGATATCGTTGCAAGCACTTGTTAACAAGGCCATTACTTTTTTTTTTTTTTTTTTTTTTTAACGCAAGGAAGAAGGAACCAAAGGTCAGGAGCCTGCAAATTGTTCCCTCTATGAAAAAACAAAAACAAGATGACATAAGAGCCACAATCAGATTTGTTCATTTCGAAATGCCTGGACACACTGCGTCTGAAAGCATGGAGATCATTGGCAGTAGGAAATACAGATAGAAGGAGACACTTCCAGAGTTGACCAGTTGCATACATGAAGGACTGGGGGTAACAGTTAACTCTTGCATTTGAAAGTTGGACAGAAAAGGTATGAGCACTTGTTGCTAGACGGGTGCTATGTGCCCGCTGCGGTGGTGGTGGGATGCAAGCAGACAGTTCAGAGGAGCAGTGACCATTGAAGTGGCGAGAGAAAAGAAATAAAGATGCAACAGTGCAGCGAAAAGACAGAGGTTGACGGAAGCAAGTAAGAGAAGGAGAGTGAATGAGACGAAAGCCTCTGACTCCACCTTGCTGAGAAGAGCTGTATATGGGGAGCCTCCCCACACATGACAGTTGTACTCTACACAGGGGCAAATTAACCTCTATATAAAGTGCAGTGGTAAGGAAGGCACAGAGTCAGCTTAGCACACCCAATCTCTTGGAAACAGATTTTACAAGAGAGATAATATGTTCTTTTCAAGATAAACCCCAAGAGAATGAAACCCCAAGAGTGTTTAACCCCTAAAGGCCACAATTCTCCCACCCTGTCTGGCCCCACGACCTCATTCACGGTCCAATTTTTCAACTTCCACCAAGGTTAATTTTGGTCTTACGGATTTCAAGAGCTTCATTTCACACAACAGAAAATGTATTTTTCACTCTCATATGTTTAATGGTTACTGCACTATCGACCATCAAAGAACGTCAAAAATTGTTACCCCTTGCTTGCAGAGAGAGGAAAAAAAAATTGCACCAAAGCTTTTTGGATCTTACTGATCTGAAGTGCTTGACTTTACACATCAAAAATATATATTTAACTCTCATATGTCTAATGGTTACCACATTGTCAATCGTCAAAAATAAAAAAAAGCCACACCCACTATGAGCGAGAATGGGATGTCATAAGGGGGAAGAGGGAGGTGAAGGAAATGTGGGAGGGGCATCAGGAGGGAGGGGGGGAAAGGGAGGGAATATACTTGCCACACACAACCGATACAGTCTAGAGGAGGTATGGGGGGTAGTTTGGATCGGAGGGGACACAGAGGGCAGGATCCAATGGGGGAGAGGGTGGAGAGACGGCATGAGGGGGGATCCCCTCCCCACACCTGAGGAGAGGGCTGGATCATGCCTCCCACAACCCAATCTCTTAGTTTCCATTGGCTAGGAACCATTTACATCATCAAAGAGGTGGGGCTTCCACTTGAGGGTTTATGATAGCCATTCTATGATTGCCTGCAACAGGTCCCGACACAAAAAATATGGCTGCAGCCGACTGCCTGCAATAGATCTTCTTGGGTTAAGGATGATGTAGGACTGAGCTGGATATTGTTAAAAATTAGAGGGTGCTCCTGCTGAAGATTTTGTTGGGTTGATACATGTAAGAACTGAGTTTTTGATGCATTACAAACAAGAACATTATTTTTATCCCAATCAGAGATATGAGCCAAGTCAAACATTATGTGTGCTATAACCTCATCCCTTGTTTGTTGAAGTAACTGCTGAGGTGGATGCTGAGGGAAGTGAATGGAAAGGTGAAGAGTGGAGTCATCAGCGTATGAATGAATAGGGTTAGATGTAGAGCTTAGGTCATTGATGAATGAAAGGAAGAGAGCTGGTGATAGGACAGAGCCTTGAGGAACACCATTATTGATAGCTCTAGGAGAAGAATGGTGGCCATCAATAATAGCAGCTACAAAACGACCAAAAGTGAAGCTAGAGATGAAGGCACAGATAGAAGGACAGACATCGTTAAAGGGCAGTTTGGAAATTAAAGATTTACGCCAGACTCGATCTTGAGATGTCAAGAGCAATGGCAAAGCTTTCACCAAAGTCCCAAAAGAAGGATGACCAGGAATTTGAAAGGTAGGTGATAAGATTGCCAGAGGAACATCCCTGGCAGAACCAATGCTGACAATCAGAAAGAAGGTTTTAATAGGAAAGATGCTTAAAATTTTTTTAAAGAATAGACTCAAACACTTTTGAAACACAGGATGTTAAAGTGATTGGGCGATAGTTAGAGGGATGGGAATGGCCACCCTTCTTTGGGACAGGCTGAACAAGATCAAACTTCCAGCAAGAAGGAAAGGTGCAAGTTGACAGACAAAGACAAAAGAGTTTACCTAGGCAGGGTGTAAGCAAAGAAGCACAGTTCTTGAGGAAAACAGGAGGGACCCCATCAGGCCTGTATGACTTGTTAGTATTATTGAGGCCAGTGATGGCAGAAAATACATCAACTGAAGACATTTTAATGTCAGCCATGAGTAAGTCAGTGGGGGAGAAGTGATGGACGAACAGCACTGGAATCATCTAAGGTGGAACTGGAGAAGAAAGTCTAAGCAATGAGTTCTATTTTATCAGTACAAGAAATAGCTACAGAGCCATCAGGGTGGAAATGGGGAGGAAAGGATGATGAGGCAAAGTTGTTTGGAAATTTGTTACCAAGGTGTGTGGAGCGGGAAGAATTCAAGCTAGAGAGTTCAGAGCATTTAGTACAAATGAAATTATTTTTAGCAAGAGTGGAAAACTGACTTAGCACAATTCCAGGCAGAAACATAAAAGAGATGAGGTTCATGAGTGGGTTGGCTTTGGTACCTTTTGTAGGCCTCCTCCTTGTTGTGGACAGCATTAGAACAAGCATGATTAAACCAAGGTTTTTTTTGCATTAGTCAATGGATATGAGAAAGGAATGTATGCTTCCATGCCCAAGAGAATAACCTCTGTAATGCGCAAGACACACTCAGATGGCTCTCAGCCATGGATGCAATAATCATTCTAGGGAAAATCAAAGTACTGCCTGAGGGTCTCCCAATCAGCAGCTCCAAAGTGCCATAACCAATGCTTCTTTGGAGGGTCCACAGGCCTTTCTGGAGTGATCCCCCCCCCCCCGACTCTGGCAATAGGCTTCACAGCCTGCTACCAATGCCCAGTAGTCCTTCTATATGCCATTCACCTCTGCATGTCACCACTTCAGCACTAACATCCACCGTCCATACTGAATACATGCAAGGGCTGTCCCATACAGGACTGGTGTAGTGGTATTAGCTGGGGTATTTTTACGACATGTCGGCGGGTCTTCTGGTACATCTGTAAAGCCTGATTTAGTGAAATTCAAATCCTTAAACTGTTCCCTGCCCCAGCGGGTATTTGAACCTGGGTCTGGTAGGACTGCAGGCCACCTCTCTACCGACTGTTGTGATCGGAGGAACCCAATGGAGAGGAAACATTACAAGCATAAGCAGAAGGATTAGTTGTACGGATGAGGTCAAGTATGTAGGAACTCTCTCTAAGGACATCAGGGATATGGGTAGGGTGCTGTACAAGCTGCTCTAGGTCATTAAGGATAGAAAAGATGTAGGCTTGGTCACCAGGTGGATCAGTGAAAGGAGAGGAAAGCCAAAGGTGGTGGTGAAAACTGAAATCTCCTAGAATGGGGATTTCAGAGAAAGAAGAAATGGACAGGATGTGTTGCATCCCTTAAGTAAGATAGTCAAAGAATTTTTCAGAGTCAGCTGAATCAGGGAACAAGTAAACAGCACAGATATATTTAGTCAAAAGAATGACATGAAAGCCGAGCCAAAGAGTAGAGAATTAAAAAGATTAAAGTTCAGGAACCCAAGAGCACGATATGCCATTGCATAAACATACACAACAGCCACCTTTGGCTTTGAAATGAGTAAAGAGAAAGTAGAATGATACAGAGAAGGGTTTGCTATCAGTCACCTCAGTTAGGAAGAGAAGGTGAGGTTCAGAGGACGAGAGGTAGGGCTCAACAGATGTTCTGAAAGTTAGAGAAAAGGCAGCAAATGTTGCAGAAATGAAGAAGTGAGTCAGACAGTAGTTCCAGGCATCTCGCTGGGCCATCACCATGAGAGGGGCAGATGGTGGGGTCTTTGATGGTACCCCCCCCAAGACTCCAAGGCTAGATAGTACAATATAATAGTAATAATAATAATAATAATAATAACAATCTTTCCTATTCCATCTGCCTGTGGTGACTCTACACTGAGTGACAAGCCAAATGGTTTCCTGTACACCAGGAAACCATTTGCTAGGCTGGGTGGTAACCATATAACCAAATTATGGCACCTGGTGGTTTGGTGGGTAATTAAGCCCTAAAAGCCTAACCGCATCAATTGAGCAGAGCCTGTAAAAAACTGCGGAGTGCTTCCTCCGCACCGATTATGACATACGTGGCTTCAGGCCAATGAGAACTCACCCCTGAGGTGGCGTGAAGGGGGATTGGACCAACCCAGGCGATGGAGGGGCAACCCCCCCGGGCCACCTCCATGCCACCCTCTACTCCACTCCCTCACTCCCTCCTTGTCCCCCATCACTCTCCCATCCCTCCAGGTACCTGTATCTCGCCTCCCACCACCACCTGTATCCCTTCCCACCCACTCTCGCCCCTCCTCCCACCCTGCCATCCGTGTGTCCCACCTGAACCCCATCCTCTCCCTCCCTCCTTGTCCCTCACTACCCTTCCAACCCTCTACAGACCCCCAAGAGGTATCAGGCCTGATTACATACCTGTTAGGTATTATTTCTACTTCTTCCCTTATTTACAAATAATTACACCTCACTTTGTTCACTTCTCACATCGTTCCTATCAGTTTCTGCACGTACATAGTTGGTGAATGCTGTATGTTGTACTGTATACTACGCATCTTATTATTATTATTTTTTTCATTCTCCCGACAATCTGTCCAGATTAGTACCTGTGATTAGTCTCCGTCTCCGAGCAAACATTTACTCTGGGTAAACCCAACCACCAGCCCTTCGTGGTCAACTTATCTGCCTGTTTGTTAGTTAGTTAGTTAGTTAGTTAGTTAGTTAGGGAGTCACTGCTTATAACAAATACAGTAACTCATGATTCAGTGCACTGCATACTTTTTGTGCTAATTCTTTTCAACCCAATAGTTTGAGGCTGCTTATAGTTATTACTTTCGTTCCAAATTTTGTATACGACTATTTTCTCGAAAACATCGCATCCCGAACACGCAATGTAACTCCCCGCACTTGTTTTATCTCCCCACACCTACAAACACACCTATTTTTATGGTTGATATGACAACTTTCATTGAAATGGAGAGTTTTCACAAGAGAATTTGGTTGCTGTCAAAATTGTAATAATAAGTGTGATAAAGTGTAATGATAATGTGATAATTGTAATGATAAGTGTGAAAAATGTGATCAGTGTGATAAATAAGTGTAATAAGTTAGGACAGTAAAAGGAGAAATCGGAAAGAAATTATTGCTTTCTTTTTTTTCCCCTTCCATATGCATGGATCTATAGCAATATTCAACTTTATTTTGATGTCCTTGATGGTTATAAACATTTATATATGTCTGTGTTAATTTTTGAATGACTTTGAGGCCTTGTAGGGCTACTCCCCACACCTGTTTTATCTTCCCACACATACATACACACCTGTTTTCATGGTAGGTATGACAAATCCCATTGAAATGGAGGGTTTCCACAAGAGAATTTGTTTTTTGCCGAAATTTTTCTCCCCACATACCACCAACACCATGGAGGCCTACTCCCCACACTAGTTATCACCCCACACTTACATACACACATGTTTTCATGGAAGATGTTACAGAACACACTGAAGTGCTTTCTTTTCATGCAAAAAGCTGGTTATTTCCAACCCCCATACCTATAAGACTACTCTCCACTGCCTACTTTACCTCCCCACAGCCTAGTAATCTCCCCACACCTACATACACCTGTTTTCATGGTTGGTGTGACAAAACACTTTGAAATTACCCGTTTCAGTAAGAAAATATGTAGTTATCAAAATTTTCACGTTTTCGATTGTTTTAGAGGAGTAACGATTAAAAACTTTTTAAAAATTTGACGCGTGATTGTGCGGTAACCATTAGGCCTACAGGGGTGTGGATTGTGTTGTCAGGTGTGTAAATTCTTCCTCTTTGGCCAGAATACAATCAATTTGCCCTTGGTGAAATTAGCCAAAACACCTCCAAATTGCAGTTGTGGAAGGTACCCTGCCTGAAATAATTGTGGACTTAAGGGGTTTAGGTGCTCCAATTGGATTGAGCCAGTGAAGGTTTATATCCAAGGGGTGGTTGGGGTTTACTGCTCACATAATGCCACTAGTCACTCTCATCTGAAATGTCAGGACCACCTTGCCTAGCCCCGGGCTCCTATGCTCCTCATGGGGCAATGTAGGATTAGATGATGGATGGACAATCTGATCTTTTGTTTCTCAAAAGAATCAGTTCTTCCATTGGGAATTCACTTTTGTCTGACACACATATACATTATTTTTATAATTACAAGAAATGCAACATCTCTCATATACAATACAAACTTTATCAGTAAAAAAAGGTGAAAGTGGCAAAAATTAAACCCTGTAATCATCAGTCCTGTCTCCAGGTTGTTGCATTTTGAAAAGAGAAAGGCTTTCAACTGTCTCTTAAAAGATTCAACAGAAGAGAATTGTCTCACGGACAACGGCAATCTATTATATAACCTAGGGGCTCTATACACATAAGAACAATCAGAGAATGATGACTGGCGAATGGCTCCAGACTTGTCAAGACACAAGGAATCATCTTCACCATGCCTGGGCATGCTGATAGGAATTTCAACAATTCAGCAGGATAATTCAATTCACCACACTTAAGAACCTTGAATGTAATTAGACACAGTTTAAATTCAATTCTAGCCTTTACTGGTAACCACTGCAGCTCAATTAGGAACTGGGTAGTTGAGGTTCTCGGGGTGAGACCAAAGATAAGCAGTGCTGCCCTGTTCAACACAGACTGAACTTTGTTAGTATATTGTTTGGAAGACCAATCCACAGTGAATTACAGTAATTGACATGAGACAAGGCCACTGCAAGGACCGATGCTAAGAGGCAATGTCTATTCAAGAATTTTCTCACAGAGTACAGATTTCTGATATGCTAGTTACACCCTCTAACAACTTGATTAATACTATATGTTCTTTGTAATATAACTCGAATTAAAGTAAATGCCCATATTTTGAACAGAACTGACTGGATGAAACTGTGACACACCAATGTTCAATGCCAGGGCATTATCAGTGTCATCATCGTTTCTGTTTCCTCAAATGATGATCATCTCTGTTTTACCATCATTCAGCTGAAGTTTCTTCCTTGCCATCCAAATCTTAATATCAGACATTAAAGATTCAAGCTTAGTCTTCGTATCATTGATATATGACATCGTAACATACAGCTGAGTGTCATCAGCATAAAAATGATAGGACACGTTGTGAGCATCATGTAAAGACAATAAACTACTCGAGTAGACTGTACCTAGAATTGGACTCCAAACTGATCCTCGTGGGACTCCAAACAGATGGGGAGCAGAATCTGAGCTAGCATATTCAACAACTACTCTCTGAGATCTGTCTGACAGATACGACTTAAGGAACAAAAAAGCACTGTTACTATCTATCTATCTATCTATTGCCAGATGCCTTAATCTCGTAAGGGGTGTCCACAAACAAAACACCTCCATGTCCCCCTGTCCCCCACCATTTCACTGCCCTGCTCCCAGCTCACACACCCCTCTCTCATATAACTCTCCACTCCATCCCTCCATCTCATCCTTGGCAAATGTCACAAAAAGACAGATCATCCAACAATAGTTTATGATCTACTGTATCAAAAGCTGCAAACAGATCCAACAGAACTAGGAGAAAGGACATCCCACCACAGGTGTTTGTCACCAAGTCACTATGAATTAGGGATATGCCGATAGTATCGGTATTGGTATCAATATCGGCAGTATCAGCCTATTTTTGTAGTATCAGTATCGGTATCGGCAAGGTAAAAATATGGCCGATACTCCAATACAGGTCTCCCCCACTTTACGATCAGTAGGCGTTCCTAGAAATGCAATCGTATACCAAAATATTGTATAGCACACTTGAGGTTTAATGGGAAAATCAGGGATGCGTTCCTGGACTCGTATATAAGAAACCCAACACCCATACAAGTGACCTAATATGCAATAATAACGATGCTTTATGTACTGTAGTGCATCTAAATCACATACGAATGTACATTTACAAACATAAAGACATGAAATAGCATAAACAACAACATGAAATATGGCACAGCATAAAGAACAGGAAAGACAGTAATATCCTGGGCACTGACGCACACAGATGCACGGAGTTTGTGAGCTGAACAAGTGCATGGGTGAGACTAGGCAGTGATGCAGTTTCAGGACAATTCGCCATTACAAAAATAACAAGATAATTCGCCGTCATTAATGAAGACAGCTATGGATGACGCTAGAATATAATTCAAAGGTGACTACAGCGAGGAAGAAACAAGTTAATTATTGACTAAAGGTGCAACTAATATATAATATCCAAAGCCTAAACTACTGAACATAGACTTTGATGGATCCCCTTGAAATATAGTTATTAAAGTATTGATTAATTAATAATAAGTATATTTATAGAATGGCGGGGAATCGTCCATGTTTTGAAGGCAAATTGCCTGATGCTGAATTGACTTGACAGTGAACTGTCTCGGAACCAGTGATGCTTGGCTAGCGGAAGCACGGGAAACTGTGTGCATGGGGTGGGTATGGCACGCAACTCTCAGGTGATTTGCCTGTGAGCAGCATGGAGGTATAGAAGGAGCAGGGGATTTCTCCACATTACCAATCGTAAATGCAGAGGAGCTCAATCGTAAAACAAATGATTGGTACTAAAAAAGAACGATCATAAATGCGAAAGATCGTAAAATGAAACATCGTATAACGAGGGAGACCTGTACTTTTCTTTGCCTTTTATTTATTATTCACACAAGCAGATTATCAACCTAGCAAAACATTTTATTATTCCGACTTCTTAAGGTCATAATTGCCACTTGGTACTTGAGAACTGAGTCAACTAATTAAGATCATGGATACTGAGTTACTGACCTCAGCTCTGCATGGCATGAGAAGTTGCACTCTTAGGGTCGCTACTCTCCACGTGCTCAACAAACAGGTGGATGCTGGGTAAAAGTTCACAAACTACATATATTATTTCAAATTCAACTCTATGAGTCTATGACTTTTTTTTTTCTTTTTCTTTTTTTTTTTTCTTTTTTTTTTTTTACTGTCAATACCATGCAATTATAGACCTACAGTTACTTCCAGGTTCCCCTATTTCTAATATTAAAATACAAGTAATTGTATACTTTTAAAATATAAGCTTCCAGAAGTTACAGATTAAACACAGGGTAATAAAAAAAAAAAAGTATCAGTATTGGTATCGGTATTGGCAAAGTATCGGCCATTTGTTAGTATTAGAGTATCCGTATGGGTACTGGCTGAAAAGTAAGTATCGGTATCGACCAACATCTTGGCATTGGCACATCTCTACTATGAATCCTTGTTAATGCAGTTTCAGTTGGGTGGTACTTTCTGTATGCTGACTGAACAAGAGAAACAACTCTGTTATGTTCCAGTAGTGGTAAGAGTTGATCAAATATGGCCCGCTCAATAATCTTAGATGAGAAAGACAGGTTAGAGATAGGACGATAATTTTGTCATGCTCTCAACATCAAGGCCAGGTTTCTTGATTGGGAGCCTAAGCAAAGCACATTTCTCAGACTGCACAAAATTACTTTCTAAGAAGCATCTATTTATTATGTTGCATAGAGAGTTTGCTGCATGCTCGTACACATCAGGCAGGTGTGACAAGTTACGTGGACTGAGTGGTCAAAATGTTTTGTTAAGTTCTTTGATGTAACATTTGACTTTGTTTTCATCCAGTGGATGAAATGCTGAAAGCAAATGATCCCCTGTGCACTGTGATTGAAAGTCAACTGAGTACACTTCATGAGAACTGCTGTCTACATAATTTGTTATCCAAAATATCTTACTTGTAAAAAATGAAGCAAAATCAGAAGCTTACTGGGCATCAGTTACAGAAGTTGGCTTAACAATTACAATCCTCCAACCAACTAAATTGTTCACAACTGCTGACCGTTTCCTTTTATCACCACCACATGAATCAACTTTATTTTGATAATACCTTGCCTTTTGGGTTTTTACAGTGTGAACAACTGCTCTTCTCACAAAAACATGACACAAACAAATTAGTTCAGTCCGTTGCAAGAGCCACTCACATTCTGCCTTTCTAAGTTGTCTATGCAAAGAATGAATGAATAGACCATACCAAGGAAAATTATCACGTACAATGATTGTTTTTACTACCTCAGGACAACAACGGTCAAAACTGACCTTAGCTCATTGTTATATATATCAACCAAATCATCAGAAGATAGATATGAAAAATCAACATAGTTTAAACACTGATCAATTTCAAAACACATCAAATGGTGGTCAAAATTCTTGTAAAATCAGAACCTAATGACCTTTTTACAGAAAGAGGATTTCAGGATATCAAAACTAAAAGTGATCAGAACATGGTCAGAGATGAGGGGGTCAGCTGAGTCAACCTCCACATCAGATACATGCCTACAACCAGGGACATGATCAAGTCACGGATATGTCCCAAGACATGAGCTGGATCACTCACATGACTGAAAAAATTATTCTGGGTGATCAACTCAAGGAATTCTGAAGAAAATGCCAATATTTTTGTAAAATTTTGAATAGTAAGTGAAGTGTGTAATGTGCATGTAGTCTGGTGTTGACAGTTGGAGGAACTTGTATTGGAGGGCATGCTGGCCTACTCTCTGTGTTACTGAAACACTGAAAAATTTCAGCAAAGGGGGATGGTCAGGAGGTAGTCCCATGGGTTGATGAAAAAGGAACTCTAGCTCTCCCTGTCATCAGCTTTCCATCCACCTTGGGAGTACCACCCTGCTCAACTCGTGCTACAGCCTACTGCTGTTAACTTACACCAGTCCCACATTGCGTCCTGCAAGATTTATGGGCTTGAGACTAGGCTACTGTTAACCAAATTGTATACAGGTAGGTGACTGGACTACAACTCTGATAGTATGAAATGATCTAAAAGATCCAGGAACATCTTGTAAGGTCTTGAGTACATAAACATCACTCGGACTGATGCTTAAACCCTTAGGAGTCTAAAGAAAACAATTACAGTATACACAGAAAAGAAGTTAACACTTAATGAGCTGTAAGTTATCCAACATCATTTTTTTCTCAACAAATGGTCAATCATTGCCTGGTATTATACAAAAAAACAGCAAGACAGTATTTATGATTAAATTAATGAGGATGCAGAGTAGATGGTCTAAGTCTTTTAACCTTCAGCCATCCTCATGGATTATACAGAGTAAACACTTGCACATTTCATAACTCACAATCATCAAAATAATGTAAAAGTTGCCGGTCACTAGTGGATGATCACCCAAAGATATGACTTTTGAGCTGTATGTAACTATTACTACCGTATTAAATACAGCATTCCTCTCTAACTCAAAATGCTGTATGGATATCCACGTGGGAACCAGACAGATGGATAGACAGACACAGCCTTTTACCTACCAGGTATGCTACATATCCCAGACACAAATGAAAATAATACAATTTAAAAAAAATTAGACAATACAGAGGCTTTTAATGAACAAAAAGCTCCAAGGTATGTCAAGTTAAGGATAGCTGATGTTATTCTATAACCAGTTTTACTGACAAGACATACAGTACTGTATATTAAATTTGCGAGAGACAATGTACAATGATAAGAAAGAGTAAGAGAGTTGCCTGAAATGAATAAGAGGTGTCAAACTTACTAGTATTGTTCTTACCATATCAGTAATCCTGAGATGAATAAAAAGGGAGGCCAGCTCTATATCCTCTGAGTAGCTGTTTTTGAGAGGCACACTTCGGTATCCCTCCCTGATACATGTCACCTGAAGTGCAGAAACAAGTCTCAAGGTAGGTTTTAAATACAGTAGAGTAAGTACCTACAGTACTGGCAGGCTGCATTATATGTTCTAATATACAGTATAGAGTAACACTCCATTCAACACACTTTCATGTGACATATTTTCACAAAAAATCTGATAGTCAGCATAGGAACAATTTTCACATAAAAAACACATCACTGTTCAATACTGGGGGCTTAGGATGTGTAGTTAAAGGTCGGAGTTAATGCACCCAACATTAACTTATCTCATTCTGTCACTAACTTCTTTAAAATGCTTCTTTAATATTTAATGCATATGGACATATCCAGTCACAACACTATAGTCATCATAATCATATAATCATTAAGGTGGAAAATCAGATGAAGAGGGAAAACAGGGTTATTACAGGACAGCAGTGTGTGAAGAATAATGAAGGAAAGATTGTGGTGGACAGTAAAGATGTTAATGATGCCTGGAGTGAGCATTATAGCCAGGTGCTGAATAAGTAATCTGACTGGAACATGGAAGGTTTGGAGTCAGCAAATCCAGTGTTTAGCCCTTGGCCTTTGATTGACGCTGCTACTGTGAGCAGGGCAATAAGCAGGATGCAGTTAGGGAAGGCAGTAGGTGTGCTGGGTTGACTGCTGAAATGCTGAAGCCCTCAAGAGATAAAGGAATGAGATCAGTTACTATCTATTTATCTATCTATAGCCCGACGCCCTAATCCTGCAAAGGGTGAGACAAAATGCCTCCAAGTCACTCTGTCACCCACCATTTGACTACCCTCCCCCCAACTCACTCCCCCCTCCCTCATATTCCTCTCAACTCCATCCCTCCACCTCATCCTCGGTCTACCCCTCTCTCTCCCTCCCTCCATCTCACCTACATACACCCTCTTAATCAGTCTTTCATTCTCCATTCTCTCCACATCTCCAAACCACCTTAGTGTATTTCTCCTAATCTTGTCAACCACATCCACATCCGCCCCACAACGTTCCTTCACTTCTTCATTCGTCAACTTGTCTCTCCATGTCACTCCACATGCTCCTCTCAAGTAACTCATTTCCACTGCTCTCACTCTTGACTTGTTCCCCTCTTGAAAGGTCCATGCCTCGATTCCATACGTCAGGGTAGGGATCACAATATTATCATCCAGTGACTTCTTAATTGATGGAGTGTGTGGTGAAATGCTTAGGTATGGGGGTGAGATTGTTGTGGAGTGGATATGGAAGTTGTGTAGATTGGCTTGGGAAGAGGGAAGGGTTCCAGAGGACTGGAAATCAGGTATAACTGTTCCTTTATACAAAGGAAAAGAGGAGAGAGAAGTATGTGGTAGCCATAGGGGTATTTGCCTTCTTAGTGTGACTGGTAAAATATATATGGTAGAATACTCCTTGAAAGGGTTAGGCATATGACAGAGGAGCTAGTTGGAGAAGAACAAGGGGGATTTAGGAAGGGAAAAGGGTGTGTAGATCAGATATTTGTTTTAAGATGTTTAGTGGAGAAGTATCTAGAGAAGGGAAGGAAAGTGTATGCTGCCTTCATGGACTTGGAGAAAGCTTATGACAGAATAGATAGGCAAGGTATGTGGAAGGTATTAAGAATATATGGAGTGGAGGGGAAATTGTTGAGTGCTGTGAAGAGTATGTACGAGGGAGCTAGGGCTACGGTGCGAGTAGATGGTGAGCTGAGTGAGTTCTTTGATCTCAATGTGGGACTGAAACAGGGTTGTGTGATGTCTCCATGGCTGTTTAATATATACATGGATGGGGTTGTAAAGGAGGTGCAAGGTAGGGCAGTGGATGTTGGGGTGGCTCTAATGAATGAGGGTGAGATTTGGAAGAGTCCGGTGTTGCTGTTTGCTGATGATACAGTATTGTTGAGTGAAGATGAATGGGAGTTGCAAGGTTTGATGAATGAATTTGGGACAGTGTGTAGGAGGAGGAATCTGAAAGTTAATGGAAACAAAAGTAAAGTTATGGTGTTTGAGAGGAATGAAGTCACAGAGTGTGCAGTGAGGTTGGATGGTGAGGATATGGAGAATGTGAGTGCATTCAAGTACTTGGGTAGTGTGATGAGTAAGGATGGAACTTTGGAGGATGAAGTGCGTGAAAGGGTACAGCAGGGAAGGAAGGTTGTTGGTACACTGAAAGCAGTGATGAGAAATGGGGAGGTGAGTATATCACTACATGATAGTATTGTGATCCCTACCCTGACATATGGAAGTGAGGCGTGGACCTTGCAAGAGGGGAACAAGTCAAGAGTGAGAGCAGTGGAAATGAGTTACTTGAGAGGAGCATGTGGAGTGACATGGAGGGACAGGTTGATGAATGAAGAAGTGAAGGAATGTTGTGGGGTAGATGTGGATGTAGTTGACAAGATTAGGAGAAATACACTGAGGTGGTTTGGACATATGAAGAGAATGGAGAATGAAAGACTGACTAAGAGGGTGTATGTAGGTGAGGTGGAGGGAGGGAGAGGGAGGGGTAGACCGAGGATGAGGTGGAGGGATGGAGTAGAGAGGTATATGAGGGAGGGGGGGGTGCATTGGGGGGAGGGTAGTCAAATGGTGGGTGACAGAGTGACTTGGAGGCGTTTTGTCCGCAGCCACCCTTTGCGGGATTAGAGCGTTGGGCTATAGATAGATAGATAAATAGACTTCTTAACTTCCATACTCACCTCTCTATTTCTCATCACTGCTTTCAGTGAACCAACAACCTTCCTTCCCTGCTGTACCCTTTCATGCACTTCATCCCCCAAAGTTCCATCCTTACTCATTACACTACCCAAGTACTTGAATGCACTCACATTCTTCATATCCTCACCATCCAACCTCACTGTACATTCTGTGACTTCAATCCTCTCAAACACCATAACTTTACTCTTGTTTACATTAACTTTCAGATTCCTCTTCCTACACACTGTCCCAAACTCATTCACCAAACCTTGCAACTCTCATTCATCTTCACACAACAATACCGTATCATCAGCAAACAGCAACACCGGAATCTTCCAAATCTCACCCACATCATTAGAGCCACCCCCACATCCACTGCCCTACCTTGCACCTCCTTTACAACCCCATCCATGTATCAGGCTTGGGTCCGAGTACATGGACTCGTACTCGTACTTAAGTACACAATATAATGTACTTGTACTCGGACTCAAAGTACAGTACTTGACAATTTTACGAGTACTTTCGAGTACAACCATGATATATAAAAGTGGTGAGGGTAACAATGGTGTGTCCTTGGAGAGGCCAGGTGGCCTAGGTTGGTGAGTCACTGAGGTCAAGTGGTGTACAGCCACGCCCACTAACTCCTGATAAGCTGCTTTTAATATGTTAGCACCTTGGTACTAACTGCAAGAAGTGAAAAACAGCCGCCTGGACAACATGCACACACACACACACACACACACACACACACACACACATATATATATATATATATATAGATATATATATATATATATATATATATATATATATATATATATATATATATATATATATATACACATTCACACAATAAACTGCTGAAAACAATTGAGGTTAAATCAGTAAAATGTACTCGTACTTGGATTCAAGTACAGCACAAATGTACTCGTACTTGGACTCGAGTTCAGCTATAAAACGGAGTACTTGTACTTGTACTGTACCTGGATTCGTGATACCGTAATGTAATCGTACTTGAACTCGAGTACAGAAAAATGTACTCGAACTCAAGCTTGCCATGTATATATTAAACAGCCATGGAGACATCACACAACCCTGTTTCAGTCCCACATTGAGATCAAAGAACTCACTCAGCTCACCATCCACTCGCACCGTAGCCCTAGCTCTTTCATACATACTCTTCACAGCACTCAACAATTTCCCCTCCACTCCATATATTCTTAATACCTTCCACATACCTTGCCTATCTATTCTGTCATAAGCTTTCTCCAAGTCCATGATGGCAGCATACACTTTCTTTCCTTTTTCTAGATACTTCTCCACTAAACATCTTAGAACAAATATCTGATCTACACACCCTTCTCCCCTCCTAAATCCCCCTTGTTCTTCTCCAACTAGCTCCTCTGTCATATGCCTAACCCTATCAATGAGTATTCCACCATATATTTTTCCAGTCACATTAAGAAGGCAAATACCCCTATGGTTACCTCATACTTCTCTCTCCCCTTTTCCTTTGTATAAAGGAACAATTATACCTGATTTCCAGTCCTCTGGAACCCTTCCCTCTTTACAAGCCAATCAACACAACAACCATATCCACTCCACAACAATCTCACCCCCATGCCTCAGCATTTCACCACAAACTCCATCAATTCCTGGGGCCTTTCCCATCTTGATCTTCTTCATTGCTTCCACTACTTTCACCCTACTGATCTCTTCCTCCCTCCTCCCATCTCTTCTTCTCCCAGCCATTCCCCAACCACTTATACTCACACTGCTCTCACTCTCTACATTCAACAAATCCTCACAGTGCCCCTTCCATCTCCTCAATTTCTCTCTCTTCTCCACCAACCATCTATTATTCTTATCTTTCAATCCCCTACTATTTCCCCTTTCACACTGCCTTACTTTCTTTACCTCCTTCCAAAACAATTTCAGATCAGTTACTGATCTGATAAATTCAATTATATATGAGTGTGTTGCCCCAGATGACTGGCTGAAGAATGTGATTTTAAATGTGTACAAGGGGAAGAGTGATGCCCTGGAAAAAGGAAATTATGGAGGCATAAATATTTTGAACCAGATAATGAAGATAATGGAGAGTCACAGAAGGGATCATTAGGGAAAGAGCAAATACTGATGAGATGCAGTTTGGGTTTATGCCAGGCAAAGGGACCACTGATGCCCTATCAACTGTCCGACAGCTTCAGGAAAAATTTATAGGAAAGAAAAGGGGGCTACACTTTGTTTTTGCTGATTTGGAGAAAGACTCTGACACAGTCCTTGGAGGTGAAAGACAGCTTGAAATCGAGGAGTGACTGGTTAGAGTGGTTATGGTTATGTATGCAGATGCTTGCACCCTGGTGATAGTGAATGTAGATTTGAGTGATGAGTTTTATGTGAATGATGGCATGCATCGGGGGTCAGTCTTGAACCCCTTATAGTTTGTTCTGGTGGTTGAAGCTCTTGTGTGACTTCTGAAATGGACTCCCATGGAAGATGTTGTATGCTGATGATTTGGTGTTGACTGCAGAGAATGCAAGGGAGGCAGAGGAAAAGTTCAGAAAGTGGAGAGACAGAATAGGGCACAAGTGTCTGAGAGTAAAGGAGGATAAACCAAGTGATGATTTCTGGGGCTGATGGCAGTACTGTTAAAGTAGAGGTAATGAGGCCATGTGTTGTTTGCCACTCCATCTTGTGCAGTGTTTGTGATAAATGGGTACATAAGAGATGCAGCGATACTGCAGGTAGACTGTGAGATAATGCTGATTTCATGTGCATAGAGGGTTGGGGACAGCATGTAGAGATTGTCAGATATGAAAGGACTGATCTTGCTGGTGTGTCTCTTGAGTGTGTGGAAAAGTTTTGTAATTGGGGTATATGTTAAGTGCTAAGGGTGAGGCTGGAGCTAGCTCACTGGCCAGGATAAAGCATGGTTGAAGGAAGTGCAGGGAGCTCTTGCCTCTCCTGACACTGAGAGGCTCTCACTCCATACTAAGGGATCACTGTATGTGGCATGTGTTAGGAGTGTAATGCTTAATGGAAGTGAGACCTGGACAGTAAAGAGGATATTCATAGGCTCAAATGTACAGAAGTGACAATAGTTAGATGGATGTGGAGTGTGTTCTTGAATGTGAAGCCTGGGGAGTCCAGGATTACAACTGAAGAGTTGGGACAAAAGATTGGACTGGAGTGTACTTGTGCTGTGGTGTGGAAGGGTAGATTGAGATAGTCTGGCCATGTTGAGAAGATGGAGGATGACAATTGTGTACATACGGTGAGGAATGTGAATGTCAACAGTAGAGTCGCGAGAGGCAGCCTGAAGACCTGGGATGTGGTCATAGTGTGACCTCGGGGATACAGGATTGAATAGGGCAGCTACAAGACATCCAGCAGCATGGGGAGCTGACATTAGGAGATCAAGGTTGATGCATACAAGCATGTTGGAGCCTTTATAAATGACATGAAATGATACATTGTAGGTGTACAGCAAGTAATGCACTACAGTCAAACCTCGGTAACTCGGACTAACTGGGGAGTAGCTCGGTCCGTGTTATGCGATTGTCCGACCTACATGGGTTTCTACTCTAAATCTGCATAAATCATCACATTTGCATGCATACAAGTATTATGGCACACCAATGTACAATGTACAATATATTAAAACTATATACAATATATTATAACTATGATGTCTCTTAACATTTTGAGAATAGTGCAAAGGAAAATGTTTTACATGACATTACATACCGTGAGATAAGCGATGATCTGATGAATATTCCCATGTGGCTAGTGGTGCCTCCTGGGCTAGAATTACTCTGGGGATGAGAAGCTGTTGTCCAGCTCTATTACCTCATCAGCTCTGGAGGTTGAAGGCTGCAGTGAGGGTGGATGGGCCTCGGCAGAGGATGTGGAGGGAGAGATGGTGGGTGCAGCCGGCCGACAGAAGAAAGAGTCTATTTTCAGCTGCTTTCCCATGCTGTATTGCTTCCTGATAACCACCTCCCGAAAGGCTCTTAGGCGATGATAAAAAGCCTGAACCAGATGGTCATTACTATGGTCCAATCACTGTACAACTTTGTCCATAGCTTGATGCACCTTGGACAGCTTCATCAGCAGGGAACAGTACCACACATGTGACTGCTCACGGTGTAAACAATGAGAGTTTGGCATCGGGTTAACTCCACCACGGAAGTGGCGGGCAGGATTTTTGAATGGGGATGCCGCAACTTTTCATTTTTTGGACGCCTGCTTAGTGGCCCCCTTGTCCAACCTATACAGAGATCCGAGTCATGAGTGTCCAACTTATCGAGGCTTGACTGTATTGTTCCAATCAGGGGTGGGGTAGGATGACGGAATTTTCCTAGAGGTAGCCAATCAGGCTGCGACATGAAAGGAGAGAGGAAGTTTCCAGGGGTATAAATGTCCCAGGTCTATCATTTCATGTTCAAACACTCCAAAGATGGGCTTTGTGTCGCCTGAAACATTAGAGAAAATAAAGAATTCGGGTTCTAATCTGTGTCTCTCTCCCACCCAACATTTCCAATTGTCACAGTGGATCACCAAGTCTCCCTCTCCCCTCCATCCTACCCATTCCCTCTCATCCAAATGAGATCCATGTGATAACTGTGGTATAGGGGTTACTTTTCCTTGCCTCACTTAGCTGGTGGTAGTGCCTTTGTTGATCTACCTTCCCTTCCCCTCTCCTTTCTTCTGCTGTTCTTTGTCACTTTTCCTCCCTATTTTCTCCTTTCCTCCTACTGTTATTTATCACTCCCTCCTATCTCTTTTTTCTTCTATCTTTCTTCATCCCTTTCACTTATAAAGGGAGGATTTACAGAAAATTAATATAAATAGAATAGGTAAACATGGGTCCTTCTGCTCTTATCTGTTTGGCTGGTCTATTTACACAGCCAGAGACCCTTATAGTCTCTCCCTCTTAGATTCCTCCCTCCTCATCCATTTGCTTGCTCTAGTTACACAGAGAGGCTAACAGTCTCTCCCTCTTCTCCCAGTGACCTTCCTGGTACTGTGACAAACATTATTTTTGTTTCCTCCTCATTGCCAGTCTCCATTATCTCCCTCACTTTCCCCTTTCCTTCCTTTTATTCTTCTCTTCTCAATTTGCAATGGTTAGGACAGGCTTTTGGGGTCATTAGAGGTGGCAATGGGGGATGTTTAAACCAAACTCATTTTTTCTCATAGGCTCTGTTGTATCTACGGTACAGAATTTGCATAACGCAGCAGCTAGATGGGACCAAAATGTCCTGTTATAGGTAAATGTAATGCACTAACTTTAAGAAAAACCTTGGTATTTTGGAACAAAGCCCTGACTTTAAATGAGGACTGTCCATCTTTGCAATACAGTAAAATAATGATGCGAATATGTTCTACAAAATCATCATTCATGACTAAAACAAGAGTCTCTAAAATCTTGATACTGTAATACAAATCCTATGCATTCAACCAGGTTCCATAACTGACCGGGTAAGTGGCTTGTCCAATCTGGTTATTCTCCCCAAAGACGTCCTCTTCATATACGACAAAACGCAGAAGTGCACACTTTGGATTCTTGACTTGAAAGACCACCTTGTCATACCATATTGGGTTCAAGCCATTGTCATCTGTTGAAAACATCAATTTTTAATTACTGTATTCAAAAGATGTTTAGTAAGTCTTAAGTGAGGCAATTAGGTGGACATTATGAGAAGGAAAAGTGAAGGTTTCATACTAATGCACCTACATAACATGATGATTTGAAAGTAGATATCCCCCTACTGTTGCTACTATGGCACTGCAATACACTGTTACCTGCATACGTTTGGGGGATCAATATGCACTGTACACAACCAATGAATAGCTAAAAAGTTTATATTCATGAAACCAGTCAATGACTTACAATGCAGGCACAGTGGATTGGTCAAGAGCTGTATTTTGGGTTGGGACTGAAGCGAGTAACCATGTTGGCAGATGGATACTTACTAACAGCACGGGTTGTATATTTCTGGCCACTGTCATACTCGCATCCTAGTACCTCCACCTCTACCAAGGGTGAGATGCAACCCCGCCCAGTCTTGCTTAGATGCCGTGCTCCAAAAATCTGGGGAAGTGTTCATAAAGACTCATCAGAAACTTTTATAGCACAGTAAATAATTCTCCACAGTGATTCATTATTGTTCATTCACTTTCTGGAAACAAAAAATACACTGCCCATTGACGTGCCAATACCCAATCACTGGCAATGCATATTCCCACAAAGAATTATTGAGCATACTGTATTTTACACAGCTCTGTTTGCAAGCGATAATAAATGTCCCTCTCACCCAATGTTTTTCCTTTGTATAATCATCATTTACATCCACATTAATATACATAAACTGAAAAAGAATCAGGAATGTATGAGGTCGATTCAGAAAGTATTCGACCTCATTTTTTTTCTCACCAACCAGTTGGAGGATGGGGGCAAGGTTTTATGTAGTGTAGTGCAAGACCTTCGAGGGCACGTGTGATTCACGCCAGCCACCACGATTAACTCAGTGGCTGTCAGTCAGTCTGTGTTCAAGGTCTTACACCTTACTTTTATCACATTCCCACGCACATCACAATGATAAAAAAAGTCAAACAATGTTACTGCATAAAATTTTGCCCAAAACTGGGTGATACCCAAGTTGAAACTATCAAGAAGATACAGCAAGTTTTTGAGAATGAGGCCAGGGGGATAACAAATAAAAGAGTGGTACAGTCGCTTCAAAAAGAGCCGCATGTCAGTTGAGAGAGATCCACGTCCTGAGAGGTCAACAAACAGGAGTGCTGAAAATGTGAAGAAAGTCTGCAATTTGGTCATGGGAAATCATTGGTTGATTGTCAGAGAAACTGCCATTGAAAATGGAATCAGCAATGAATCAGCACACAAATTTTTAGCGGATGATTTGGGCATGCAAAGAGTTGCTGCCAAGTTTGTTCCAAAGCTGATTTCACATGAACAACAAGCTCTGCACATGAACGTTGATCAAGACATGTTGGAGTGTGCAAATTGTGATCCAGACTTTCTGAAGAGTGTTATCACTGGAGATGAGACTTGGGTGTATGGGTATGACCCAGAAACCATGGCAAAGTGGTCTAAGTGGCAGTATGCAGGGTCGCCTTGGCCAAAAAAAGCATTACAGGTCCGCAGCAAGATGAAATGCATGTTGACAGTTTTTTTTCGACTGCTGTGGTGCCGTGCATCATGAACACCCACCAGAAGATCAGACTGTCAACAAACATAACTACCTTGACATTATACACTGTCTTTGTGGTGCAGTTTGGTGGAAAATACCAGACCTTTGGAAAGCAGCAAGCTTGAAGCTGCATCATAACAACACCCCTGCCCCTTCTTCTCAACTGATTCAAGAATTTTTGGCCAAGCACAACAAACCGCAGGTCCAGTAGGCTCCCTACTCACCAGACATGGTTCTATGCAACTTTTGGTTATTCCCCATGCTCAAAACTTTGTTGAAGGGTTCCCGGTTTGAGATGAGAGAAAAGATCATGAAGAATGCAACAAAGCACTTGCAGGAGATACTGAAAACTGACTTTGGAAAATGTTTCAGGCAGTAGAAACAACACTGGGCTATGTGTGTAAAGTCATACGGGGCCTACTTTGAGGGGGATTAGCGTCCTAGCTTAACAGGTTAGCTATTTATTTTTTTTGCGCCTAAGATCGGATACTTTCTGAACAGACCTCGTACACTCAGAATTAGACTGAGAAGCTTTATCATTCCTTTTCTGTGCCTGCCCTCCTCGCTTCCTATTTCTCCCATCTTTCCTGTCACTACCATGTTTTTCTTTCTGTTACAGGTGGCTTTACATTGAGTGACAAGCCAAATGGTTTCCTGCAAGCCAAGAAACCATTTACAACACTGGGTGGTAACCATATAACCAAACCATACGTGCTCCCTACGTGTCAAGTGGGTTGGTGGAGGGTTAGTGCACCTCCCTGTAAAACAAATAACTCAGAGTTAAATGGCCACCCCGTACGGGATTATGGCGTCTGGCAATAGATAGATAGATAGAAGATATTATGCACATTATTACCCCTTAGGCCCTATACCACCAAGCAGACAGCAGGTGACAGAAGGCTTGAGCGATAATAATATGCATATTTTTCATTATGACTCAACAAATATTTCTTTTCTTTTTTCAGCTTATGTATTATTATGCTGGATACAGTACATGATAATACTACTAAGTAAATGCACCGGATACCTATATAAAATCTTCCAAGGAACTCCCAGTATGCACAGCTTGCAAATCATTTCCAATCTTTTTGCAGCTTATATATTATTAGGCTGGACATAAATGATAATATTACTATGTAAAAGCACTGGATACAGAAGGTTATAATCACTCATGACCAAACTTATGTAAAATCTTCCCAGGAACTCCCAATATGCACAGCCTGCAAATGGATTATGATGCACTGGGGGCAATGCTTATCTCACCTCTCAAAGGTAAATGAATAATAGTTTCATGAGTAATGCTGACTGGTGAAAGAACTACAGTGATCTAACTAGCAGGGCCAGATTTAGGCATGAGCTCAACAAGCTACAGCTTAAGGTCTCACAGTCTGGAAGGGCTTCTCAAAATCTTATTTCAAAAATTTTGTTACAGTTTTACTTGAATATATATTAAAGTTATGATTTAATCTAGTTAACCCAGTTTGCACAGACTTATGCATCTTTGCAACATTCTTGCCAAGTTCCATTGTATGCAGCCTATTTCTCTGTTGGCAATTGTCCAATAGGGCCTTTGCAGCTTCCCATTGCTTAGGGCCTCACTAGGTCTAAATCCAACCCTGGATCTGAGAGTGATATGAGGATTGTATGAAGGTGTTTTAGTGTACATATTAACATGGGTGTAAGATTCTGATGTGGCATGAAAACAAAGTCAGGAGTCTGAGCAATGAAGAGTTGGTTACTCAAGAAAGTGTGTGGCATGTGGAGGGTGGATAGGATAAGAAATAATGTGATATATTTTAAATGCCAGGACCAACTTTCCTAGCCCTGGGCTCCTACACTCTTCATGGGGCAACGTAGGATTAGATGATGGATGGATGGATGGATGAAAAATGTGGAATAGGGAAGTCTGTGGATTGTAGAATTTGGCTGTTATGGGTATGGAGAAAATTATTTAAAAAGAGAGGTAAAAGGGCATCAATAAATACGTGGGAGGAGGCGTGGCAAGCTGAGAAAATGGATGGATATGGCAAATGAATGTGAGAGAAAGCGAGATATGGGATACAGGCCTTTCATACATTCTTTTGGTTGAGATAAGGCAACATATGGTTATTTAACACTACATATCTCCAGATATGGTATATGTGATACAACATACTCGTATCATCAAATCGTTACTATCGTTTACAAAGGCTCCAACATGCTTGCATTCGTCGGCCTTGGTCACCAAATGGGAACACTCCATGTTGCTCAATCTCTGGCAGCTTCCTTATTCAGTCCCTTATCCCTGAGGTCAAACTCTATGACCTCGTCCTAGATCTTTTTTGGTCTGCCTCTCACACCCCTACCCCCGACGTCACACTTTTCATCCTCCGCACCCAACTGTCATCCTCCATCCTCTCAACATGCCCAAACTATCTTAATCTATCCCTCCTCATCACAACAGCAATACAATCAAGTCCCATCGTGTATCACCAGTTGATCTGGGTGATACTCCCAAGAAGGATGGTAATGCTGGTGACAGGAAGAGTTTGTGCTCCTGTTTCACTAGCCATCAGAATATCCTGAC
This sequence comes from Coenobita brevimanus, assembly GCF_032717465.1. Taxonomy (NCBI): domain Eukaryota; kingdom Metazoa; phylum Arthropoda; class Malacostraca; order Decapoda; family Coenobitidae; genus Coenobita; species Coenobita brevimanus. Next base: position 12,917,915 of record NC_137015.1, on the reverse strand, counting down.
CATCCCCTTTTCCTGACCTTTTCAATGTGGCCCTACCATGGAGAGTAGGCCAGCTTACTATCCCAAACACTTTTCTCCATCTTATGCACTACTCTACAAGCTTTACATACCACACAACATACCCCACTACGTTACACAAGCTGATGCCAGCAAGGGCAGCCAGAAAACCTGCCTCTACTACCTAGTGGTTGACCTGACGGCAGGCATGGCATGGGCTCTGCGAGCATAGTTTTGGCATCGGGATGGGATGGGGTTTGGATCTGTGTTAGAGGGTACAAGGCATTGTAGTTCCCGGGCTGCCACTTCTGCCCAGTAGAGAGTGGCCTGAACCTGCAAGTAGTGTCCCAGGAGGCTGCCCTATCAGCGAGTGCATAATGGAAGGGCAGTTACAGTGCCAAGGCAGGCTTGGAGGGTGTCCCTGTAGCTGTTCTGACAGGATGTTTCAAGGCCACTGCCACAGCCACTGGCCATGGCTGGCAGGCTATGGGTCCCTGGTCCCATGCTTGGACTTGGGACTATACAGGTGGGCAGGGCCTGTGGTCTGTCTCCCCATTCATTTACCCGACATATCATACGCCATACTGAGAAGTTTAAATTTCTATATCTATCTATTGCCAGATGCCTTAATCCCTTTTACAGGGTGGCCACAAACAAATCGCCTCCACGTCACCCTGTCCCCTGCCATTTCACCGCCCTGCTCCAAATTCACACCTCCCTCTCTCATATACCTCTCCACTCCATCCCTCCATCTCATCTTGGGCCTTCCTCTCCCTCTTTCCCCCTCCAAATCACTCACATACACTCACCTCATCAGTCTCTCACTCTCCATCCCCTCCACATGGCCAAACCACCTCAATGTGTTTCTCCTAACGCTTCCTATCACATCCTCACCGACACCACAATGCTCCTTCACATCCTCATTTGTCAGTCTGTCTCTCCATGTGACCCCACAGGCTTCCCTCAAATAACTCAATTCCACTGCTCTCACTCTTGACTTGTGTCCTTCCAACAATGTCCAAGCTTCACTTCCATACATTAGAGTTGGTATCACAATACTGTCATGTAATAACTTTTTCACTTCCATGCTCACTTCCCTGTTTCTTATCACTGCCTTCAAGGAACAAGCAACCTTTCTTCCTTGTTGTACCCTTTCAAGCACTTCACCCTCCAAACTTCCATCCTTACTCATCACACTACCCAAGTACTTAAACGTACTCACATTTTCCATTTCCTCATCATCCAACCTCACTGTACGTGCACTGACTTCACCTCTCTCGAAGACCATAACTTTACTCTTCCCTACATTCACCTTTAGATTCCATTTCTTACACACTCTCCCAAACTCATCCACCAAGCCTTGCAGCTCCCCTTCGTCTTCACTCAACAACACAGTATCATCTGCAAACAACAGTACAGGGAGTTTCCAAACACTGCCCTCTCTCATTAGGGCCCCTCCAACATCCACTGCCCTACCTTGTATCTCTTTTATAACCCCATCCATATACAGATTGAACAACCATGGAGACATGACATATCCCTGTTTCAACCCAACCTTCAAATAGCAAAACTCACTCAGTTCACTATTCACACGCACTGCAACCTTATTACCATCGTACATACTCTTCACAGCATTCAACAACTTCACATCTACTCCATATATTCTTAAGACTTTCCACAATCCTTGTCTATCCACCCTATCGTATGCTTTCTCCAAATCCACAAAGGCCACATACAACTTCTTTCCCTTCAAGTTTAAATTTAAAAGAAGATATCCCAATGTGGAAAAATAACCCCTTCAATCCTGACATAAGTTTTATTTTATTCTTGTTACCTTCAACAAGCTGATTCATCTAAAGGTGAAAAATATGATTGTGATGGGAGTAATGAGGGTTGTATCTCACCCCTCCAGTTCAAAATGTCTTTCCAAAGCTGAATAATATCAACAGGGAGTTGCCTAAATAAAATCTAAAATACAGAAATGGTACATCACCAAACTGCAAGGGTGATGAACTTTCAAAATTTATCCTACATTTGTGATGATATTTTCATCAAAGTTTGTCAGTAGCCTTCATGAAGTCAAGAAGTTTTTTAAATCATATAATGACATTAAGGGGGAATGCTGGTCATATCTCCTATCAATAAAATTTTTGCTAGGCCTCTGGTATTCAAAGAGTTAGAAATGGTCTCCATTAACTCTACTGGTACAATAGTGCCCTTTTTATTTATTATCCCTACTACCAGCAGGGCTGGCTCTAGGGTGATGTGAGTGATGCAACGGCATTGGGCCCCACGGCTCTAGGGGCCCCGCATTCCCCCCCCAAAAAAAAAAAAAAACTTTAGGTTTTCAGGGGCCCTACACCTAACGAGCAGGCCCCTGATAGAGCATAATGTGGTGCAACACCCTTGACATGTCTGCAACTGAGCAGACCCCTGATTGAGCATTATGTTGCATGCACCAGCCACGCACCTCTCTCATAGTGCTCATTTAGGGCCCTGTTCTGCCCGAGGTTAGATGTGTGACCCCTGCAGATTTATCACATTCTTCCTCATGTTTATCTCTTCAACACATTTTCAAGAAGTGTGTGGTTTTTCTTGGCTTGACTGACTGTCTCGGTGGTGTTGTTTATCAGAGGTCTAATCTGTGAAATTTGTGCTGCATGCATTTTCCTGAATTAAAGAGTGCTAACTGCTTGAGTCCTTCAGCCAAGTGATATCGGCTGTTGGCCTACGTTTTATAGTTTTCTTGTGAGATCCTGATCGGGCTTATGAAAAGATTCTGTCAGGAATTGATGGAGTGTGTGGTGAAATGCTGAAGCATGGGGAAGAGATAGTAGTAGAATGGATGTGGAAGATGTGCTGATTGGCCTGGGAGGAAGGTAGAGTCCCAGAGGATTGGAAGTCAGGTATAATTATTCCCTTGTACAAAGGAAAAGGGGAAAAAGAAGTATGTGGTAATCATAAGGGCATTTGTCTTCTTAGTGTAATAGGAAAAGTGTTTTGTAGGATACTTACTGGGAGAGTTAGGGAAAGAACAGAGGAATTAGTTGGAGAAGAACAGGGAGGCTTTAGGAAGGGAAGAGGTTGTGTAGATCAGTCATTCATTCTTAGATCTATAGTGGAAAAGTTTCTAGAGAAGGGAAAGAAGTTGTATGCGGGTTTCATGGATTTGGAAAAAGCATATGACAGGGTGGACAGACAAGGATTGCAGAAAGAATTATGAATATATGAAGTAGATGAGAAATTGTTGAATGCTGTGAAGAGTATGTATGATGGTGCTAAGGCTGCAGTGCGTGTGGATGGTGAACTGAGTGAATTTTTCTCTTTGAAGGTTGGGTTGAAACAGGGATGTGCCATGTCTCCATGGCCGTTCAATCTGTACATGGATGAGGTAATAAAAGAGGTACAAAGTAGGGCAGTGGATGTTGGAGTGGCTCTGGTGAGAGAGGGTAGTGTTTGGAAACTCCCTGTACTGTTGTTTGGAGATGATACTGTGTTGTTAAGTGAAGACACAGGGGAGCTGCAAGGCTTGGTGGATGAGTTTGGGAGTGTAAGAAACAGAATCTAAAGGTGAATGCAGGGATGAGTAAAGTGATGGTCTTTGAGAGAGGTGAAGTCAGTGAATGTACAGCGAGGTTGGATGATGAGGAATTGGAAAATGTGAGTACATTTAAGTACTTGGGTAGTGTGATGAGTAAGGATGGAGGTTTGGAGGGTGAAGTGCTTGAAAGGGTACAGCAGGGAAGAAAGGTTGCTGTTTCCTTGAAAGCAGTGATAAAAAACAGGGAAGTGACCATGGAAGTGAAAAAGTTACTACATGACAGTATTGTGATACCAACTCTAACATATGGAAGTGAAGCTTGGACGTTGTTGGCAGGACACAAGTCAAGAGTGACAGCAGTGGAAGTGAGTTATTTAAGAGGAGCCTGTGGAGTCACATGGAGAGATAGGCTGACAAATGAGGATATAAAGGAGCATTGAGGTGTGGATGTGGATGTGATAGGAGCCATTAAGAGGAACACAGTGAGGTGATTTGGCCATGTGGAGAGGATGGAGGATGAGAGACTGATGAGGAAAATGTATGTGAGTGAGGTGGAGGGGGGGAGAGGGAGGGGGAGGCCGAGGATGAGATGGAGGGATGGGGTGGAGAGGTATATGAGAGAGGGGTGTGTGAGTTGGGAGCATGGCAGTGAAATAGCGGTGGATAGGGCGACGTGGAGGCGATTTGTTTGTGGCCACCCCATACGGGATTGGGGTGTCTGGCAATAGATAGATAGATAGATAAATTTCTACTGGAAATATTTTACCTTAAATGATTAAATGAATTTCTACTGGGATTATAGGCATCAGGCCTGTATTCACTTTGCAATTACATGAGCTGACTGTGGGTATTGTGACATCCAAGATTAGGAGTTTAGGACCCAGGCCTTTATGTATTTTTGCTGATATCTGTGTCTTTGGATCCATTTGATAACAGCAATGTTTAGCAGTTCTTTTCTCTGAGTGTAGCGGACCAACTGTTAGTGGTTTTGGTTAAGAATTTCCCCGGCCGAAAATCCCTTCATCTTCAGCTAACAGCAGGAGTTGAACAGCACTTAATTTAACAGTTGTCAAGAAAATCTTTTTGAAAAATTTAAATATTGTTTAAAGAACCTTAGTCCTCCTCCCTTACATAAAGATGCCAAAAAGAAATGACATTGGCAGAATTTACCTGAATGGCAGTGAAAAGAGGAAGATAAAGGCAGCAAAAGAAAATGAAGTCAAACTTCTCAGTGAAGCAATGGAGAAATTTATCATAAAAAAGAATGACACTGAGACCGAAGAGTCAAACTGTGAGTCAGTCAATTCCATGGAGGTCCAAGCTCTGCCCAATCTTCCTGCAGCTCCTTCCATTTAAACTACTGAACAAGCTACATCATCATCTAGCTTGCCTCAGCAGCGTACATCAGAATTCAAGAGGAAAGATAGCAGCCTTGATGTTAGCTTTATTGAAAATTATGAGGATCCTGTCTCTTAGCCAAAAATTCTTTCCACAGCTCAGCGAGATTTTCTGGTCACAAAGGGTCCACATAAGTTAGATTTGAACCACGAATTCCCCAAAGATGCAGAAGGCAGGAAATTTTCAAATTCCTACCTACAGCGCAAAATTATCAAATGGGGAGGTGATGCAAAGAAAATGCTGGTGGATTCAGTTAGAAATAATCAGATATTTTGTTTTTGTTGTAAGCTTTTTTCCAGTGTTAATGCCACGCTGTCCTCTGATGAGTTTCATGACTGGTCCAATGCTAGTGTGCATTCAGTTGAGCATGAAAAGTCCAGCAGTCACTTGCAGGCAAGTGTTCAATGGTTTGAGGTCGAGCAAAGACTAAAGAAGGGTTGCCCTTTGGATTCAGTTCATCAGCAGCGAATCAATGATGAAAAGCTACAGTGGCAAAATGTTTTTCAGTGCCTCCTTGCTGTTGTTCAGTTTCTCTCAGAAAATAACATGGCTTTCTGGGGATCTTTTGATAGACTCTTCGAATCTAAAAATGGTAATTTTCTTGGCCTAGTCCAACTGATTGCCAAGTCTGATCCTGTCATGCAAGAACACCTGCGACGACTCAAGGATGAAAAGATCCATGACCATTACCTTGGCAAGCGTATCCAAAATGAGCTGATTCAGCTGATGGGTAACAAAGTCCAGAAGACCATTATTGACCGTATATAGGCCTCAAAATACTTTGCTGTTATACTTGATTGTACTCCAGATGTTAGTAATAAAGAGCATTTGACTCTGACAATTAGATATGTATTTTATCTGATGGCTCCAATGTTCCTGTTGGAATATACAGTATGAGCATTTTATTGAATCCATTAAGGTGAATGAAAGTACAGGAAAGAGTCTCCTGGATATTCTTCTTGACAAGTTAGTGACTCTGGGTTTAAATATACAAGACATCAGGGGCCAAGGCTATGATAATGGTGCTAACATGAGAGGCAATAAGTCTGGTGTTCAGGCTTGTCTTTTGGAAATGAACCCAAGAGCTTTCTTTTCACCCTGAGCATGTCACAGTTACAATTTGTTACTGGGGGATATTGCCAAGATGTGTCCAGAGGGAATGACTTTCTTTGGTATCCTTCAAAGACTGTATGTCTTGTTTTCTGCTTCAACTCAGAGATGGGCAATTTTCACAAGACATGTTAGGGACTTGACTGTGAAACCTCTCAGTGAAACCCGATGGGAATGTCGTACTGACAGTGTCAAAGCTGTGAGGTACCAAATTGTTCAGTTTTACGATGCCTTAGTGGATATTTCTGAGGAAACAAATGACCCTAAAGCTCGCAGAGAGGCTATGTCACTATGCAGTGAGCTTTAAAATTTCAAGTTCATTGTTTCCATAGTATTTTGATATGCCATCTACTTTCAGGTCAATCAGGTCAGTAAACAGCTACAAGGTGAGGCAGTCGAACTTTCTGTTGCAGTCAAAAGCATGGCTGCAAAAACACAGAACTGATGGATTTGACAATGCTCTTGCAGATGCAATGATATGGACATTGAACCTGTCTTTAACCCTTAAACCGCGGGCTTGTTTTGCTTTGACTTGCGGCTCCCACAGGCATATTCGCGATCCGACAGACTCTCTAAAAATATTTGCCAAAAATCAGTTATTAGTCCTAGAATATTAAAATCACATATACTTATGATACATACCTTCAGCTTTCTCCTTGGGTGTTTGTTGAGCCTTCGTCGAGTACCGAAGGACTTGTGGAGACCTCTGAAGTTGGGTAACGAAGTCTCCACTTTACACTTCCCGACAACTCGTAATATGATTACCACAGCCTGATAGTATCACTAGAAACACTATTCTATGATTCTCAAATAGTTTGGAATCCATACTCCAAAAAAAAAAACACTGTGAAAGCAATGAAAATTACGAGGGTGTATGACCATCCCACTTTCGATCGTTCGCCGCTAGTGTTGTCTATTATTCATAAAAACACTCACAGTTTATATTTCTGTTACTATATAACACATATATATCTACGGTCTTTATCCATAAGTTTCCTTCAGTAATAGTAGTTTATTGTCCCTGTAGGGATTCAATTTCTTTCAGTAAAATATGTAGCATTCACTTTCTCGTCCTGTATACTAGCATTGAGAGGGAATGTCACTTCACCTTCACTCTCATAACTCATAATATTCATACATGCTAGAGTGAAACTTTCACTTTCATTACTCCTAGTATATATAGTAATCACTCTAATATCCGGACGCCCAATATCCGAACATCCCCACTAACCGGACATAATCGTCCCGGGATCCAATATTCCCAAAATGGTCCCTGGGGGGGGGGGGCTTTTCCTGACCGTAATTTGAACTTACCGCGCGCAGCGCGGGAGAGCATTGTTGTGGCGCGTCATTCCTCCAACGTCCAACAGAGCGCCGCTGCATCCTCCCCACTTTCCGCCTGTCTCTCGCCGCGAGTGCACGCTCGTCATTATGGCTGCCCACGTGATCGCTTTTGTGGTGGTGCCTTACCTGCTGCAGGCACTCCTACTGTGTGATGATGGCCCCGCCACCTGAGAAAAGGAAGAGAATGGTGTTGACTCTGGAGAAGAAACGGGAGATATTGGAGAAAGTAGATGCGGGGTGGTCTTCTTCCCACATCCTCCGCGAGTTCAACCTGGCCCGATCTACTTTGTTCGATATTAAGAGATCCCGAGACAAACTCATGCAGTACACGGCTGACTTCTCGTCGAGAAGCAAATGCAACGTGGAGAGGAAGGTGATGTTTACTCCCAAGTTTGCAGAAATCGACTGCTCCACGTTGATTTGGTATCAACAGCAACGTGCTGCTGGTGTGATAGTACGTGGAACGGAGCTGAAGTCTGCTGCTGAGAAGTTCGCAAGGCTTCACGACGCCCTAGACTTCAAGGCATCCGAGGGTTGGCTCTTTGCGTTCAAGTTACGGCATGGCCTTACCAACCGTAAAGCTCATGGCGAAGCTTTGGACGCTAACGAGGATGGAGTTGACGAGTTTCGGCACAAGGTGAAGGGCTTGATCGACAGGGAGGGCCTCACTCTCGGTCAAATCTACAATGCAGACAAAACTGGTCTAGTCTATCGTTCGCTGCCAACGAACACTTTAGCCGAGAAGACGGAGAAGCGTGTACCTGGCCGCAAGCTCTCCAAGGAACGGATATCTGCTTTGTGTTCTGCCAATGCAAACGGCATGCACCGGCTTAAGCCCATTGTTGTTGGCCGTGCAAAGCAGCCTCGGTGTCTTCGTGGGGTGATGGATGTCCTTCCTGTCGTCTGGTACCATTCTTTGAAGGCATGGTTTACAGCCGTGATATTCAAAGACTAGTTCCACCGCCACTTCGTCAAGGAGGTCATCAATTACAAGACGAAGACACTGGGAATCCCGCGTGACCAGGTAAAGGCCCTCCTTCTCCTCGACAATGCACCTGCCCACCCGTGCGACAAGGACTTGGTTGCTGAGAATGGCCGGATTAGGTGCATGTTTCTGCCACCTAATACGACTGCTCTCATCCAACCAATGGACCAAGGAGTGATCGTGGCAACAAAGCGCCTATACCGACGGAAGTTCCTGGACGAGGTGATGGTTGTTCTCGAGGACGAGGACGAGCGCAGGGAGGGACGGGACACACGAGGCCAACGGACTTTGGAAAACCTTCGCCGCTACAACATCAAGTCTGCGCTGTACAACTGGGCTAGTGCATGGAAGGAAGTCCCTGTGAAGACTCTGGAAAATGGTTGGTCTCGTCTGCTTCTCGGAACGGATGTGGAGTACGATTTTCTAGGGTTTGACGTGGATGACTTCCATGCACGGCTACGTACGCACGGCAACGATGTTGATGTGGACGATGTTCGTGAGTGGTTGGATGACGACGAGGGCGATCCTGGGTATCAGACATTGTCTGATATCGAGATCGCGTCTTCAGTTGCAGGTGTCAGTACCGAGCTTGAAGATTCCGACGAGGAAGGTGACGATGATGCGGACTCCTCTCAGCAGGACACTACTCCAGCCATCCCCAAGCTGAGCGCACTCCGTGAACATCTAGAGTTCGTCCTAGACTACCTGGAACACCCGGACTGCGACAGGGAGATGGGGCCCTTGGGACTTGTGGAGGAAGTGCGTGCTTTCAGGCAGCGCATCATCAATCCTCAGAATCGTCGGTCATTGCATCAATCAACCACTGACAGTTTTTTCAAGCCCGTGACCCCCGCCGTGCCCAGCCCTGGCTCCACTCCGTTGCCTCCCCAAGACAGGCTCTCATGCTCCGAGCCACGGCCCAGCACATCAGCCACGGTGGAGTCACCGCTCGACGTGAGTTTGCGGCTGTCTTCAGAGTCGTCTGCAGTGGGTACGCCATCACCACGACCCAGCGACGCACCCCAAGGTCACCTGCCAGTGATACTCTCGGACTCTGACAGTGAATAAACAGCAAGAATTTCTCCACTAGACCACATGGGAATTTACAGTGTTGTGCAGTGAAAAAAACAGTGAGTTGTGTTAAGGATTTACAGTTGTGAGAGAAAAGACTCATTTGGAACAAAATTTAACGTAAATAGACTTGTTTGTTTTTGCTTTGGGAAATTATTAGAAGAATGGGAAAAGTTAAAGTGCAGAGTGCAACACTTAGTAAGTTACAATGGAGCATTAGTTAGACAAGAGTGCGCACTGTGAAGAGAACGGACTTCTGTGTGCGACTGACTAAGTTCAGTGCAAGACTTCATGAACAGTGTACTGGAAGTGCTTCAGGAAATCCTTCCTACTGTCAGAGTCCGAGAGGAGGCGGTTATTCATCGAGGTGGCCATGGACTTGCTGTAAGTAGGCAGAATGTTTCATACTGTACTTTTTTCCATACTATACTTACCTCATTTCACTCTTTAATGTCTTTTATTGGTGTGAATAGGGTATTAGGAGCTATGCATGTGCAGTAGGAAGGTGTTTTTCTGAGTTAGGCTAGGTTAGGGTCCATAAGTACTAGTCCAGGAGCCAGTCACCAGAATGTTTAATATTGTATGAACCTACTTCTAAACCCTCATTTTATGCTTCTTTTGCATTTATTTCAGTCATTTATGTGCCTTATTGGTGTGATTTGGGTCTTAAATAGGTGCTATGCATGTCCAGAGGGAGTTGTATAGGTTTTTCTCTGAGTTAGGGTCCATAAGTACAAGTCCATAAGCTGGGGCCCAATATTCGCACAGGACCACTATCCGGACCTGCCTATGGCTCTATTACGTCGGATATTGGAGTGATTACTGTACTCGTATTCTTATAATACTACTCATTTACATTCTCTATTTTATTTACATTATTTACATTTCTATTTTATTTACACTGTGTTATGCACCGTCACTTGAAGTAACTTATAAAACTATTTTCCACTGTTTACTTATATTTACATTTATTACACTCACTTGCTGTTTACGCATTATTTACAATTCCACTTGCACTGTTTTACTCAATAAAAAGATCGTAGTCACTCTCTATCAATTGTCAGCCTTTTACCTCTTTCCACACGAGGTTTAGTAGGGGGTAAAGGTCACAGGGCCCTTTGCATGAGGATAAAAAGCGGCAGAAGTTAGCAGGAGCTAATCAGACATACTCCCACCTTCAAAGACGACAGTGAACTGATAATAGTGGCCTCCTGCTGCCTGGCTAGGGTGAGTGCAATACTACCAACTTCAGCCCTGTGAGACCTGCTAATATATAGTAATGAAATCATTGGCAGGAAACCAAGACAATACATAATAAATTAGGTAGTTCCAGGTGAATGTAAATATCACTTAGGCTTCTCCCTTCCCTCCTTATACGTATATTTATTACGAAAATAGATTATATGGCATATTTCAAGGGGAAATAAACAGCGAAAATTAGCGAACGAGTGCACGTGAGGTGTTGTCAGGTGATAATTAGCCAATTTCAGGTGTATGGCACTATCACTTACCTTATTTCTTTTTTGTATATATTATTTGGTATAAGAATAGGGCATAGGGCTTATTTCAATGGATGAAATCAGTGGAAAATTCCAGGGAAGATTTACTTAGCGTAGAATACAGTGTGGTGGGCTGCAATAATTAGGTAGTTCCAGGTGAATGTAAATATCACTTAGGCTTCTCTCTTCCTTTCTTATATAAATTTTCATTACGAAAATAGATTATACGGCATATTTCAAGGGGAAATAAACAGCGAAAGTTAGCTAACGAGTGCATGTGAGGTGTTGTCAGGTGATAATTAGCCAATTCTAGGGTGTATAGCACTCTCACTTACCTTATTTCTTTCTTGTATATATTATTTGGTATAAGAATAGGGCATAGGGCTAATTTCAATGGATGAAATCAGTGAAAAATTCCAGGGAAGATTTACTTAGCATAGCACGGCCGGGCAGGCGAGAGGGTAGGGTAATGGAGGGGAGGTAGGGAGGGGAGTCAAGAACGGGGAGAAATGGCTAAATTGTCAACAATGGATGGGAGTACAGATGAGCTTAGAAGTGCTGACTAGTGTTGGACATTAGCAGTACTGACAGATGATACAAGCCACCACTTGAAAGCCCAGGCAAATTCAAAATAACACAGAATCACAAAAGTGTTGCCCCGCGGTATGATCCCTTGCTCCCAAGCGTAACGAAAGTGACACCCCGCGGTTAAGGGGTTAAAGAGAACAGAATTCGTAGAATGAAACAAACACTTCAATGTGAAGCTCAAGATGAGCCAGTTCAAAGTCCACAAGAAAGTTTCAGAACTGGATGTTTCAATCTCATCCTTGTTAGAGCAATTTCATCCATGGAACAAAGATTCCAGCAGTTGAAGTGCATGATGCTTTGTTTGGCTTCTTATTTTCTTTCCACAACCATACCAAAGCAGATATGAGAGTGCATGCAGCCAACTTAGAGAAAAGTCTCACCGTAAATGGCATCTCTGATATTGATGGTTACATGTTAGCAGAAGAAATGGTTGCTCTAAAGTCTGTTATTCCAGAGGAGATTGCTTCCCAGCCCTCCGAAATCTTAAGCTTCCTTTCTAAAAGGAACAGCTATGTAGATTTCCCAAATTTTTGGATTGCCCTGAGGATATTGCTGACTATTCATGTTACTGTGGCATCAGGTGAAAGAAGTTTTTCTAAGTTGAAGCTTATTAAGACATATCTGAGGTCAACAATGACACAAGATCGTCTAAATGGCCTAGCCATACTTTTAACTGCAAATGAAGTCTCATCTCAGCTAAACTACAATGAAATAATCAGAGACTTTAGGCATTAAGTCCCGCAAGATAATTCTCTAAGGTTCAGTTACACAACAACAGTTAAAACTGCACTGGAGCAGTGAGTGAAGTCAAACTGCACAACAAATCTCTTAATCTCAAGGATGAAGGCAAAAATGACGAATATAATCCAGAACATGCTCACTGTCTGTTTACCACTGTATTGACTGTATATATCTGTTGTATCTATCTTGTATATTATATTGTATCTTGTATCTTGTATGTTATAATATTGTATCTTGTATCTTGTATGTTATAATATTGTATCTTGTATCTTATAGGTATTGTATATATCTATGGTATGGTGGTTTAGGAATCTTTGTTTTACACATCTAATTCATAACGAATCATTTGCATTAATTTCTGAGTCCATGCATTAAACATAACTATAAAATTGTGTTATTTTTTGGGCTTTGGGTTTGACATTCAAAATCAGAGGGGCCCCGCCCCTACTCCTTGCATTGGGCCCCACACCTGCTTGGGTCGGCCCTGTTCTACCAGACAAATGTATTCAGCTTGGCAAGGACCTATTCCTGAGGAGATAACTGTACATTAAACTATGGTATCCTAGCCTTGGTACCCTACAACTTGGAGGAGGTAATACATTGTAAGGCTGGCCTTTAAAGTTTCTTATACCTTAATATCAAGTATGATTGGGCTTTCATTCTTAAGTGACAGAGGTTTGGCAGGATCATACGTGGGATCAAACTGACAATCTGGCCTCAGGATGTAGCCACAACGGCCATTACGCTGGAACAGACCCTCATTCACTTGCATTGCCTTATCTGTGAACAGAAAGAATGGGGTGTCAGAAAGGTGACTTACGAGAAATATAAAATAAAACTTCGGGCAAACTTTAACATGTCAGAGATGAATTTCCAAATACAGTATTCTAAATTTTTCCAAGCAAGGGGTATAGTTCTATACGTCAAGAGAAACAGGCAACTCAACTTTATAGGTAGCAATGAAAACTTTATAAATGATTTTTCTTACTAAACTGTGTACATACAATCTGAGAAGTATTTTTTTTTTGTTTTAGGCAATGCCAAAGATATAAGTGTATCTCTAAATGATTAAAAGGAGGCATAGAAGAGAATGCTTCAGAGAAGTCTGCCTTGGGAATAAGGAGAAAGAAGGAAACACAAATATGGGAAGTTAAAAGACAGTAAAATGGATGAGTGAGTGGGGTGTGCCTCCAGAAGTGGATGAGAATGACACAGCCCTACTGGATATTTGTGCAGGGAGGGGAATGGTAACTGATACCCTCTTTAAGCACAAAATGATCCATAGGTATCACGGCAAGTGATGAGATGGATAGGTGGTGCACTGAATGAATGGAAGGCAATGACAGATTATGTGTGTGTGGATGTGAGGATGAGGAGATATGTTTTCACTGCAAGAATATACAGAGTTTGGGATGTGAACTCTCTGACTACTAGTTGGTGGTGGTGAGAATCAAGGTAGCAATGGATTAACACGAGGAGAGAAGGACAGGAGGAAGCAGTCCATAAAAAGAAGGTAGAAAGGTTGCAAGAGGATGAAAAAAAGGCAGTATATGAGAGAGAAGTGAAGGGTCAACTGGGTAAATACAATTTGGAGCAGATGGGGGAGATGGAAGTTGTGAGCAAGGTATCTACAGAAGAAATCTGTGCGCCATATGGGGTGGTGTTTGGGCTGGAAAGAAGAAGGGGTGTGCAAGAAATGCATTAGTGGAATGAGGTGGTGAAACAAACTGTGGCAGAAAAGAAGTAAGCATATAGTGAGTGGATGGGAAACAGAGGCATGGAAGAAGATGACAGACGAAATGGAGAGTTATATGTAGAGAAGAAATGAGAGATGAAGCAATTAGTAAGAGAGAGAAAGAAGGGAGAGGATAAGGAGTTTGGAAGGAATCTGAATGTAAAGTGGAGTAAACGTAAGAGAATATTCTGGAAGGAGGTAAAGAGAGTTAGAAAGGGTGATAAAGAAGGTAGTAAAAGAGTGAAAGTTAAAAACAGCAGATTGCTTGTGGAGAAGGGAGAAAAAGTGAGAAGATGAAGAGAACATGTTATGGAGCTGTAAAACACAGAGACTAAAAGTAGTGCAGGTACATGTAGCTGGGAGAAGGAAGGAGATAAGAAGAGAGGAAGAGATCAGTAGGATGGAAGTAGTGGAAGCAATGAAGAAAGTCAAAATGGGGAAAGCCCCAGGAACTGATGGAGTGTGTGGTGAAATGCTGATGCACAGGGGAGAGATAGCAGTAGAATGGATACACAGGCTGTGCACATTGGCCTGGGGGATTGCAAGTCATGTACAGTATACATTTCCCTGTGAAGTCCAGTCTTAATATGCAATAGGGTTGCATCAAGTGCAGATCTACTGCATGATGAATTATCATATAACGAGATTGGTGTAACCTGGATTCAATGGGGTTAGGGAGGGTGACCTCAACTGTGATACCCTAAAAAAAAAAAAAAAAAGCCATCCACCTGAAGTTTGTCCATCAGTATGAGTTGTCATCATGGGTCCCCCCCACCCCCCAATGCTGAGGGAAAGTTGAAGGACATGGACGATCACTCCACACAAAAAGAAACAGTATCACTTCACTTAATATCACACACTGTACTATTTGTCATGCACCTGCACTGTTATTTGGCAAGAGTAATGGTGTTTCAGTGGCCTTTCATGCACAAAATAAAATGAAAAGCAGACAATGAGAAAATGTCAACACTGGGCAGCCATCTGGTCTCAGTCAGCTAATTAGAGGCCCATTACAGGGAGGCTCCGTACATTAGGCTGACATGATTTCCCAGTCAGAGGTTTCAGTTTTTCACACACAAAATACTATCACTTCACTTAATATTGCACACTACAGTATTTGTTAAGCACCTGCACTGTTATCTGGCTATAACAATGGTGTTTTAGTGGCCTTCCATGCACAAAGTAAGCAAAAGGGAACAATCACAATGTAAATACTGGGCAGCCATCTTGGCTCGGTCAGATGTGTAGAGACTTGTTATGGGGATGGTGGTTACATAAGGTTGACATGATTTCCAAGTCACAAGTTTCAGTACTTTACACACAAAAAAGTATCACTTCACTCAATATTACACTCTGCACTATTTGTTCAGTACCTGTAATGTTATCTGGCAATAACAATGGTGTTTCAGTGGCCTTTCATGCACAAGACAGAATGAAAGGCAATGATTGCTGCCAATGTAAACACTAAGTGGCCATCTTGGCTCAGTCAGCTGAGTAGAGGCCGGTTATGGGAATGATGGTTATGTAAGGTTGACAAGATTTCCATGTCACAAGTTACAGTATTTCACACAAAAGGAAGTACGATATCTATCTAGCTACCTATCTATTGCCAGACACCACAATCCCATGAGGGGTGGCCATTTGTCTTCCAGTTAGTTATTTTCTGGAGAGGGGCACTGACCCTTCACCAACCCACTTGCTGACATGTAGGGAACAAGTATGGGTTGGTTATATGGTTACCACCCAGTACTGTAAATGGTTTCCTGGCTTACAGGAAACCATTGGGCTTGTCACTCAATGTAAAGGAACCTGAAAAGGAAAGAAGAGTAATAAAAAATGACAGGAAAGATGGGGGAAATAGGAAAAGAAAAAGAATGACAGAGGTTAAGGAAGAAATAGGCAGCACTACATCAAGTGAGTGAAAAAAGTTTCACTTTGCTTAACAGTGCACACTGAACATTTTTTAAGCACATGCCCTGATATCTGGCAATAACAATGGTGTTTCAGTGGCCTTTCAGGCACAAAGTAGAATGAAAGGCAATGGTCACAGCCAATGTAAACAATGGGCGGCGATTTTGGTTTGCTTGCATCAGCACACTCTCAGACAGCTGTCGAAAATATCATTCTAGAGAAACCGCAATTAATTATTTAATGTTACACTGAGACAGGGAATAAATTTTGCATTATCACTGTAATGATTTATCACATAATGCAGTCATATAACGAAGCTGGACTGTACAAAGGAAAAGGGGAAAAAGAAGTGTGTAATAATCAGTGGGGCATTTGTCTCCTTAGTGTACTAGGAAAAGTATATGGCAGGATACTTACTGAGATTTGGAAAATAACAAAGGAATTAGTTGGAGAAGAACAGGGAGGTTTTAGGAAGGGAAGAGGTCGTCTATCTATCTATCTATAGCCCGACGCCCTAATCCTGCAAAGGGTGGCCACAGACAAAACACCTCCAAGTCGCTCTGTCACCCAACATTTGACTACCCTCCCCCCAACTCACCTCCCCCTCCCTCATATACCTCTCAACTCCATCCCTCCACCTCATCCTCGGTCTACCCCTCCCTCTCCCTCCCTCCACCTCACCCACATACACCCTCTTAGTCAGTCACTCATTCTCCATTCTCTCCACATGTCCAAACCACCTCAGTGTATTTCTCCTAATCTTGTCAACCACATCCACATCCACCCCACAACGTTCCTTCACTTCTTCATTCGTCAACCTGTCCCTCCACATGCTCCTCTCAAGTAACTCATTTCCACTGCTTTCACTCGACTTGTTCCCCTCTTGCAAGGTCCACGCCTCGCTTCCATACGTCAGGGAAGGGATCACAATACCATCATGCAGTGACTTCTTAACTTCCATACTCACCTCCCTATTTCTCATCACTGCTTTCAGTGTACCAACAACCTTCCTTCCCTGCTGTACCCTTTCACGCACTTCATCTCCCAAAGTTCCATCCTTACTCATCACACTACCCAAGTACTTGAATGCACTCACATTCTCCATATGGTCATGCAGATCAAATATTATCCTAAGGTCTTTAATGGAAAAGTTTCTAGAGAAGAGAATGAATACAGTATGCATGTGGCCTTCACGGATTTAGAGAAAGCATATGACAGAGTGGATAGACAAGGAATGTGGAGAATACATGTACTATGAATATATGGAGTAAATGGGAAGCTTCAATGTCATGAAGAGTATGTATAAGGGAACTAGGGCTGCAGTGCATGCGGATAGTGAACTGAGTGAATTTTTCAATCTGAATGTTGGACTGAAATAGGGATGTGCCATGTCTCCATGGTTGTTCAATTTGTCTACAGATGGAGTTATAAACTAGATACAAGGTAGGGTAGTGGATGTTGAAGCAACCCTATTGACAAAGGGTAGCATTTGGAAACTTCCGTTTCTGTTGTTTGCAGATGACAATGTATTGTTAAATTTCCTATTCTGTGGTTTGAAGATTATATTGTATTATTAAGTGAAGACAAACAAGAACAGCACGGCTCAGTGAGTAAATCTGAGAGAGTGTAAGAAACAGACTCTAAAGGTGAATGCAGGGAAGAGCAAAGTTGTGGTATTTGAGAGATATTAAAGTCACTGAATGCACAGAGAGACTGGATAGTGAGGAGATGGAAAATGTGAGTGCATTTGAGTACTTGGATGGTGTGATAAGCAAGGATGGAAGTTTGGAGGATGAGTGCTTGAAAGGGTACAGCATGGAAGAATGGCTGCTGGTTCACTGAAAGCAGTGATAAAATACAAGGAAGTGAACAGGGAAGTAAAAAAGTCACTGCATGACACTATTGTGATACCTACTCTGACGTATGGATGTGAAGTTTGGACCTTATTGGACGGACACAAGTCGAGAATGAGAGCAGTACAAATGAAAGGAACATGTGCAGTTACATGGAAAGACAGACTGACAAATGAGGAAGTGATGGCGTGTTATGGTGTGCATGTGGATGTGATAGAAAGCAATAGGAGAAATACTGTGAGGTGGTTGGGCCATGTGGAGAGGATGGGTAGGGACAGACTAATGAGGAAAGTGTATGTGAGTGAAGTGGAGGGGAGGAGAGGATGTGAGAGACCGAGGATGAGATGTAGGGTTGGAGTGGAGAGGTATATGAGAGAGGCGTGTGTGAGTTGGGGGGAGGGCAGGCAAATGGCAGGAGTCAGGGCAACATGGAGGCTATTTGTTTGTGGCCATCCATTACGGGATTAAGACGTCTGGCCAAAGGTGGATAGATAGATAGACAGAAAAAAATAAAGTGGTCTGGTTGATTAAGTATGAACACAAAAAGAAAGAAAACTGGTATTGAATCAAGAAACGAATGTATGGTCAACTGAGCTTCAGACAAGTCATAATGTTTAATCTGTCAAGCCTGTTTTGGTTAGAAAATACAATCCTCCAGACAGAGTTATGGTAACAAAATGCTAAGCAGAACTTGGGTCTTACAAAACTGAAGAGATATATCAACGATAATAATATGCAGCCAAGAATTCATGATGATATGTAGTATTATGGGGACAACTGTTATTTTTAGCTCAGCAGTGAGATGTATGCAGAGATTTTCTGGACAATAAACTACTTTGCAGGTTGGAAGTTGAATCAGTCACTTCAAAGGACCAAATTTTAATGAGATTTATGGGGAGGGACAGACTAATGAGGAGAGTGTATGTGAGTGAAGTGGAGGGGGGGGGGGAGTCTGCCAGACTTATAATACCCTGCACTTTGCTAAACAATTTCACTGCAGCACAGTAAGTGTGGAAATTTCTATTACTTTAATGCATATCTTCACCATCCGCTACTAAGAGAATGAATATGAGTAATTCATACAAGAAAAAAGAACTAAACACCCCATACCAGGTTTTCTAGTTTATGTTTCAAAACTGTCCAGTGGTTACAGACTGCACAGACAATCAATCTGCTACTGCATCCAGGATGTCTAATCATGGGCAAACATTCCACAATATGGTGAGGGGTATGGGCTCATCCAAAGTTCTGTTTCCAGTGCTCCAAATGAAAGATTGATTTGTTCAGCTGCTTTAGTACCTTGTACCCTGGATCAAAATCTGGTAATGTAGTGGCAAAAAGATCAGGAATACTGTTACATACTGTCACCAGGGTATTTCATTATGGCTTTTTTTTTTTTTTTTTACATAGTACATGAAATGGGCCCTTCCTTTCCAAAATAAAGAATAGTTTAGTGTCGGTGAAATAAAGATGGCAAAAAGAATTCCAAGGCAGAGTAAACATACATAATGGGCAAAATTTATGCTTGAAAGATTGATATATTGAAATACAGTAAATACCAGCATGTCTCAGGTGCAATGCAGAACTCTTGGTAAAACTGTATGCCAGAGTTTTAAACTATCTAAAGCAAAATGCAGTACTAATGACAGCCCTGACTAAAGCAATCACTCAGCATACTACAAGCCTACCACTAAACTTAACCTAACCAAACCAAACCAACTTAGTTGACTAATCTAAACTAATGCTGGACCTAACCTCGTTTTCGTTTTCGTTTTTAAAGGCTCCAACATGCTTGCATGTGTCGGCCTTGGTCACCTAATGGCGGCTCTCCATGCTGCACGATCCATTGCAGCCTCCCTGTTCAGTCCCTTAATCCTAAGGTCACACTTAATGACCTCGTCCCATGTCTTTCTCGGTCTACCCCTCATAACCCCACCCCCAATATTAACACTTCTCACCTTCCTCACCCAGCTATCATCCCCCATCCTCTCCACATGTCCAAACCACCTCAATCTACCTCTCCTCATCACAACACCAATACACTCCAGTCCCATCCTACCTCTCAACTCTTCCATTGTAAACCCAGCCCCTCCAGGCCTTGGACGCAGGGACGCACTGCACATCCACCTAATCATTGTCATTTCTGTACGTCTGAGCCGGCGAATGTCTTCCTCCTTCACTGTCCAGGTCTCACTGCCATACAGCATTACACTCCTAACACACGCTGCATACAAAGACCCCTTAGCACGTAGGGAGAGCCCCAAATAAAATTCTGACCTGACTAACAATGAGTGCCACTAGATATAAGTACATCAAATTTTGACCTGACCTTACTTACTGTATCACTGCCTGCAAAGAATGCCTAGTGGAAGCTGTACAACCTGAAGTAATAGTAAAAGACTCTTAAACTGGTTACTGAGCAGTGTATATACAGCAGTATAACTTAGTGAAAATACTGTATTGTGGCAAAAAATTAAACCAGATTAAGAAGCTGAAAAGATGTTTGGTACTACAGTATCTGACAGACTGGTAAGAGTATTGCTTAACTTAGGTTTTCCTTTCAATTTTATGATGTTCTGACCTCTAATGTGCTATCTGTGTAACACAGAACCAAGGTACAGTATTTCCCATCTGATGATACAGATGACACAGTATGCAGGTCTGTCCAAAACAAAACTGAACTTTTTAAACAGCAAACCATCTAGCCGGCATAATGCGACTGCCATGGGATCACTGTGCAGCAGTGACTTTGAGCGTTACTCTAACACTAGGTGCATCACGTCACGTCACTTAGTCATCGAGTTACACACACTTGGGTGTTTACCTAGTTTAGTTGTTTACCTAGGTATGATATACAGGAAATGAGCTATGCTCGTGGGGTCCCGTCTCTGCTTCTTGATAAGTCAAATTTTGCTTTGAACTCATTTGGGATTTTAGACTGAACGATCTTTTTGTCCAAGATATTCCATAGGTCTATGCATCTATATGGAAAACCATATTTCTCAATATCCTTCAGGCAACTTGGCTTTTTCAGTTTCATTCTATGTCCTCTTGTTACTCTCCCATTTCATACAAACAGATCTTCTCCGTTAATTTTTTCTACTCCCATCCTGGTCCTGAATACTGCAATCATGTCACCCCTCTCTCCTTTCTTCTAAGGAAGGCAGGTCTAGTTTTTCCAGCCTTTCCCTGTACGACACATCTGCCAGACCTGAAACCATCTTGGTTGCTGTTCTTTGTATTCTCTCAATTTTGTTTATATATATATATTTTTTTTATGTGGGGACCGCACCACTGCCACATATTCCAACCTGGGGCGGATCACAGCCACTATCAATTTTTTTTATCATCTCCTCATCCATGTAATGAAATGCTACTCTTATGCTGGTCAAGAGATTATAGGTCTCTCTAACTTGTTAATGTGTTTTTCAGGTGACAAATTATCCTGGACCAGCACTCCCAAGTCCTTCCCTTCACTCACTTTTGTGACTGGTTCATTATTCATCAAATAATTCAGTGATGGTCACTTGATACTTTTACCCATATCCAATATTTTATTTTTCTTGCACTGAATTTCATTTCCCATATCTGGAAATCTTATCCAGGGCCCCCTGAAGCATTTTACAGTCTTCCTCAACTTGTACTCTCCTCATGATCTTTGCATTGTCAGCAAACAGACTTGCATAACTGATCATTCCATCTACCATATCGTTTACGTAAATCAGGAACATCATGGGTGCTAACACCAACCACTGTGGGACTCCACTTATTACTTCCCTCCATCCAGACATCTATCAATCTATCTATTGCCAGACCCCCCAATCCCGTACAGGGTGGCCACAAACAAATCACCTCTACGTCACCCTGTCTCCCGCCATTCCACTGCCCTGCTCCCAACTCACACACCTCTCTCTCATATACCTCTCCACTCCATCCCTCCATCTCATCCTTGGCTTCTCCCTCCCTCTCCCCCCATCCACCTCACTCACATAAACTCTCCTCATCAGTCTCTCATCCTCCATCCTCTCCACATGGCCAAACCACCTCAGTGTGTTCCTCCTAACGCTTCCTATCACATCCACATCAACACCACAAAGCTCCTTTATATCCTCATTTGTCAGCCTCTCTCTCCATGTGACTCCACAGGCTCCTCTTAAATAACTCATTTCAACTGCTCTCACTCTTGACTTGTGTCCTTCCAACAACTTCCAAGCTTCACTTCCATACGTTAGAGTTGGTATCACAATACTGTCATGTAGTAACTTTTTCACTTCCATGCTCACTTCCCTGTTTTTTATCACTGCTTTCAAGGAACCAGCAAACTTTCTTCCTTGTTGTACCCTTTCAAGCACTTCACCCTCTATACTTCCATCCTTACTCATCACACTACCCAAGTACTTAAATGTACTCACATTTTCCATTTCCTCACCATCCAACCTCACCGTACATTAACTGACTTCACCTCGCTGAAAGATCATCACTTTACTCTTCCCTACATTTACCTTTAGTTTCCGTTTCTTACACACTCTCCCAAACTCATCCACCAAGCCTTGCAGCTCCCCTTCGTCTTCACTCAACAACACAGTATCATCTCCGAACAACAGTACAGAGAGTTTCCAAACACTACCCTCTCTCACTAGGGCCACTCCAACATCCACTGCCCTACCTTGTACCTCTTTTATTACCCAATTAATGTACAGATTGAACAACCATGGAGACATGACACATCCCTGTTTCAACCCAACCTTCAAAGAGAAAAATTCACTCAGTTCACCATCCACATGCACTGCAGCTTTAGCACCATCATACATACTCTTCACAGCAATCAACAACTTCCCATCTACTCCAAATATTTTTAATACTTTCCACAATCCTTGTCTATCCACCCTGTCACATGCTTTCTACAAATCCATGAAAACTGTATACAACTTCTTTCCCTCCTCTAGAAACTTTTCCACTAAAGATCTAAGAATAAATATCTGATCTACACAACCTCTTCCCTTCCTAAAGCCTCCCTATTCTTCTTCAACTAATTCCTCTGTTCTTTCCCTAACTCTGTCATTAAGTATCTTACCATACACTTTTCCTATTACACTATGCAGACAAATGCCCCTATGATTACCACACACTTCTTTTTCTCCTTTTCCTTTGTACAAGGGAATAATTATACCTGACTTTCATTCTTCCGGGACTCTATCTTCCTCCCGAGCCAATCTGCACATCTTCCACATCCATTCTACTACTATCTCTTCCCCATGCTTGGATTTCACCACACACTCCATCAATTCCTAGGGCTTTCCCCAATTTGACTTTCTTCATTGCTTCCACAACTTCTATCCTACTGATTTCTTCCTGTCTTCTCACCTCCCTCCTTCTCCCAGCCATTCTCCAGCCACTTATACTCGCATTCCATCCATCCTCTAAGTTCAACAATTCCTTAAAGTGTTCTCTCTATCTGTTCACTTTTTCTCCCTTCGCCACTAGTAATTTACCATTTTTATCTTTCACTCCCCTGCTAACTTCACTACCACCCTGTCTTACTCTCTTCACCTCTTTCCAGGACATTTTCTTACAGTCCCTCCACTTTACACTCAAATTCCTTCCAAATTCCTCATCCACTCTCTTCTTACTCTGTCTTACTAATCTTTTCACCTCTCTCTTCCTTTCTACATATAACTCTCTCTTCCACCTCTCAACTACTTCCACGCCAAAATTTGTCATCTATTCATTGTATTCTTTCATCTTTTGTGCCACAGCCTGTCTCACCTCTTCATTACACCATGCTGTTCCTTGCACCTCCCTCTGTCTTCTCTTCCTCCCACACACCACATCACATGCTGCACATATTTCTTCTGTGAATATTCTGCACACACCTTCCACGTCCCCCACCTGCTCCAATTCATATTTACCCAATCGTTCCTCCACTTCTCTCTTACATTCTGCCTTTCTCTCATCCTCTTGTAACCTTTCCACACTCCTTGCAACTACTCCTTCTTCCCATCCTTCCCGTCTGCTATTTCTCCATTTTACTTGGATCTTGATTCTGGCAGCCACCAAGTAGTGGTCAGAAAGTCCACTCTCCCAACCTCTATTACCTCTTACTATCCTCATTTGTCTGTCAAGAAGTCTCTCATCCACTCCAAGAGGTTCCCCTTCAGTCCTCCTATGTGTTCCAGGTTCCACTTTCGTCGCTTGTGGGGTACCTTGTCAAAGGCTTTCTCCAAATCTAAATACATACAATCCACCCAATTATCTCTTTCCTATAGCACATCTATCACCCTTGAGTAGCTCATCAAGTTGGAAATGCACGACCTTCCACTTCTGAATCCAAATTGACCTTCTGCCAAAATGTCCATCTCGATATTTTATCCATCTGTTTTTCAGGATTCTCTTGCACAGTTTTGCAACCATGATGGTCAGGAACACTGGTCTGTAATTCAGGGGTACTTCCTTGTTCCCTCCTTTATAAATTGGTACAATATTGGCCCTCTTCCATTCCCAAGGGACTTTCCCTTCCTCCAGAGAACACACAATTAAACCATGAATCTTATCTACTTTCATATATAGCTTCCTTTCTGGTCGTTCTATAGCTGCTGTTGTAGACGGCCATCGTTCTTCTCCTAGATCTATCAACAGTGGTGTTCCTCAAGGCTCTCTCCTATCACCAACTCTCTACTTTTTATTCATCAATGATTCTCTAAGCTGGACATCTAACCATATCCACTCGCACACTGATGATTCGACCCTTCACCTTTCCATTCGGTTCCCGCAACGTCCATCTCAGCAGTTACTTCAACAAACAAGAGATGAAGCTATGGCACACTTAATGTCTGACTTGGCTCGTATCTCCGACTGAGGTAAAAATAATCTTCATGTTTTTAAAGCATCAAAGACTCAGTTCTTTCACCTATCAATCCAACAGAATCTTCCACAGGAGTACCCACTAATGTTTAATATTATTCATCTCAATCCTGCATTATCCTTGAACATGCTTGGAGTTTCATTCACTCAGGGTTTATCTATATTACATCTCTTGTAAAATCTGCTTCCAAAAGATTAGGTGTGCTAAGCCGACCCCGTACCTTCTTTACCCCTGCACAATTGTTGACTTTATACACAGGTTTTATTCGCCCGTGTGGCTAGGCTCCCCACATACAGCTCTTCTCAATAGAGTGGAGTCAAAGGCTTTTCGTCTCATCTCCTCCTCTTACTGGCTCCCTTCAACCTCTGTTTCTTTGCCATACTGCTGCATCATTATCTCTTTTCTATCGCTACTTCCTTGGTCACTGGTCCTCCGAACTATCTGTTCGCATCCCTCCATCTCTACGACAGGAATATAGCACCTGTCTAGCAATAAACTCTCATCCGTTTCTGTCCAATTCTCTAAAGCAAGAGTGAACCATTACTCCCAGTCCTTCACATATGCAACATGTTAATTCTGGAACTGTCTCTCTTTGTCTGTATTTCCTACTTCCTATGATCTCCAGTCTTTCAAACGCAGTGTGTCCAGGCATCTCAAAATGAACGGATCTTGAATTTGGCTCTCTTTTGTATTGTTTTTGTTTATTTCTTGGAAGGAACAGTATGTGGGCTCCTGGCCTTTGGTTCCTTCCTTCTTAAAAAAAAAAAAAAAATGTTCTCTGCATTCCTTTAGTATCTAATTAGAGATCCCATCTGGTCCTAGGGCCTTCCTCACATCTTGAGTTTCCAGTAATTAGTATATTTCTTTCACTTCAACCTTTACATCTTTCAACACTACATTTCTAGTCACTCCTTCCTCCTCCACAAACTCACTTTTTCTAGTGAAGAGTGATTGGATGCATTAGTTCAGTACTTCAGCCTGCATAACCGCATCTTTATCGACATTTCCTTCTACTTTCAGCTTATTGATTCTTTCCTTTTGTTTCAATTTGCCATTAACATTAACAAACCTGTAAAATTTAGGTTCTTACATTTGTCAACTGTACCATTTTCGAAGTTTCTTTCTTCCTCTCTACATATTCTTGTATATTCATTTCTAGTTCCTTTATACAGTATTCTTCCTTTGTTCTATCATTACTTCTCTTTCTCCATTTGTTCCATGCCTTATCCCTTTATTTTTTCCCTATCATACACCTTTTGTTGAACCAGTCATTTCTCCAGTTCTCTTTCCCACTAACTTTTGGCACATACTTTTCCACGCCCATACTACAGAAGTCTAGAAAGATACCACATTTTTTCTGTATCTCTCTTGTTTCCTAGAATTCTCACCAATCCACTTCTTTGAAAAATTTTTTCAATCCCGTAAAGTTTGCTTTCCCAAAGTTGTATCTTCCATGCCCGTATAGGTCATCTCTTGTCTCCCCAGTTCCTTCTATCATTTGGAACTCTATCACTACATGATAAATTTTTCCTACAGGACACTGAATGTGTATTTAGTGCACTTGGTGATTTGTTGCAAGATGAACAATGAAGGATCTTGACGAGCAATATGTTTGTATGAAATTCTATTTCACACTGGGAAAAACTTTTATGAAGGCTTTTCAATGTAGCAACACACTTAAGAGGAGGATTGTTTGAGCTGTGTGTAATTTCACAACAGGTTCCAGTGGTTCAAATCACAATCAGGAAGAACATCCACTGATGACAATCCAAAACCTAGACGGCAGCCTACCATATTAAGTGATGATGATCATGCTGAGAAAGTGCATGTTGTGGTCAATAAAAATCATTGCCTGATTGTCCATGAAGTTTCTGATGAAGCAGGCATCTTAAAAGTTCAAGACACAAGATTTTAACCTAAAAACTGAAGATGCATGATGTTGCCGCAAAATTTGTGCCGAATATGCTGATAAATAAGCAAAAAACTGAACTTTGTCATCCCTACGTGTCAAGTGGGGTTGGTGGAGGATTAGTGCCCCTCCCTGTAAAACAATTAACTCTAAGCCCTTGGCCACCCTGTTTGGGATACATGGCGTCTGGCAATGAATGAATGAAAAAATGAACTTTGTCACAGTCAGTCAGGAGCTGTTTTAGAGTTCAAATACTGATGAAAACTTCCCGAAAAATGTCATAACTGGTGATGAAACGTGGATGTAGGGCTACGTTGTTGAAATAAAAAAGCTGGTTGAAACATTGTCACCACGACCAAAAAAAAGCACATCTGAGTCCCTCAAATGTGAAGGTGATGCTGACTGACTTTTTTTTTTTTTTACTGGAAGGGTGCCATTCATCCTGGTTTCAATCCAACATTCAGAGAGAAAAATTCACTCAGTTCACCATCCACATGCACTGCAGTCCTAATGGCTTCATACATACTCTCCATGGCACTGCAGTCCTAGTGCCTTCATACATACCCTCCATGGCATTCAACAGCTTTCCATTTACTCCATATATTCTTAATATTTTCCATATTCCTTCTCTATCCACTCTGCCATACACTTTCTTCAAATCCATGAAGGCCGCATACAACTACTTTCCCTTCTGTAGAAATTTTCCCATTAAAGACCTTAAGATGAATATCTGATCTACACAACCTCTTCCCTTGCTAAAACCTCCCTGTTCTTCTCCAAGTAATTCCTCTGGTATTTCCCTAACTCTGACAATCAGTAGCATACCATATACTCTTCCTATTACACTGAGAAAACAAATGACCCTTTGACTACCACACATTTCTTTTTCCACTCTTCCTTTGTATCGAGAAATAATCATAACTGACTTCCAATTCCCCGGGATTCTACCTTCCTCCCAGGTCAATCTGCACGTTTTCAATATCCATTATACTACTACATCTCCCCCATACTTCAACATTTCACCACACAGTCCATCAATTCCTGGGGCTTTTCCAATTTTGACTTCATTGCTCCCACTACTTCCATCCTACTGATCTCTTCCTCCCTTCTTATCTACCCCCTTTTCCCAGTCATTCCCCAGCCACTTATACTTAAATTACACTCGACCCTCAATTTGCCGGACTAAAAGGGGGTTAGACCAATCCGGGAATGGGAAAAGTCCAGCCCCACATATAATTCCCCGGACTATTACCATACTTTGTCCGAATTCTCCAATATTGTCTGGCAATTATTCCAATAATCTAGAGCATTCTGGAATGTAGACTACCTATACCAGCATAACTAACATACACAGTACATAAAATAATAACACTGATGCAATAACAATAATAATAACTGACACAATAGCTATATTTTGCTAGCTACAACCCTAAGAATGGTTGTTTAGACAGTTGTTGCTAAGAATGTGGAGGGTATGATAGAAGAAGATCAGAAAGCTGAGGAAAAAGAGGAAAATGAGCAAGGAATGGAGCACAAGGTCAGCCAACCATTAATCAGCTGACCGAGATACAAACACGCAATCTTGGACTGAATCGGCAATTTTAATTGGAAAATATTTTAATATTTATCACCATATAGGTTTGCACACCTAATTATTTGAAATTCGGTCAAAAATTTGTGCTTAATTTAATTATTAATAGAAAATCAGGATTCAGAGCGAAAATTTCTTAAAGATAGCATAAGTGTTTTGCCTCTAGACTAACAACTCGCCTTGACAGACTTTTGTTTTGTAATAAATATCGATTTCCAATGCAGATACAATTTTTTTTTAATCAAAATAAATATTTATGCAAAACAGAAGTCCATCAAGGCATACTGATGATCTGAAGGGGAAATATCTGCTAACATTGGCCAATCACTAATCAGCTGATTGAGATACAAACAAACAAGAAATGTGATCTCGATCTTGGAGAGAATCGGCAATTTTAATTGGAAAATATATTAATCTTTGTCACCACATATGTTTGCACACCTAATTATTTGAAATTCAGTCAAAAGTCTGTGCTTAATTTAATTATTAACCCCTAATGCGTGGACAATGGACAGCCAACCCCCCCCAGGTGGCAGGGTTCGATAGCAGTCTGAGTACCTGTAGGAAAATATTAGCCAAAAATCAGAGATTAACCCCAGAACATTATACTTGGTATGGCAGATAGTACTTACATTCAGCTTTCTCCAGAGACAGGTGTTGAGCCTTCGTGGACTACCCAAGGACTTGTGGAGACTTGCAAAGTTGGGTAACCAAATCTTCACTTTCACACCTCCAGCAACCCGGTTTCCCCTCTACCACAGCCTCATTTACAGTAAACTTTATACTACAACGTACAGGTAGTTTGGAATCCGTATTTGTACAATAAGCACTGAAAATAAGGCTAAAATCAACGAAGCGTACAGCCGACATGCAGCGCGGCGGCGGTCTTCCCGTCACTCAACAAACATTTCCATTTTCACAGCTAAAAACACGTATACTACATTATTTTCAATCATATTACTTCCCAAAAGATCACCGCAGCGCGCTTTTTATTCTGCCTTACGCCCGTCACTTTATTCTCGTTCCTGTCGGCCGCTCGCACTGACTCGGAAGAGCTAGAACTCGCCATAATGTCACTTTGAAAGCCTGCGGTAAACTTACGCTAAACAGGGGCAAACCGTGCGAAGAAAACCTAGTGCGACAACTGGGGAAACAAGCGTTTCCTATTAGCATAAACTGCTTGTGAGAGGAGAGCGCAGACTTACAGTTCTGAGCAGTCAGAGCGCTGCCATGTATCACAGCCAGGCTGGCCGGGCCGTGGTGGTGGTTTGGTGGGGGGGGGGGACGCAATACTTGGCAACAACGGAGGTCAGTAGTACAAAGGTAAAGTATGCTAATTGTAGCTAAAGGGTGGTGGTACTGATAGACAATACCAGCTGGAACATCCTTGCCCGCGTTTATTCAAAATTAACTCGAATCGCAAACGCGACGATCCGCCATTATGTCCTTTTTGGCGAGCGTCGCAAACGCGACGCCCCGCGTTTCAGGAGTTAATACAAAATCATGATTCAGAGTGAAAATTTCTTAAGGTCAGAAGAAGTGTTTTGCCTCTAGCCTTACAACTCACCTTGACGGACTTTTGTTTTGGATATACAGTGGGCTTGCACAGTGCGTGAGAAACTGGGTGGTGCACGAGCTCATGCACTGGGAATTTGCGTACTAGGAATACATAATCTTATGGGAATAATTACATATGGGCGGTACCCCCTCATACCTGGACATTTTTTGGCCCTTAGAGACATAATAAAGGTCATATGTTTCAGACATTGTACTAAAGCTATAGCTACAATAACAAAATATGGGTAGTCACCTTAACAACAGTAGACAACAGGCCTGATGACTTTAAATAACAGGGGTTCCGAGGCACGGCAACACTTACAGCGCCGCACTCCCCACCACACCTCCCACCGCACCAACACTTCCCTCCACAGTCCCCTCTTGAGCACCTTCCCCAGGAGCATCAAAGTCACTCACTTCAGCCATAAAACCTTTCAAAGTCCAATGCTGACACTTCTGACATTGCATCCTCTTCATCCTCAACAGGAACAGGAGCAGACGATGTTGATGGTTCCGCAATTTCACCAACTTGAGCCCGCTGTGTGTAGCTTGTTATGAGCGTCTGTCTTCTCCTGTTTATTTCTTCCCTGTGCCTGTCTGTGTAGAAACGGAAGAGTTTGTCAATACCAATCAGAAGTTCCTCCGTTCTTAGGTTGCTCACTTCCTGTTCCTTCACCTCTTCCTTGAGCTTATCCATGGCAGCAAGGATCTTGCTAATGTTTGACATACACAGCTCAGTCCTGCCTTCCACCACACATCAACATGACAACACGTGACGCGCTGTGTGAAGGGTGGTCGCGCACTAGTAGAAAATGGCATTTTTGAGCCACTCCTTGCCTCTGCCTCGCGTTCTATACGGTAAACTCGAGCATTGAAGGGTTTTTGGTTATGATTTTTGGTAACTCGTGCACAAGGCGAATCGCGCACTGCGATGACGCGCACTGTGCGAGCCTATTGTATATCAATTTACAATGCAGATACTTTTTTTTTTTTTCTTTCTTTTTTTTTTTTACTCAAAATAAATATTTATGCAAAATAGAAGTCCGTCAAGGTGTTCTGACAATCTGAAGGGGAAATATCTGCTAACACTGGTCAACCATTCATCAGCTGAACGAGATATAAACACTGATGATCTGAAGGGAAATATCTGTTAACATTCATGCACTTTAGCTCTGAAACCTAATTTTGTTATTAAGTTATATTAAGTAAAACTTTTTAAGTAGATTTCAGATAATTAGGTGTGTATGAGCCACTGTGGTAAAAAAAATTAAAATATTTTCCAGTAAAAAGTGCCAACTCGGTATTTAGTCACACTGAGTCAGGTGAGCTAAGTGAGTAGGAATGAATTCCATTGACTTTGTAAGAAAATATTTTTTTTTTATTACCTATGAATATTATTGTGTCCAAACCTTCCTTACACATTACTGTGTTATGAAATAAACTATTTATAGTGGCATTTGAGAAAGGTAAGAGGCAAATAGGATACTGCCACGAGTTATGAGCTGGTGGCGTGAAGCAGGTTGGAGGCCAAGATGCGTTTCATGTATGAAAATAATTTCTTGTATGTGTTACAAATGGCCATTATTGAGTCAAAACCTTGCTAAAATTATACTGTGTTGTGCAGCAGACTGCTCATAGTTTTATATAACAGAATAATGGCCGGACTTTTTCTGAGAATCCTGGACCTGTACGGGCATTTGTCTGGCATTTGATAATACTGTCCAACCTCAGCCCGTGTCCAGGAAATCCGAAATCCAGGATATAGGAATCTGCCAAAATAAGGGTCGAGTGTACTTTCATTCTTTATACTCAACAATTCCTTAACCCCTAAGTGCCGTGTAACGGTTATATCTGACATGAAATTGGTGAATAGGGGGCACCAGGTGACGGCTATAACTGTAAGTGTTTTTGTGCCACAGTTTGAAGTGGTTGCCGCTTGATCTCGTCACCAAAGGGTGGGGATAGCCTCCTGGCACCCGAGGCAAGCCGAGGAAAGCCTTTGTGACTCTGCCAGGAAAAGGACAATGTTTTATTTACGTCTCTCATCCAATTCTGTTCTTGCCTTACATGGACCCTTGCCTCATCCACTCCTCCCAAGCCTCTTTCCAAGGATATCAGTACTAGGAATGAGCTAGGTGACTGTGCCATAGGGTGTGTCTTGAATGCAGCTGTGTCTAGTTTATCTAGCAGTGGAGAACTTATCACATTAACAGCAAAGCAAAAGTCAGTGCAACATGCACACGCACAAATAAAGCCTGCCTTGCGGCCACAAATTACATATATTTTTCAAGTCCTCACTCAACAACATGACCAGCTACAGACCTAAGAATGGTTTTATTCAAAAGAAGAACAGTTGTTGAGTAACATGGTTTTCAATTTGTTTCCCTATCTGCTAAACTTTCGGAGATATTAAGGTTTAAAAACAAGCAACTTTCAAAAAATTGACCATACTGAGAGGGTGATGGAGGTATAAACAGCCCGGCACGGAGGGGTTAAAGTGTTCTTTCCATCTACTCACTTTTTCTCCCTTCTTCACTAGCACTCTGACATTTTTATCTTTCATTCCTCTACTACCTTCTTAATCACCCTGTCTAACTCTCTTTGCCTCCTTCCAAAACATATTTTTACAGTCTCTCCACACCCGAATTCCTCATCCACTCTCTTCATACTCTCTCTTACTAATCTTTTCACCTCTCTCTTCTTCTCTACATAACTCTCCATTCCATCTCTCAACTTCCTCCATATCTCTACTTTCCATCCACTCACTATGTGCTTTCTGTTTCTGCATCACAGCTCATCTCACCTGTTCATTCTATCATGCCGTTCCTCCCACCCCCTTCTGTCTTCTCTTCGCCCCTCACACCACCTCACAAACTGCAAAGATTTCTTCTGTGAATACTGTACCTTGCACACAACTTCCACCTTCCCCACCTGCTCCAAAACATTTTTATCCAATCACTCTTCCACTTCTCTCTTACACTCTGCCTTTTTTTCATCCTCTTGCAACCTTCCTAACCTCCTTAGATGGATTGCTTCCTCCTGTCCATTTCTCCTTTTATTTACCCATTGCACTTATACCTTAAGATATATGACACTGGCTATATTCCAGAAGTGATGAGGGAGTCAGTATTTATAATAATTCCAATGAAAGAAGGGACAGCGGAGTGTGAACAATACTGAATTATAAGTATTACAAGTCAAATGGGAAAAAGAGTTCTCAGAGTGACCCAAAACAGAATAAGAGAAAAGACAGACAGTAATGTAGAATAAGAGCAATGTGGGTTCAGAAAGGGTAAAAGGACCACTCATGCACTATTTTTCTTGAGAATAATTACAGAAAGAACAGTGGAAATGGAAAAAGATATACAATAATAACTCCATTATTCAGAAGCTCCGTATCCAGACATTCTCCATATCCGAACTTAGGCCTTGGCTCTATTACAGTGGAGTCTCTTTTATCTGAAAATCATGGGACTTTCAAAGTTTCATTTAATCAGTTTTTTCAGATAAATGATATTGTAATAATATGTAGGATATAAGGGAACATCACCCATTTCTGGTGACGTCTAGCCGACCACCACCACCCCAAAAGCCACTCAACGATCACCAAAACACTTAATACACTGTAGTAACTACTTAAGTAACTGCACTTTTGTAACTGTAATAGAAACTGTCAACTTAAATAAATCTTCACTCAAATAAACTTAAACCTTTACCAAAACAAATACAACAATCCCTCTACTATCCGATGTAACAGAGCCAAAGGCAGGTCTGGAAATTGGTCCTGTCCGGAAAGTGAGACCCTAGCTCCTGGACTGGTACTTAAGGACCCTAACCCAGCCTAACTTTGAAAGCCACCTAAATAACTCCCTACCGGACATGCATAGCACCTATTTAAACCTATTTAAGACTGTAGCACCAGTCGAGCAGGGCAGTACTCCCGAGGTGGATGGAAAGCTGATGACAGGGAGTGCTGGAGCTCCCGTTTCATCAGCCCTCAGGACTAGGTCATGACCTTCCCCCTTTGCTGAACTTTTTCAGTGTCTCAGTTACACAGAGAGTAGGCCAACATGCTCTCCAATACAAATTTCTCTAACTATCTACACCAAACTACATGCACAGTACACACTACACTTCCTTTTCCAAAAGTCAAAAATTATGGCGTCTCATTACCAAGCCTCGGAGTCCCCAGGGGGGGGACCATAAATGCCCCCACCATCCGCCCCTCTCCCGGTGACGACTCGAGGTGCCTGGTACCACTGTCTGACTCTCTTCTTCTTCATTTCTGCAACATTCGCGGCCTTTCCTCTAACTTTCGCTCTGTTGAGCACCACCTCTCCTCCTCCTCTAAACCTCACCTTCTTTTTCTAATTGAGACTCAGCTGTCTGAGGCAACTGACAGCAAACCCTTTTCTGTATCCTCCTACTTTCTCTATACTCATTTCAAAGCCAAAGGTGGCTGTTGTGTATATATACGCAACGACTTATCTTGCTCTCGTGTTCCTGAACTCGATTCTTCTGAATTCTCTACACTCTGGCTTCAGCTTTCCTGTCATTCTCTGACTAAATATATCTGTGCTGTTTACTTATCCCCTAATTCTACTGACTATCAAAAATTCTTTGACTATCTTACTTCTA
This sequence comes from Coenobita brevimanus, assembly GCF_032717465.1. Taxonomy (NCBI): domain Eukaryota; kingdom Metazoa; phylum Arthropoda; class Malacostraca; order Decapoda; family Coenobitidae; genus Coenobita; species Coenobita brevimanus. Next base: position 12,883,585 of record NC_137015.1, on the reverse strand, counting down.
CGATGGAACACATTCTATCCATTTCTCCTTCTCTGAAATCTCCATTCTAGGAGATTTCAATGTTCACCACCACCTTTGGCTCTCCTCTCCTTTCACTGATCCACCTGGTGAACAAGCCTAAATTTTTTCTATCCTTAATGACCTAGAGCAGCTTGTACAGCACCCTACCCATATCCCTGACCACCTTGGAGAGAGCTCCAACATACTTGACCTCTTCCTCACAACTAATCCTTCTGCTTACTCTGTTAATCTTTTCTCTCCGTTGGGCTCCTCCGATCACAACCTTATCACCTTAACCTGCCCTATCACTCCGGTACGGCCTGTGGACCCTCCAGGGAAATGTCGTCTGTGGCAATTTGGAGCTGCGGACTGGGAGGCCCTCAGGCAGTACTTCTTTGATTTTCCCTGGAATGATTATTGCTTCCATGGCCGTAAGCCATCTGGGTGTGCCTTGCGCATTAAGGAGGTTATTCTCTCGGGCATGGAAGCATACATTCCTTTCTCATATCCTTTGACTAACGCAAGAAAGGCTTGGTTTAATCACGCTTGTTCTAATGCTGTCTGCAACAAGGAGAGGGCCTACAAAAGGTACCGGAGCCAACCCACCCCTGAATCACATCATCTTTATGTTTCTGCCCAGAATCGTGCTAAGTCTGTTCTTTGCTCTACTAAAAATAATTTCATTCATACTAAATGCTCTCAACTCTCCAACTCGAATTCTTCCCGCTCCTTCAGGCACCTTGCCAAAAATCTTTCGAACAACTTTACCTCATCATCCTTCCCTCCTCTTTTCTACTCTGATGGTTCTGTAGCTATTTCTTCTACTGATAAAGCAGATCTCTTCACACAGACTTTCTCCTCCAATTCCACCTTAGACGATTCCGGTGCTGTTCCTCCATCACTTCCCCCCTCTGACTTCCTCATGGCTGACATTAAAATTTCTTCAGCTGATGTATTTTCTGCCATCACTGGCCTCAGTACTAACAAGGCATATGGGCATGATGGGGTCCCTCCTGTTGTTCTCAAGAACTGTGCTTCTGTGCTTACACCCTGCCTAGGCAAACTCTTTCACCTTTGTCTGTAACTTTCCTTCTTGCTGGAAGTTTGCTCTCATTCAGCCAGTCCCAAAGAAGGGTGACCATTCCCAACCCTCCAACTATCATCCAATTGCTTTAACGTCCTGTATTATAAAAGTTTTCAAGTCAATTCTCGATAGAAAAATTTTAAGGCATCTTTCCTATCACAACCTTCTTTCCGATCGTCAGTATGGGTTCCGTCAGGGACGCTCCACTGGTGATCTTCTCACCTACCTTTCAGACTCCTGGTCATCCTCCTTTCGGGACTTTGGCGAAAGCTTTGCCATTGTACTTGACATCTCAAAGGCTTTCGATCGAGTCTGGCATAAATCTTTAATTTCCAAACTGCCCTCCTACGGTTTCTATCCTTCTATCTGTGCCTTCATCGCTAGCTTCCTTTCTGGTCGTTCTATAGCCGCTGCTGTAGACAGCCATCATTCTTCTCCTAGATCTATCAAAAGTGGTGTTCCTCAGGGCTCTGTCCTATCACCAACTCTCTTCCTTTTATTCATCAATGATCTTCTAAGCTATACATCTAACCCTATCCACTCATACACTGATGACCCCACCCTTCACCTTTCCATTCGATTCCCACAACGCCCATCTCAACAGTTACTTCAACAAACGAGGGATGAGGCTATGGCACACCTAATGTCTGACTTGGCTAGTATCTCTGACTGGGGTAAAAATAATCTGGTTGTTTTTAATGCATAAAAGACTCAGTTTTTGCACCTATCAACCCGACAAAATCTTCCACAGGTATACCCACTAATGTTTAATAGTATTCAGCTTAATCATGCATCATCCTTGAACATGCTTGGGGTTTCATTTACTTGGGACTTATCTTGGAAAGATCACATTACATCTCTTGTAAAATCTGCTTCCATGAGATTGGGTGTGCTAAGCCGACTCCACTCTTTCTTTACCCCTGCACAATTGTTGACTCTATACAGGGGTTTTATCTGCCCCTGTGTGGAGTACAACTCTCATGTGTGGGGAGGCTCCCCACATACAGCTCTTCTCAATAGGGTGGAGTCAAAGGCTTTTCGTCTCATTAACTCTCCTCCTCTTACTGACTCCCTTCAACCTCTGTCTCTTCGCCGCACTGTTGTATCTTTATCTCTTTTCTATAGCTACTTTAATGGTCACTGCTCCTCTGAACTGTCTGCTTGCATTCCTCCACCTCTACGACGGGCGCGTAGCACCCGTCTGGCAGCAAACTCTCATCCCTTTTCTGTCCAACTCTCTAATGCAAGAGTTAACCGTTACTCCCAGTCTTTCATTTATGCAACAGGTCAACTCTGGAACTGTGTCCCTCTGCCTGTATTTCCTGCTGCCTATGATCTCCAGTCTTTTAAACGCAGTGTGTCCAGGCATCTCAAAATGATCGGATCTTGAATTTGGCTCTCTATTGTATTTTGTTTTTCTCTTGGAGGGAACTGTTACTGCCGGCTCATGGCCTTTGGTTCCTTCTTCCTCGCATTAAAAAAAAAAAAAAAAAAAAAATATTCACACCAATAATGGACATAAAGCATGAAATAAATGAAAAGGAACCAAAGAATGAGGAATTAGAAGTGATTGTACCTCAACCAGGGTAATTACAGGACGTTTGTGGCCGCCTTTTGTAAGGTTTTGGCAGTGGCGAAAATGCTCTTGAAGCATGTACAGTAATCCAGTGTTGTGCTGCACTTACAGTAATTCTTTGCACTGTGAGTTATAATTGTTTAACACTGCACATTGTTCTTAACTGCACCACGCCAGCTTCAACCACCAATTTGCACTCCACAGTTAATCCTTTGCACTCTAAATTCTAATTTCTTAACACTGCACAACACTGTAAATTCCTGTGTGGTCTACTGGCAAGGTATTGCAGAGTATTCACCGTTTATTCACAAAAAATGAGCACGTGTAGCTTCCATTGCGATAGGCATCTACTTGCCATCGAAGTTAGGAAGTAACTGTTGGGCGTGTTGGTGACGGGGAAACAGATTTGCCAGATCGCAACGGCCACATTACCAAACTCCTCAATTTTCATTACCAAATTTAACTTTTCATTACCAAATTCGTAAAGCTAGCATCTGTTCTTCACTACTTATATATACAAGTAGAAATACATGTAATCACTCTTCTCATAATTAACAGCATGTTCATTATTTTCACACTATGTTGGCTAGCAGATTAATCAGAGAGAGCAAACAATCCACCATCTCCATCCTGTGTATCCTCATACATGTGAAAAATCTATTTGGTAATGCATTATTCTGATTCATTACCAAATGAATTTTTCATTACCAAATTGGCCCACATTTGGTAATGAAAAACACCAAATGGCAACCTGACAGGCGAGGGGGAGGGAGGAGGAAGAAAGGGGTGAAGGGGCCGTGGTGTAAACCAGCTGTTTGGTGCAACGCGGAAATTTCAAATTACGGGTGGGGGAAAAAATTCGGATTTGGGGGGGATTTTATTTTTTTTTTGGCCATTTTTGGGTTCCGAAGGTCCAGGCCCACAATGTCCGGTAAGTGGGGCATCTGGAAAGTACGGGGATTACTGTACGTAATTCACTGTAAGCAATTCGAGCAAAATAAAATCTTAAACCTAATTGTTCTTTCATGTTTTCTGTTTCTTGACCACAAGATGATGACCAAGGACCAGACAATGGACATGGTACGAATCGCAACATGGAATGTAAAGGGTGCAAATGATGAGGTGAAAGAGAGAGAGATTGTCCAGGTGCTTGAGGGTATGAAAATGGATGTATGTGGAGTAACTGAAACTAAATGGAGGTGAGAGAGTGTGAGAGAATGGGAGTATGGATGGGGTATATGTGCAGAAGTAGGTGAGAATTGAGAGGGCAAAAGAAGGAGTGTGTATTGTTGTGAGTAAAAGATGGAAGAAGAACATAATAGAGTATGGATCAGTTGGGTCAAGGATTGTGTGGGTAAGATTTAACGTTGGAATACAAATGTGGCCGATTGTGTGCGTATATGCGCCAAAGCAAGATCATGCAAGCAGAGTGAGAGAAGAGTTCTGGACAAATGTGGAAGTGTGCATGGAAAAGTTTGGAAGGAATGAGAGAGTGTTTTTGATCAGTGACATGAATAGTAAAGTAGGGAATGTGAAGGTGGATGGAACAGTTGGTGAGTGGCGTGCTCCTGCTGAGATAGATGAGAATGGCAGTGCGGTAGTGGACACTTGTGCCGGGAGGGGGTTGGTGATAGCCAATACCCTCTTCAGGCACAAAATAATCCACAGGTATACATGGCAAGTGATGAGAAGAGTGGGTGGTGAACTGAATGAAAGGAAGGCAATGACTGATTGTGTGTGTGTGGATGAATGGATGCAAAGATGTGTAATGGATGCAAGAGCTTATAGAGGTTGGGGGAATGGACTTTCTGACCACTACTTGGTGGTGGACAGTCTTAAGATCCAAGCAACATGGAGAAATAGAAGAAGGGAAGGAGAGGAAGAAGGAGTAGTTGCAAGGAGAGTGGAAAGGTTACAAGAGGATGAGAAAATGGCAGAATATAAGAGAGAAGTAGCGGAACGATTAGGTAAATATGAATTGGAGCAGATAGGGGACGTGGAAGGTGTGTGCAAGATATTCACAGAAGAAATATGTGCAGCATGTGATGTGGTGTGTGGGGTGAAGAGAAGACGAAGGGGGGTGCAAGGAACAGCATGGTGGAGTGACGAGGTGAGACAGGCTGTGGAACAAAAGAAGAAAGCATACAATGAATGGATGAGAAATAGGGGTGTGGAAGAAGTTGAGAGATGGAAGAGAGAGTTATATGTAGAAAGGAAGAAAGAGGTGAAAAGATTAGTAAAAGAGAGTAAGAAGAGAGTGGATGAGGAATTTGGAAGGAATTTGAGTGTAAAGTGGAGAGACTGTAAGAAAATGTTCTGGAAAGAGGTGAAGAGAGTAAGACAGGGTGGCAGTGAAGTTAGCAGGAGAGTGAGAGATAAAGATGGTAGATTACTAATGGAGAAGGGAGAAAAAGTGAGCAGATGGAGAAAACACTTTAAAGAATTGCTGAACATAGAGGATGGAAGGAATGCGAGTGGCTGGGGAATGGCTGGGAGAAGGAGGGAGGTGAGAAGACAGGAAGAAATCAGTAGGATAGAAGTTGTGGAAGCAATGAAGAAAGTCAAATTGGGGAAAGCCCCAGGAATTGATGGAGTGTGTGGTGAAATGCTGAAGCATGGGGGAGAGATAGTAGTAGAATGGATGTGGAAGATGTGCAGATTGGCCTGGGAGGAAGGTAGAGTCCTGGAGGAATGGAAGTCAGGTATAATTATTCCCTTGTACAAAGGAAAAGGGGAAAAAGAAGTGTGTGGTAATCATACAGGCTTTTGTCTTCTTAGTGTAATAGGAAAAGTGTATGGAAGGATACTTATTGACAGAGTTAGGGAAAGAACAGAGGTATTAGTTGGAGAAGAACAGGGAGGCTTTAGGAAGGGGAGAGGTTGTGTAGATCAGATATTCATTCTTAGATTTTTAATAGAAAAGTTTCTAGAGAAGGGAAAGAAGATGTATGTTGCTTTCATGGATTTGGAGAAAGCATATGACAGGGTGGATAGACAAGGATTGTGGAAAGTATTAAGATTATATGGAGTAGATGGGAAGTTGTTGAATGCTGTGGAGAGTATGTATGATGGTGCTAAGGCTGCAGTGCATGTGGATAGTGAACTGAGTGAAATTTTCTCTTTGAAGGTTGGGCTGAAACAGGGATGTGTTATGTCTCCATGGTTGTTCAATCTGTACATGTATGGGGTAATAAAAGTGGTGCAAGGTAGGGCATTGGATATTGGAGTGGCCCTAGTGAGAGAGGGTAGTGTTTGGAAACTCTCTGTACTGTTGTTTGCAGATGATACTGTGTTGTTGAGTGAAGACGAAGGGGAGCTGCAAGGCTTGGTGGATGAGTTTGGGAGAGTGTGTAAGAAACGGAATCTAAAGGTGAATGTAGGGAAGAGTAATGTGGTGGTCTTTGAGAGAGGTGAAGTCAGTGAATGTACAGTGAGGTTGGATGGTGAGGATGTGGTAAATGTGAGTACGTTTAAGTACTTGGGTAGTGTAATGAGTAAGGATGGAAGTTTGGAGGGTGAAGTGCTTGAAATGGTATAACAAGGAAGAAAGGATGCTGGTTCCTTGAAAGCAGTGATAAGAAACAGGGAAGTGAGCATGGAAGTGAAAAAGTTACTAAACGACAGTATTGTGATACCAACTCTAACATATCGAAGTGAAGCTTGGACGTTGTTGAAAGGACACAAGTCAAGAGTGAGAGCAGTGGAAATGAGCTATTTAAGAGGAGCCTGTGGAGTCACATGGAGAGAGAGGCTGACAAATGAGGATATGAAGGAGCATTGTGGTGTGGATGTGGATGTGATAGGAAGCACTGGGTGGAACACACTGAGGTGGTTTGGCCATGTGGAGAGGATGGAGGGTGAGAGACTGACGAGAAGAGTGTATGTGAGTAAGGTGGAGAGGGGGGAGAGGGAGGGGGAGGCCAAGAATGAGATGGACGGATGGGATGGAGAGGTATATGAGAGAGGGGGGTGTGAGTTGGGAGCAGGGCAGTGAAATGGCAGGGGACAGGGCGACGTGGAGGGGATTTGATTGTGGCCACCCCGTATGGGATTGAGGCGTCTGGTGATAGATAGATAGATAGTTTCCTTATTCAATCATTTCCACATCATCTCCCACATCATCCAAATCTTCCGAGGTGGTGGATGCAGGTGAGAGAGTGGGCAACTCGTTAGCAGGGGATATGCTGGGTGGCAGTGGGGTGGGCCTGATGGGAGACAGAGTTCAGGGACTCCTGTGTTGGTGTAGGCTCTGGTGTTGGTGAAGATGTCCTCTGTGTGAAGCTTGAGAATTTGTTGTCTGAAGTGATCCCAATGAAGAAGTCGGCATCAGTTGAAGTGGACGCTGCTATCCTCTCCTTCTTCAAAAAGTTCCGATTGTCTGACAGAAGAATAGGTTTACAATGATGGTTTTGAAACTCCTCGTACCTGGAGCACATTTGTAAAAGTTCCTGAGCTGAATACACTTTGTTTCAATCCACGAATTTAATAAGTGTCTGGAAGGCCTGGTCAGCTTCTTTCCACCCACACTTCTGTTCTTCCTGCTCATCTTCATCGTCGGATGAATCTTCGTTAGCGTCTTTTTCGTCAGGAGACAGAATATCATTAATGAGTTGTTGGTCTGTATACACTCTTGCTGTTGGGGCATCGTTGTCAGCCTGCATCCACTGTGACACCTCCTCTGTATTCAACTGACGGAGTGGGTGGCATTTAGATGATTAAGCGTTCACTTCCTCAACAGACGGATATTTTTCTGTGGAGCTGACCTCCTCCGGTTGCAAAGCTAACTGTTCTATCTCAGGCCACATAGCCTTCCAAGCCTTCACTAGCATAGACTCCTCAGTTTTCTGCCATGCCGCTGCAAGGTCAAATATGCATGCTTTGAGGCTGTAGCTTTTCTGGAAGTCCAGTATACTGCCACCTGTGAAGTTCACACACTTGCGAGTGAAAATGGATTTGTACTTTGTCTTGAGTGCCTGGATGATGCCTTGACCTTGTGGCTGGATGACTAAGGTAAAGTTGGGTGGGAGGTAAATTGTCATGATGTTGCCACTGACTAACTCTCTGGCATCAGAGTGGGCACGACAGTTGTCTAAAATGAGCAGAACTTTCGAATCCTCAGACTTACCTATCTGTCGTAAATGCTTCTTCACAGAAGGCACAAACTTATGGTGAAACCAAGAATAGAACAGCAGCCGGTTCATCCACCCACTTGAATGATTGTCGTAGTGTACAGGTAAGTGAATATGAACTTTAAAAGCTCTTGGGGACTTGTACCTGCCGAACACTAACAGTTTCACTTTGTGTGTCCCAGTAGCATTAGAGCATAACAGTACAGTTACTCTGTCTTTATTATTCTTGAAGCCTTCTGCTACTTTCTCTGAGGGTCCTGCCAAGGTGGAATCTGGCATCATACAGTAGTACAATGCCGTCTCATCAGCATTATAAACAAGCTCTGGCTCCACATCATGCTCAACAATGAGCTCATGAAATTTGTTGACAAAGTCTTCTGCTGCTTCCATACTGGCCGATCTCTTTTCCCTACACACATCTAGCTTCCTGATGCCATGTTTCTTCTTAAACTTTTGAAGCCATCCAATAGACAATTCACATGGTTCTTTCAGTTCCATTAGGTCACGGAATTCCTTAGCCTTCTCTATTATGAGTGGGCTTGTTTCATAAGGAACCATTCATATAAAACTTTGTCCAGCTGTTGAAACTTTGCTTCGTTTAATGTATGTCGCTTTTCCATAGTTTGAGCAACCTTCGACTTAAAACCACAAACTTGAGAAGTTTTTCTTTCTGTTTACATATGTCATAGAGAGTGGTTGAGCCAACATTGTATTCTTTCATCAACACACTTCTGTTTACACCACGTTCTACCTTGTTACATATTTCTGTTTTCTGTTTCAAAGTAAGCACAACTCTTTCCCTCTTATTTCCACCAACTGGGTTAGCTTTAGGAGGAGCCATCACGATAAATTTCACAAGATACAGTCCGTAACTACACGAGACTGAGCAGGGCACAAACATAGTTAACGAATGGCGGGAACAGACTGAGGGGGCTGGCGCAACCAACACACACTCTGGTGGCAGCCGAGAAGTTTGCATGCCCACACAACGTGCACGACTTCAAGGCATCTGAAGGTTGGCTCTTTTGGTTCAAACTCTGACATAGACTTAATGGCTATAAGACAAATGGTGAGGACTGGGACACGACAACTGAGGATGTTGAGCTATTTCGCCAGAAAGCGCAATGCCTGATCGAGGACGTGAGCCTTGTTCTCGCCCAGGTGTACAGTGCTGACGAAACTAGCCTCTTCTACCACCCCTTGCCCACCAACACCCTGGCAGAAGTGAGGAAGAAGACTGTGCCTAGTCAGAAGCTGTCCAAACAGCATATCTCGGTTTTGTGCTATGCCAATGCTGACGGGATTCACTGGCTCAAGCCCATTATTGTTGGATGTGCAAAACAGCCACGCTGTCTCCGTGGGTTGATGGACAGCCTGCCTGTTGTGTGGTACCATTCTGTGCAGGCCTGGTTTACTTGTAAGACCTTCATAGTTTGGTTCCACAGATACTTTGTCAAGGAGGTTATCCGTTATCAAACAAAGGAACTTGGTATCCCTTGCAACCAGATGAAGGCACTCCTGATCCTTGACAATGCCCCTATGCATCCATCCAAGAAGGAATTGGTTGCTGACAATGGTCGTATCAGGTGCATGTTTCTGCCACCTAATACAAATGCTCTCATTCAACCAATGGACCAAACTGTTATCATGACAGCAAAGAGACTGTACCATTGGAGGTTCCTTGACAAGGTGATGGTGGTGCTAGAGGACAAGCAAGGGGTCGCCAAATATGGGGAACAGACCCTGGAAAATCTTCAGTGTTACAACATCAAGTCTGTGGTGTTCAACTGGGCGAATGCTTGGAAGGAAGAAGTCTCCGTCAAAACCCTCGAAAGTGGCTGGTCTTGTCTCCTTCAGGGATACGGGGCCTCGGATGACTTTGAAGGATTTGACATGGACTATTTCCACCTTCATTTACGTACGGTAAGCGGGGATGTGTATGTCGACAACGTGAGGGAGTGGTTGGATGACGACGGTGGCCATCCTGGTTATCAGACGTTGTCTGATGAGATCGTTGTTGCCGTCTCTGCGGGGCCTCCAGAGGACAGTAACGACGACATGGACAAGGACCTTGATACTGAGCATCCTGCCATTCCATCACTCCCTTGTCATGGTGTGCTACGTGCTAGCATAGAGAAGATGCTTGATTATGCCAAGCACTTGCACTGCGACAGGGAGTTGGTGCCACTGAAGCTGGTGATGGATCTGCGAGCAGTCAGGGACGTTGTCATCCTCCGTCAGAATTGTTGCACCTATTGTCAGACCAAGACTGACTCTTTCAAGCCTGCCACCCCTGTACGTGCGAGCCCATTCTCCCCACCATCATCACCCAGTCCCCAGTCTTCATTCTTGGGCCCACAACTGAGCACATCAACAGCTATTGAGTCACCATTAGAGGCGTGCTCACGGCAGTCTTCAGAGTCTCCCAAGGTGGGTAGGCCTCCATCACCTCTACACATGTCCCCACTCATCGCCTAGCTCCAGCGGATGGATGGATGGATGGATGGATGGAGGAGGAGGAGGAGGAGGAGGATTACATAGGAAAGCAAACAGCAACAGACCTTATGGTCCTTTCTAGGGTGCTTGTTACAGAGAAAACTATGACTACAAGATCTAACTCTGCATGCTGAAGGATAAGGATAGTAAAGCAAGAAGGCTCCCCCAACCACCAAACCCTCCAGGAAAAAATGAGAAAAACCACCATGCAGCATGGAAAAACTGACATATAAATTTCATAGGAAAAACTGGAAAGGAAAAGTCACATTCTATAATACTTTGTCTATAAGCTACCTGATTGAGTAACCTGAAAGAGAAAGTAATCAAATAAAATAATAGTTACGGCATGACATTATAAACCGTTACACTGAGTTTATGGGAAGTCTGTGGACATAACGTGGAGACTACACACTGCACAGTGTGGATGTTTAGGGGTGGTGCGGCAGCCTTGCCTGGCGCTTTTGAGGTAGGGAGCAGTCAATCAAGCCCTAGCTCCGTTCACTCCACTTAGACAAGGAACTCTCCCATGTGGGACAAGTACATAAGTTTCATCCTGAAGCAATGACCCCTGGTACATTAAAAAAATCCCGATGGTGGTCACTTGACTAACAGGGACCCTCAGTGATCCACTGCCCATCACAGGTCGAAAGTGAGAGTAGTGACCATTAACTCAAGGTTATCTGTGCAGATCCTAATCTGGCCTTATACTGCTTTCTTTGCATTGGGGAGATTGAAAAAATACATATGACGGGTGTCTTAGATAAAAGGGGGCTGCACAGTGCACAGTGTGGATGTGCAATGCACAGAGTGGATATTTAGGGGTGGTGCAGCAGCTTTGCCTGGTGCTTTTTAGGTAGGCAGCAGTCAATCAGGCCCTAGCTCCATAATCCCGATGGTGGTCACTTGACTAACAGGGACCCTCAGTGATCCACAGCCCATCACAGGTCTTAAGTAAGAGTAGTGACCATTAACTCAGGTCTATCTGTGCAGATCCTAATCTGTGCTTACTGCATGTTACCTCATTTGCACTGAGTAAACTGAAAAATGTATAATGACATGACGTGACGCTATGTTAAGTTTATGGGGTGTCCTGTAGACACAAGGGGACTGCACAGTGTGGATGTTTAGGGGTGGTGCAGCAGCCTTGCCTGGCACTTTTAAGGTAGGCAGCAGTCAATCAGGGCCTAGCTCCGTTCACTCCACTGAGACAAGGAACTCTCCCATGTGGGACAAGTACACAAGTTTCATTCTGAAGCAGTGACCCCTGGTATATTAAAAAAAATCCCGAGTGTGGTCACTTGACTACAGAGACCCTCAGTGATCCACAACCCATCACAGGTCGAAAGTAAGAGTAGTGACCGTTAACTCAGGGCTATCTGTGCAGATCCTAATCTGTGCTTATATTACTTTATTTGCATTGAATAAATTGAAAAATGTATAATGACATGACACGACACTATGTACAGGTACGTTGTTTACAGGGTGTCTTGTAGACAAAAGGGGAATGAACTCACATGCAGCTATAAAAGCAAGTTATTCGGAGAGAAAAAGAGTCAGCTAAGGATTCTCGTGCAAAAACTTGTCTATTTTGTTTTTGAATGTCTCAATTGAGATACTGTTCACGGTATCTGAGGGTAATCTGTTCCAGATATTTACAACTCTGTTAAAGAGGAAGTATTTTGCTTCATGAGAGGAGGAGGATTACATAGGATTACATAGGAAAGCAAACAGCAACAGACCTTATGGTCCTTTCGAGGCTCCTTGTTACAGAGAAAACTATGACTACAAGATCTAACTCTACATGCTGAAGGATAAGGATAGTAAAGCAAGAAGGTTCCCCCCACCACCAAACCCTCCAGGAAAAAGTGAGAAAAAAACACCATGCAGCATGGAAAAACTGACATGGAAATTTCATAGGAAAAACTGGAAAGGAAAAGTCACATTCTGTAATACTTTGTCTATAAGCTACCCGACTGAGTAACCTGAAAGGGAAAGTAATCAAATCAACTAATAGTTACAGCATGACATTATAAACCGGTACATTGAGTTTATGGGAAGTCTGTGGATATAACGTGGAAACTACACACTGCACAGTGTGAATGTTTAGGGGTGGTGCGGCAGCCTTGCCTGGAGCTTTTGGGGTAGGCAGCAGTCAATCAAGCCCTAGCTCCATTCAGTCCACTGAGACGGAACTCTCCCATGTGGGACAAGTACACAAGTTTCCTCCTGAAGCAGTGACCCCTGGTACATTAAAAAAATCCCGATGGTGGTCACTTGACTAACAGGGACCCTCAGTGATCCACAGCCCATCACAGATTGAAAGTGAGAGTAGTGACCATTAACTCAGAGTTATCTGTGCAGATCCCAATCTGTGCTTATATTGCTTTCTTTGCACTAAGGAGATTGAAATATATACGATGGGTGTCTTAGATAAAAGGGGGGCTGCACAGTGTGGATGTGCAATGCACAGAGTGGATGTTTAGAGGAGGAGGAGAAGGAGGAGGAGGAGGACATATGTTAAACTGTACAGTACACCAGCTAGAGGCTAGTGAGTTGCAACGCCTGTCTGCCATTCTCTGGGTGGTAAGTACTGTGGATTTTGGGTGGATTTTTATTGTTTATGCACTGTTTTCTTTGTGTCTAGCATTACACTGGATATTCCCACATGTGTTTTGATGTCTAAATAGCTGAAAGACCGATGAACACTGCCGCAATTAGGAAGGGTACTCTACATATAGGTTGGGTATGGGCAGGGTATACTGTAGGTAGGCAGGATATTGCTCCATATCTGGATTTCGTCCATATCTGGACGTACTGATGGCTCTATTATGTCGGATAATCAAGGGATTACTGTATATATGTGCTTTGTAGATTTTGAAAAAGCATCTGACACAGTGAGGCATGAAGAAATGGTAAATATGTTACAGGAGATAGGGGTGAATAGTAAAGATAAAAAGGTTGATAACAAATCTGCATTATAATCAAGGACAGAGGTGAAAATATGAGATGTGATGACAGACTGGGCTGATATTCAGAGAGGAGTGAGGCATGGGTGCTTCTTGTCTCCAGATTTATTTTCCTTGAATGAACAGAAGTGTATGGATGATCCGGAGGATGTGGCAGGATTAAGCATTGAAGGAAAATACATGAATAATATTCGTTATGCAGATGACATGGTTTTGTTGGCATATTCAGAGGAAAAGATGCAGAGACTGGTAAATGAGCTGCAAGAGTCATGCAAATGAAGAGGTTTGAAGATAAATGCCAACAAGACTGAGGGCATGGGAAGAGAGAAGAGAGTATGAGAGTACTAGTGACTGTACATGGGAGACAAATAAAGCAAGCATAAAGTTATAACTACTTAGGGAGTCAAATATCAGAGGGTGCAGATTGCGAAATGGAAATAAAAGAAAGAACTGCAATGGCAATGGAAACTTTTGGATAAGTAAAGACAATTTTAACCAATATACAGTAAGTATAAGCATGGAGATAAGACTAAACACATTAAAATGTTTTATATGGTCAACTTTGATGGATGGATGCGAAACATGGACCATAAATGAGATCATGAAGAAGAGGACAGAAGCTATGGAAATGTTTTTTAAGACGAATGTTAAGAATTCCTCGGACAGCTTGAGTAACAAATGAGGAAGTACTGAGAAGGGTAGGAATGGGAAAAGGGATTATATGGAATGAATAAGAAAGAGGAGGCTGAAGTCTGTCGACCACATACCTAATGCTGCGTGGCTTGAGAGCAACTGTTTGCTTGGGAGAGTGGAGGGAACAAGAGCAAGGGGAAGGCAGAGAATGAGGTTTATGGACAGTCTCTTGAAATATATTGGCAGAGATGGAGAGTGACAGACTTGGTTATGATGGCAGAGGAAAGGGATAGATGGCGCTCCATGGTTGCCGATGTCACTTGACTGGCACTCCAGTAAAATTTATACCTTGACTTTCACCACCACCAAGTGGTGGCCAGAGAGTCCACTCTCCCAACTTCTGTATGCTCTTGCATCCTGCCCATTTCCTTTCATTCTCTCATCCACACACACATAATCAATCACTGTCTTCCTTTCATTCAGATCACCACCCACCTTCCTTATTACTTGACATGTACCATATATCTGTAGATCACTTTGTGCCTAAAGTGGTTATTGGCTAACACCTGTCCCCTCCCTGCACAAATGTCCACTAGAGCACTACCATTCTCATCCATTTCTGCAGGAAAACTTCACTCACCAATTACTCCACCCACCTTCAAATTCCCTACTTTTCCATTCATGTCTCCAATTAAAACCACTCTCTCACTCCTCTCAAACTTTTCCATGCATGCTTCCACATTTGTCCAGAACTCTTCTTTCACTCTGCTTGCACAGTCTTTTGCTAGCACATGTACATACACAGTCACCCACATTTGTATTTCTGCTTTCAATCTTACCCACATAATCTTTGAACCAACTGATCCATACTCTCTTATATTCTCCTTCCATCACTTGCAAACAATACATACACCCTCCTTTGCCCTGTCATTCTCACCTACTGCAGATATACCCATGCCATATCCCCACTCTATCACACTCTCACCACGCCATCTGGCCTCAATCAATCCACAAACGAGGTGTGTTCAGAAAGTATCCAACCTTCGGCTCTAAAAAATAAATAGCCAACATGTTTAGCAAGGGCACTAATCCCCTTCAAAGTGGGCCCATTCTGACTTGACACATGCAGCCCAGCATTCTTTCAACTGCCTGAAACATCTTTCAAAGTCAGTTTTCGATATCTCCTACAGGTGCTTCGCCACATTCGTCATAATCTCTGCTCTCAGATGAATGTTGCTCAAGACATGTTGAGTGTACAAATCATGATTCAGACTTTCTGAAGACTTGAGTGTATGGGTACAATCCAGGAACCAAAGCAGTCATGCCAGTGGAAGCTTGCAGGTTCGCCTCAGCCAAAAAATGCATGACAGGTCCACAGCAAGGCAAAATGCACTCGCATGTTGACAGTTTTTTTCCAACAACCATGGTATTGTGCATCACAAATACACATCAAAAGGTCAGACTATCAACAAATATTACTACCTCAGTGTTATCCATCATCTTCGCAACGCAGTTCGGCGGAAGAGACCTGACCTTTGGAAAGTGGCAGGTTGGAAGCTGCACCATGACAATGCCCCTGGTCTTTCTTCTCAACTGATTCAGGAATTTTTGGCCAAGCACAATATCCCACAGGTCCGGCAGACTCCCTACTCACCAGACAAGGCTCTGTTCGATTTCTGGTTATTTCCCAAGCTCAAAACTCTGTTGAAGGGTTCCTGATTTGAGATGAGAGAAGAGATCATGATGGATGTGATGAGGCATCTGCAGGATACCAAAAACAGGCACATGCAGGGGATACCAAAAACGGACTTTGAAAATTGTTTCAGGCAGTGGAACGAATGCTGGGCCACGTGTGTCAAGTCAGAAGGGGCCCAGTCGAATTAGTGTCCTAGCTGAACAGGTTAGCTATTTATTTTTTAGGGCCTAAGGTTCTGAACAGACCTCGTATGTCCACTTTCACGTAACTCGAAAATCTCTCTCTCTCTCTTCCACCTCATCATTCGCATCACTCACATTCCATGTTGAAATCTGTACCACGTACTTTGTCAGGCCTTGGTTGTCACCTGTTGGTCAGTCCTGGGCCAAGGCATTTTGTTTGTCCTTTTAGTTAGCAGTTTTTCCAGGGAGGGGCACTAACCCTCCACCAACCCACTTGCTGACATGAAAGGGACACATACTGGTTGGTTATAAGGTTACCACCCAGCATATTAAATGATTTCCTGGCTTACAGGAAACATTCAGCTTGTCACTCAATGGAGAGTCATCCTGGAGTAGAGTAGCACTACACTGAGTGAGTGGATGATGGGCACCCCCACCTACCACTTTCTTACCTCCTCTAAAATAACATCGCATCACAGTGACATGCAGTCAGAGTTTTGTCAGCTCTTAACTATTACATATTTTTGGGTGGGGATTTAAATGGTCATGTGGGTGAAGCAGCTCAAAGATATGGAGGGTAACTTCTGTGATAAGGGACTGAATAGGGAGGGTGCTAGAGACTGTGCAGTGTGGAAAGCCACAATCGGGTGATGAAGGCTGATGAATAAAAGCATGTTGGAGCCTTTATAAATGATATCATAATTATTACTTTTTCTACCATTATTTTCATTTTTATTCACTAGAAAGCAAAAGAAACTATAATCTAAGGCTTCAGGCTGGTGATTACAAAATGGAACCAAGCAATGAACCATTTTTATTGCGTATTAACCGCTTCTGCTTTGGTGTTATGTGAGAAATGGCATCATCTGGTATGTTTGTTTAGAACCAGCACACAGTTGTCATGGCTGCATGAAGTTCATACTTCAGCACTATTAGTGGATGGATGAGCATTAGTGTTTACAGCAGGAAGTCAAACAGCTGATGAGGGAATGCTCAGCGATTGGCTGATCGTTCCAAATGGTCCGCTTATAATAGCCTCTGTCATGGGCTGTGCACAAATAAGGTAGTGTGGCACACTTGAGGCGAGCACAGTTTATGAACAGGGTAAGGCACCATTAAAAATGGCATTGAGTACCAAACTTTAGGTGTGTAGGTGTGTTGTGGTGCCTTAATAGTGTGTAATCTGAGGTTTCCGAACTTAAAAGTAAGTGCCTCAGCTTATGAGTACATTAGTGAATCTGGCCCCACATTGTTATCAAGAGGAGTTATGTTTCTAAGAAGCCATCGATAGGCAAATCCTGTTGATACCAATTTTCTGATGGGCACCTTTATGTAATCATTACATAATTCTTAGGCACCCACTCATATGATATGTTGATGTGATTTTTAATGATGAAAAATGCTTTTCCTTTATACATACCATTCCACCACTGTCCTGTACCATCTATACTGAATACCTGTACTTGTTCAGCTACAGGCAGTATACTATGAATATTTTGTTATTTATTAAAACTGAGAGTGAGATCCTTAAGCTGGATGAAAATGGGTCACCCCAGTGCTGTTTGCATGCATGTTTAAGTAAACATTTTGTTATTATCCACAGAAGGAGCTACATACAATAAGATTATTTAGCCAATTATTAAAAGTGAGACTGGGATGCACAAGTTAGAATGAAATGGGCAGGGCTGAAAGCAAACAACTAGCTACATATGTACAGTAACAAAGGAGACAGGCTGGCACTGCCAGCATGCATATTTATATAAACATTTACCTGATAATAATTTTCCACAGAATGAGCTACAAACACAAAGAATATTTTGTTATTCATTAAAAGAGAGAGCAAGATGCATAATTCAGATGGTAATGGGCATACAGCAGACCCTTCTTCTCCGCGGAATATGCATCCGCGGATTTAAGTTTCCACGGATCAAACTTATTTTGATACTGTACTATACACTGTAACTTAATTTGAAATTGGCACACAACTCACACTTCTTTTGTGGTTACAGTTAGCATGCCCACACCCACGGGCATTCCTGTCACTCCCCCAGTCTTACTGTAAACACCAATCAGTTCGTTACTTACATCATTGTCACCCTTCTCGTGTTTACAACTCTACTGTACTTCGTTGTGTAAGTGTAAAATGGCTCCCAAGAAACAAGTAAAGGATAAAAGCAATCCTTCTAAGCCAAAGAGAGAACGTAAGGTGTTATATGGCGTCTTGTCAGAAGGATCAGACTAGACTCACAGCTTACCTACAGTGCCGCCATGCATCTCACCGCCTCACCACATTGACACTGTAGGAACTGCACTACAATCATCGTTGTCATCATACAGCAATCATCGTCATCTATACAGCAATCATCATCATCATACAGGAATCATCATCACTGTATGAAGGTTATGAAGAGAACACACAGTCTTTTGGTGAGTGTTAATATGTATTTGTAATATTATAACGTATGTTTTTATTTTTTCAGGGATGTGCTTAGCTTAAGTAGAAATAATATGCCATTTTGTGATGATGACTTGAATATCTGCAGAATTTGCCTTCAGCAGGGGTCTCTGGAACCTAACCCCCGCAGATAACCAGGGTCTACTGTACTCAAAAGGGGGTGACTGGCAGGATGCTCTTCGAAATAGTAAATAAAATTCCCAGTTGTAGGTGGTTATGTACTCATGTTATTTCTTTTTTCAATTTGCACCCATGACCTTAGGTATGTATTATTATATATTATATGTTACTATTACAGGTATGTGTGTGTATCAGGTGTGACTAACCTTTATTCTCCCCTAAAATTTTCCTAAATAGGTTGGTGGAGGTCAAGTAATCAAAGCCCCCTTTTCCCACAACATAGGTACTCTTTTATATGAACATTCAGCTGACAAGTAGATGTCCAAAAACATAACTACCTATTCTTGTAACACTGGGACCTGCCTGTATCACTACTGACATACTAGCACAAATAGTATATAATAAACAGTACATGTATCACAATAACTGTAGTACAGTACAGTAAGAACAATAACCCTATAGCTTATTCACTGCAGGTCTGGGAGCAGTATGTGTAACACAATAACTGTAGTACAGCACAGTAAGAACAGTAACTCCACAGCTTATTCATTGCAGGTCTGGGAGCCTTAGTGTGCTGAACACATGTGTATGCACAGTCAAGTGTCCGGCAGTATTCTGCTCTCTGTCCCCAGGCTGAATAGGGTCACTGGTAGTGAGCCAAATATGCCTGCCTAGCTCGTTTCAACTCACACCTTGCTCTCTCTCTCTCTCTCTCTGGAAAGATGGAGTTAGCTCATCTTTTTGGGTGTTGCATCCCTATGAATGAGTCTTTCTACTCTCATGTTAGTTATGGAATTAAAATCTCTTCCTTTTTTCTGACAGAGAGAGAGGGGGGGGGGGAGGCCCTGGACACCTTTATAAATAACACAATTTAGCCCTAACAGGTTGTGGGAGACTGGGACTGGAGGAATCCCCCAAGTGGAATGGGGACCATTAAAAATGGCTTCTGTGCCTCATGTTTTTACCTATTTGTAGTATACAGGAATTGAGCAATGCTCGTGTTGTCCTGTCTCCATATCCACATTTATCAAGTCTACCTTTACACACATGAATGTTTTTCTCATGCACCACCTCTTTGTCTAAGTCGTTCCAAATATTTAAGAATATACCTAATTGTGATATACACAGAATGTACTATGCTCGTGGGTTTCCGTCGCTGTTTCTCAATGAGTCAAATTTAGCTTTAAACTCGTTTAAGTTTTTAGACTGGACGATCTCTTTGTCCAGGCTATTCCATAAGTCTATACTGTACTTCTGTAAGGAAAGCTATATTTCTTGATATCCTTCAAGCAGCTTGACTTTTTCAATTTCATTCCGTATCCTCTTGTTGCTCTCTTATCCCATACAAACAGATCTTCTTTGTCAATTTTATCTACTCCCACCATGGTCCTGGACACTGCAATCATGTCTCCCCTCTTTCTCCTTTCCTCTAAGGAAGGCAAATCCAGTTTTTCCAGCCTCTCTCTGTATGACAGGTCTGTCAGACTGGAGACCATCTTGGTTGCTGTTCTTTGTATTCTCTCAATCTTGTTTATATCTTTCTTTTTGTGTGGGGACCACACTACCGCTGCATATTCTAACCTGGGGCGGATCATGGCCACTATCAATTTTTTCGTCATCTCCTCATCCATATAATGAAATGCTACTCTTATGTTAGTCAGGAGTTTATAAGTCTCTCCAACTATCTTGTTAATGTGCTTTTCTGGTGACAAACTATCTTGGACCAGCACTCCCAAATCTTTCTCTTCTCTCCTTTTTGTGATTAATTCATTACCCAACAAATAATTCAGTGATGGCCTCCTGGTACTTTTACCCACTTCCAATGTTTTACATTTCTTTACATTAAATTTCATTTCCCACGTCCCGCTCCAATTGTGTATCCTATCCAGATCCACCTGCAGTATTTTACAATCCTCCTCAACCTCTACCTTCCTCAAGATCTTTACATCATCAGCAAACAGACTTGCATAACTGTTCACTCCATCTACCATATCATTTACGTAAATCAGGAACATTACTGGCGCCAACACCGAGCCTTGAGGGACTCCACTTGTTACTTCCCTCCATCCAGACATCCTATCCTTTATTACTGTCCTCATTTGTTTGTCTCTCAAAAAGTCTCTCATCCATTCCAGAAGTTTCCTCTTCAGTCCTCCTATATATTCTAGTTTCCACATTAGTCTCTTATGAGGTACCTCGTCAAAGGCCTTCTCTAAGTCTAAGTACACACAATCCACCCAACCATCTCTCTCCTGTACCACGTCAATCGCTCTTGAGTAAAAACTCAACAAGTTAGAAACACATGACCTTCCACTTCTGAATCCAAACTGACATTCAGCCAAAATATTCATCTCTTCCAGATATTTTATCCATCTGTTTTTCAGGATTCTCTCACACAATTTTGCGACCATGCTGGTTAGAGACACTGGTCTATAATTCAGGGGTTCTTCCCTGTTTCCTCCCTTGTAAATTGGTACCACATTTGCCCTCTTCCATTCTTGTGGCACTTTCCCCTCTTCCAGTAAGCATACTATTAAACTGTGGATTTTATCCGCCAGTTGTTCTCTGCATTCCTTCAGTACCCAATTAGAAATTCCATCAGGTCCTGGGGCTTTCCTTACATCTTGAGTTTCCAGTAATTTATACACTTCCTGTGCCTCCACTTTTATATCTTTTATCACCGGAACATTTCTAATCACTCCCTCCCCTTCCACAAGCTCCTTTTCTTTAGTGAAAACTGACTGGAAACGTTTGTTCATTATTTCTGCTTGCATTGCCGCATCCTTAAAGACCTCTCCTTCTACTTTCAGTTTGGTGATTCCTTCCTTTTGTTTCAGTTTGCCATTAACAAATCTATAAAACAGTTTGGGTTCATCCTTGCATTTGTCTGTTATACCTTTTTCAAAATTCCTTCTTCTCTACGTATTCTTGTGTATTCATTTCTTGTTCTTTTATATTCTTCCTTTGTTCTGGTGTTACCTCTCTTTCTCCAATTGTTCCATGCCTTATCTCTTTTTTTTTGCTATCATACACCTTCTATTAAACCACTCCTTTTTCCTGTTTTCTTTCCCTTTTACTCTTGGTACAAATTTTTCCACTCCCAAATTATAGAGGTCTAGAAAGATATCCCACTTCCTCTGTATCTCTCTTGTTTCTCAGAATTTTCTCCAATCCGCATTTTCAAAAAATACCTGACCAGCCCTTGTGACCATTCTTTTGTGATTCTGGCTGGACTGCTCCTAGGATAGATTTACTGCAATGCTGTAGGCCAAGCCAACTAATATTTCCTGGGCCTGTCTTCTGGATCATGTGTGATACCTCTTGACCACCTGATTCCAAGAGGCTGGCCACTTGAAGGTGGTCTATGCTCTTGCTGTTTCTCCTGGTGGGAATCAGCGTTCATAGTATCACTTGCGCTCCTCAGCTGGAAACTGTGGTACGATTGGAACTGTTTTGCCCTGAGGTGACCTTTTGTCGATGTGACATGCCATTGAAGATAAGGTACTAAAACAGAATGAAAATCAATGACAGATTGGCATGGCTGCTCAGTGGTAGAGCACCTGATCCTGGACCAAAGTCGTGAGTTTGCATCGTGCCTGGGTAAGCTGCTACGTCGAGAGAGGTAGCGCTCTCCTGTCACCTAGCTGGTTGTAGCAGCTGTGGCTCAGTAGGTTAGAGCACTCTGATCGAAGGGTCAGGGTCTGAGTCCACCCAAGGATCACTGGTACACATCAGGAGAGGCATCCGGTAATAAAGTGCTACAGACTCCAAAAGGCATCCGGGTAAAATGCTACACGGTCCAAAAACCTAAGTCCTCTACCCAGGGACAATGCCTTAGCCCTTATCAACAAAAGGGGACAAAGCGTAAAAAAAAAAAAAAAAAAAAAAAAAAAAAAAAATAAAAGGTGGGGGGGGGGTGGAGGGGGCAGATGTGGATGACATTCGAAAAATTCACCTCTACTTATCTTTTTATGAATTAGACATTGCACTGATCACAATTTTTTTGAAATTTTAGTAAACCAGTATCTTTGCCTTTGAAAAAGAGGAGAAACAGCAAAATGACTGGTGTCCATAAACTAAAAGCTACTTGTTGTAGATATAAAAAAGAAAAGTGGTGTAATGATTAAAAAAAAAGGAGTACAGTAATCACTCCAACATCCGACGTAATAGAGCCATAGGTAGGTCCGGATATTGGTTCTGTCCGGATATTGGGCCCCAGCTTATGGACTTGTACTTATGGACCCTAACTCAGAGAAACACCTATACAACTCACTCTGGACATGCATAGCACCTATTTAAGACCCAAATCACACCAATACGGCACATAAATGACTGAAATAAATGCAAAAGAAACATAAAATGAGGGTTTAGAAGTAGGTTCATACAATATTAAACATTCTGGTGACTGGCTCCTGCACTGGTACTTATGGACCCTAACCTAGCCTAACTCAGAAAAACACCTTCCTACTGCACATGCATAGCTCCTAACACCCTATTCACACCAATAAAGGACATTAAAGAGTGAAATGAGTTAAGTATAGTATGGAAAAAAGTACAGTATGAAACATTCTTATGTCTGGATAGTGGGGATGTTCGGATATTGGGCGTCCGGATATTAGAGTGATTACTGTATACACCAACATCCTGCATGACAGCATTTGCCTCTTTTGTGAGAATGAGAGCAAGTGTGAAAAAGAGGTAAGTGAAATAAAGGAGATGCTAAAAAAACAAGCCAAAGAAATCAGGTGCCTAAGAAAGTAAGATCCTGAAGGTCAAAAGGAAACTGACAAACTAAAGGATGAAATCAAGAGTCTGAAGACTGTAAACCAGCCCATGAAATAGGTCAGATCCCCACCCACCACTGTGGCTGAAGGTGAGGAAGCATGATCTCAACAGGATACCAGTATCAGTGAGAGAAAGGTACTGGTCCCAGTTGAAGACAATACAGGATTTTAAGGCTGGGAAACAGTAGGCAGAAGTAAGGGACACACGCAGCTCAAGAAACTTAATTATGAACTGAGTGTCTCAAGCAGATTCGGTGCCCATGCATCGGCAGTAAGTGAATCTGCCCTAACCTGGACACAAATAAAGACGGGAGAGAACCTGAATGGCAGGACGCAAAATGTAAAAATCAGAAAACCTCAAATGCAACAAGCAGTGAAATCTAAGAATGATAACAAATTAAACACGAGCAGATTCTGTCTAGTGGATGCCAAGGAATCTCATCTGACATTCCTGACTGGTGATTTCTGGTTTGAGGACAGGAGGAGCAGATTCTGTCTAGTGGATGCCAAGGAATCTCATCTGACATTCCTGACTGGTGATTTCTGGTTTGAGGACAGGAGGAGCAGATTCTGTCTAGTGGATGCCAAGGAATCTCATCTGACATTCCTGACTGGTGATTTCTGGTTTGAGGACAGGAGTCTCACTCTGGAAGGTTACACGAGGGTCAGGGTAACAGGAAGGTCTGGACCTTGCTGGATGCTAAAACAGTGAAAATTACTGGAGAAACAGAGAAAATCTGGGTAATGGAAAAGGGGACCATAATAACTGCCCAGGTTATGGGTACTGAACTCTTCCTCAGGAACAACAACGTTGGTGCGAGAGAAGGTTACAGTTGATGCCGTGACTCTTGCTGAGAAGATAAAGCTCAAAACCAATTGAGGTAGGATAATTTGCATTTTGCCATGGGTGCCTGTTGGTAATTATGCTATCAGTAAAGCATGAGGCATTAACTCCATGTTAAAAGACTTGTGCACCTGGAAAGCAGTGAAATTTGTTGACCCATTTGATGAGTTCTATGGGCAAAGAAAAATTTGCCTTCATAATGGACATAAATTTAAGTGACAGAGGGAAGGCTCACTCTGGAAACTTCCTTATTTAGCATCGCTTTGGTCTGCTGAAGACAAGCAAAGATATGGTGGAAAGTGGTCCAGTAGAGCCGCAGCAGACACCAACAGATTCCCCTCCAAAGCCAAAGAAACAGCCTCAGAAAAATAGAGTTCCTTTCTCATAAATACTGGAGGCTCTCCACCACTGTTAAAAGACCACCCAAGAGAAGAAGGTGACTCTCTGTTACTGGAGGATTCTATCTCACTGGAGGACTCTATCTAACAGCAGGTGGCAGGCTCTAAACCTCAGTGAAGCAGTCATGCTCCTCAAGTTGGGGAACCACAGTTACTGAAAATTTCCTCTGACGGCAAGCAAGAAATTGGTCCAAGAGAGAAACAACTACCTCCAGATGCACCAGTGTCTTTGGGAAATGTGGACAACTATGGGGTTTCAAGAAAAGACTGGAGTGCCTTCAGATACCTTCTTCAACACTGGGTTGGTTAGAAACAAATTTCCTGAACTCACGATTCCCTGATCTCATGGCATTTATTGCTACAGATTATATCAATATTGTGGACATGAAAGATTCATGATTAACAGTGACAGCAGAGATTGTTGGAGAGTTTGAAATTCCTAGTTACAAAATCTTTCATAATGACTGTACTACATGAGGTGGGAGAGGAATTTTAATATATGTCAGTGACAAATCCTCTCATCTGTAAAATAAGGTCAGACAATGAAATGTTCCGTGTGGACCTTCATCTAATCAACACTACATACAAGTTAGTACTTGTATTCAAGCGTCCACATCAGCTAACTGACAATGATTAAGGTATGTATAGAAATTTGAGCCGAGTAGACAGTCATAAAGCTTCTGTAATTCTTGGTGACTTCAACTGTCACAGAAACTGGGATGACAGAACAGCATGTGCAGAAGAGAAGCATCTTGTAGACTTTGCTGATGAAAATTTTTTGTCCCTGTGGGGAAACAAACCAATTAAAGACAATACTCTCCTGAATCTTGTGTTATCTACAGATGATGAAAGTGTTACCAGTTTGTCTGTTGGTGAACTACTGGGGGCTGGCAACCACAAGCTGATTAGGTTCTCTCTATGTATAGTTTGTGAAAGAATGTCTGGACCTCACAAAAGAAAACTAGAGTTCCACTGAGCTGACTCTGTAGGTTTTAGAGTGAGTTTTATGTGTGATGTAGTAGAGGAAGTAATGTAATTGCAATGTATCACTCATTTAAACAGCAGTTTTTAAAACAACAGGCTGTACTCACACTCTATAAGTCCACAAAGCCAAGAAAAGTTCAAGCAAAATGGTTGGATAACTAAATAGCCACTGGAATAAAAGAGAGAAAGACTATACACAAGAGGGCCAAAGGAAGCAGCCTGGACCAGATTCATTTGGACTCCTTCAAAACTGTTTGTAGAAGAGTGAGATCTGACAAAGTTGGCTAAATGAAATGAAGAATCAAGGTGATATCATGATGCAAAATGGGCCCTAAAGAGTTCTTGATGCAAAAAGGGCCCAAACAGTTCTTCAGCCATGTAAAAAAAATAATAATTTCATCCGTACTAAATGCTCTCAACTCTCCAACTCGAATTCTTCCCGCTCCTTCTGGCACCTTGCCAAAAACCTTTCTAACAACTGTACCTCATCATCCTTCCCTCCTCTTTTCTACTCTGATGGTTCTGTAGCTATTTCTTCTATTGCTAAAGCAGATCTCTTCACACAGACTTCCACCTCCAATTCCATCTTAGACGATTCTGGTGCTATTCCTCCATCACTTCCCCCCTCTGACTTCCTCATGGCTGGCATTAAAATTTCTTCAGGTGATATATTTTCTGCCATCACTGGCCTCAATACTAACAAGGCATATGTGCCTGATGGAGTCCCTCCTGTTGTTCTCAAGAACTGTGCTTCTGTGCTTACACCTTGCCTAGGCAAACTCTTTCGCCTTTGTCTGTCAACTTGTACCATTCCTTCTTGCGGGAAGTTTGCTCTCATTCAGTCAGTCCCAAAGAAGGGTGACCATTCCCAACCCTCCAACTATCGTCCAATTGCTTTAACGTCCTGTATTTCAAAAGTTTTCAAGTCGATTCTCAATAGAAAAATTTTAAGGCATCTTTCCTATCACAACCTTCTTTCTGACCATCAGTACGGGTTCCGTCAGGGACGCTCCACTGGTGATCTTCTCACCTACCTTTCAAACTCCTGGTCATCCTCCTTTCGGGACTTTGGCGAAAGCTTTGCCATTGCACTTGATATCTCAAAGGCTTTCGATCGAGTCTGGCATAAATCTTTCATTTCCAAACTGCCCTCCTACAGTTTCTATCTTTCTATCTGTGCCTTCATCGCTAGCTTCCTTTCTGGTCGTTCTATAGCCGCTGTTGTAAACGGCCATCGTTCTTCTTCTAGATCTATCAACAGTGGTGTTCCTCAGGGCTCTGTCCTATCACCAACTCTCTTCCTTTTATTCATCAGAGACCTTCTAAGCTGTACATCTAACCCTATCCACTCATATGCTGATGACTCCACCCTTCACCTTTCCATTCGGTTCCCGCAACCCTCATCTCAGTAGTTACTTCAACAAACAAGGGATGAGGCTATGGCACACCTAATGTCTGACTTGGTTCGTATCTCTGACTGGGGTAAAAATAATCTGGTTGTTTTAACCCGTCCCATCCCGACGTTTTCTGGGCAGTGGTACGCCCCAGTCCCGACATTTTTGGACCTTTTTTTTGGGGGGGGCTCAAACATCCGCTTTTGGTGAGAAAGATCGAAAATTCAAAGAGAAATCACTCACCTGAGGTTTAAAATACTCGATCTGGGTACGAGTACCTCCTTACCTGACTGGGTTTTCTAACAGGCTGGCACCAAAGAAAACAAGTTCTCTGAGAGGGTAACTATTTTATCCACTCATAAACAGTATTTATTTATTTACTTGGTACGAATTTACATGTAGTACAAGAGTATATTGGTTTTCAAACAGTAATATAGGCATTATAAGCATTGTTTCACTCACTAACTCATCACCATTCATGACCTTTTTTTCCCACATTACCTGATCATCATTTTTGACTGTTTCTTCCTCTAATGCTATGTAAACTTTGTCCTCCACATTGTCATCGATTGGGGAATCACTCTGGCCCTGAATGTCTTTATTGGCCAGGTCACTGGTAACAGGTGAATTGCCGAGACAATGGCATGCGGGGGGGGGGGGGGGGAGGTTATGCAGTGTAAGGCATTGTCCCTGCTTGGCATCTTGTAGAGGAATAGAGGAAGGTGTCCCGTGTATATGTGCCAAAAATCACTCGCGAAAATTGAACATTGTGCAAATTAGGGACCTTGCAATGTTGCCGCGTTAATTCACGTCTCCGGGATATGAGTGCACATCATGTGAGGATGTGAATTCACATCTCCGGGACGCGGCGGGTTAATGCATCTAAGACTCAGTTCTTACACCTATCAACCCAACAAAATCTTCCACAGGTATACCCACTAATGTTTAATAATATTCAGCTTAATCATGCATCATCCTTGAACATGCTTTAGGTTTCATTTGCTCGGGACTTATCTTGGAAAGACCATATTACATCTCTTGTAAAATCTGCTTCCAAGAGATTAGGTGTGTTAAGCTGACTCCGTTCTTTCTTTCCCCCTGCACAATTGTTGACTCTATACAGGGGTTTTATCCGCCCCTGTGTGGAATACAACTCTCATGTGTGGGGAGGCTCCCCACATACAGCTCTTCTCAATAGGGTGGAGTCAAAGGCTTTTCGACTCAATAACTCTCCTCCTCTTACTGACTCTCTTCAACCTCTGTCTCTTCGCCGCACTGTTGAATCTTTATCTCTTTTCTATCACTACTTTAATGGTCACTGCTTCCCTGAACTGTCTGCATGCATTCCTGAACTGTCTGCATGCATTCCTCCATCTTTACGACGGACACATAGCACCCGTCTAACAGCAAACTCTCATCCCTTTTCTGTCCAACTCTCTAATGCAAGAGTTAACCATTACTCCTAGTCCTTCATTTATGCAACAGGTCAACTCTGGAACTGTCTCTCTCTGTCTGTATTTCCTGCTGCCTATGATCTCCCGTCTTTCAAACGCAGTGTGTCCAGGCATCTCGAAATGAATGGATCTTGAATTTGGCTCTCTACTGTATTTTGTTTTTTTCTCTTGGAGGGAACTGTTATTGCAGGCTCATGGCCTATGGTTCCTTCTTCCTCGCATTAAAAAAAAAAAAAAAAAACAGTAGGAAACTTTTCAATGATAGTACTGGACCACTTAAGGATCAATATAGTGTAATGTATTTCTCAGACTAGGATATGTGCAACACTCTAAATAAGTATTTTGCTTCAGTCTTTATGTTAGAAGTTACTCATGGTCACTGAAAACAGAGGAAGTGCCAGGAGACTGGAAGCTTGCAGATGTGATTCCAGTCGTTCAGGGAGGGGATCAAGAATGTCCTCAGAATTACAGTCCAATTACCCTGACCACTATTATAGTAAAACTGTTGCATGGAATGACTGTATGACAGGATAGTCAAATGTGTGGAAAATCACAACTGGATTATGGACTCCCATCATGGGTTCAGTTGACATAGATCTTGCCTAACCAACTTCCTTGAATTTTTCCACAAAATGTTGAGTGAGTACGACTGGAATAAGGGAGCAGACATCCTATACCTAGATGTTCAAAAGGCATTCAACAAGAGTACCTCACCTCTGACCAATGTCAAAAGTGCATGCTATCTGTCTATGTACCTACTGCCAGACGCCTTAATCCTGTAAGGGATGGCCACAAACAAATCGCCTCTATGTCACCCTCTAACCAGCCATTTCATTGCCCTACTCCCAGCTCACACTCCCCTCTCTCATATACCTCTCCACTCCATCCTTTCATCTCATCCTTGGCCTCCCCCTCCCTCTACCCCCCTCCACCTCACTCACATATGCTCTCCTTATCAGTCTCTCACTCTCCATCCTCTCCACATGGCCAAACCACCTCAGTGTGTTTCTCCTAATGCTTCCTATCACATCCACATCCACAACACAATGCTCCTTCACTTCCTCATTTGTCAGTCTGGTTCTCAATGTGACTCCACATACTCCTCTCAACTAACTCATTTTCTCTGCTCTCAGCCTTGACTTTTGTCCCTCCAACAAGGTCCAAGCTTCACTTCCATATGTTACGAGTTGGTATCACAATACTGTCATGTAGCAGCTGTTTCACTTCCATGCTCACTTCCCTGTTTCTTATCACTGCTTTCAAGGAACCAGCAACCTTTCTTCCCTGTTGTACCCTTTCAAGCACTTCACCTTCTACGCTTCCATCCTTACTCATCACACTACCCAAGTACTTAAACGCACTCACATTTTCCATTTCCTCATCCAACCTTACTGTACATTCACCGATTTCACTTTTCTCAAAGACCATAACTTTACTCATGCCTACATTCACCTTTAGATTCCGTTTCTTACACACTCTCCCAAACTCATTCACCATGCCCTGCAGTTCCCCTTCGTCTTCACTTAACATATTGTGCCTGAAGAGGGTATTACCTATCACCAACCCCCTCCCAGCATGCACTTGGTGTTAATAGGAAGGTTACACTCTGGCTAAAAAACTGGCTAATGGACAGGACAGTGAGTAGTGTTCCATGGAATTTCTTCTGATTGAACTTTGGTCACTTTTAGAGTTTCACAAGGGAGTTTCCAAACACTGCCCTCTCTCACTAGGGCCGCTCCAACATCCACTGCCCTACCTCGTATCTCTTTTATAGCCCATCCATATACAGACTGAACAACCATGGAGACATGACACATCCTTGTTTCAATCCAACCTTCAAATAGAAAAATTCACTCAGTTCACTATCCACACGCACTGCAGCTTTAGCACCCTCGTAAATACTCTTCATGGCCTTCAACAACTTCCTGTCTACTCCACATATTCTTAATACTTTTCACAATCCTTGTCTATCCACCCTGTCACATGCTTTCTCCAAATCCATGAAGGCCGCATACAACTTCTTTCCCTTCTCTAAAAACTTCTCCACTACAGATCTAAGAATGAATATCTGATCTACACAACCTCTTCCCTTCCTAAAACCTCCCTGTTCTTCTCCAACTAATTCCTCTGTTATTTTCCTCTCTCTGTCAATAAGCATCCTACCTTATACTTTTCCTATTACACGAAGAAGACAAATACCTCTATGATTACCACATACAGTACAATCCCAGTTAACCGGATGGCTTGGGGAATTTACCTTCCCGGTTACAGATTTTTCCCGTATTTCTGATTTTCAAGTCAAATGTATACAAAGGTTATTACAGCAGTAAATACAGTTCAGGTACTCACCAATCACATTAGGGGTTACACTAAGAGATTCCGCCTGAAAAACTGCCTTGTAAGCACACACCATGGTCATAACACATGTGTGCAATGTCTAGCAATTTCCAGTACTGCAAATTGCACCAGTCCATTGTTTACCGAATTACTGTATTCATTATATGTACTGTACTCATAAAAATTGAAAAATAAAATAAAGAAATAAAAGCTTGAACATTTATTAGTGAACTGATGATGTGTTAAGACTGCACTGTAGAATTATCACAACACCTGTGCCCCCACGTGAGTTTGTTTACGTTTCCGACTGTTCTTCTACCCCACTTGACCTCCATCACTCCACCCCTCACCCGCCACTCAGCTGTTTTGCAGAAAATAAAATAAATGATATATGTATGAAATGCAGGCATATTATTTATTTATTTTTCTTCCAACAAAGTAAACTTTCATTCTTATTAACATTTATATTCAGCCATTAGTGTTTTATAATGTTCGCCTTTTTCAAGTCTGTTGCATATGTCCAGCTTCTGTTTCAAGGTAAGCACGATACGCTTACGTTTAGTTTGCACTTTAGGCATTTTGGAGTGTACAAATTACCGTCTATCAGTGGAACACAATAGCAAGAGAGCTTGTTTACTGTCTGGTGGCAAAACGCAGACTGGTGATTTTTGGAGGGTGTGGAGGATGACTGAATTCAAGTAGGGGAAAGAGGGGGAGAGGAGGGGTGGTTAAGAGGATTTGCTAGGGATTTACATTAGCCGGAAATGCTTTCACCTAGCTTTGTCTGCCTTCACCCAGCCTCGCGTGACACGATCAGACGGCAGTTTGGCGGTCCATTCAAATTGGCGCACAGTTATAACTTACTGACATTTTTACCAGCCCTTGAATTTTCCCGTTGTTCTGAGTATTCCGTTTGTCTGGATACCGGATAGCTGGGATTGTACTGTACTTCTTTTTTCCCCCTTTTGCTTTGTACAGGGGAATAATTATACCTAACTTCCAATCCTCCAGGACTCTATCTTCCTCCCAGGCCAATCTGCACATCTTCCACATCCATTCTACTACTATATCCCCCATGCTTCAGCATTTCACCACACACTCCATCAATTCCTGAGGCTTTCCCCATTTTAACTTTCTTCATTGCTCCCACAACTTGCATCCTACTGATTTTTTCCTCTCTTCTCAGATCCCTCCTTCTCCCAGCCATTCCCCAGCCACTTATACTTGCATTACTTTCATTCTCTATGTTCAACTATTCGTTAAAGTGTTCTCTCCATCTGCTCACTTTTCCTCCCTTCTCCACCATTAATCTACTATTTTTATATTTCACTCCCCAACTAACTTCTTCGGCACCCTGTCTAACTATCTCTACCTCTTTCTAGAATTTTTTCTTACAGTTCCTCCACTTTACACTCAAGTTCCTTCCAAATACCTCATCCACTCTCTTCTTGCTCTCTCTTACTAATCTTTTCACCTCACTCTTCCTCTCTACATATAATTCTCTCTTCCATCTCTCAACTTCCTCCATGCCCCTGTTTCTCATCCACTCACTATAAGCTTTCTTTTGGGCCACAGCCTCTCTCACCTCTTCATTCCACCATGCTGTTCCCTGCACCCCCTTTCGTCTTTTCACCCCACACACCACCTCACACGCTGCAGATTTCTTCTGTGAATATCTTGCACACAACTTCCATGTCCCCCATCTGCCTGAATCCATATTTACCCAATCACTCCCCCATTTGCCTCTTAAATTCCGCTTTTTATCCCTGCTCTTGTAACTTTTCCACCCTCCTTGTATGAACTAGTTCCTCCTGTCCTTCCCTTCTTCTATTTCTCCATTTCAGCTGGACTTTGATTCTGTCAGAAAGTCCACTCTGCCAACCTCTCTATACTTTTGTATCCATTACACACCTTCCCATCCTTTCATCCACACACACATAATCAATCATTGCCTTCCGTTCATTCAGTTCACCACTCACCCTTCTCATCACTCGCCACATATACCTATGGATCATTTTGTGCCTGAAGAGGGTATTAGCTATCACCAACCCCCTCCCAGCATGCACTTGCTGTTAACAGGATGGATACACTCTGGCTACAAAACTGACTAATGGATAGGAAACAGTGGGTAGCGTTCAATGGAATTTCTTCTGATTGGCCTTTGGTCACTTTTGGAGTTTCACAAGGGTCAGTCCTCGTTCTACTTCTGTTTCATCATTTATATCAATGACATAAAGTAGGTCTGTTAAGTGTGATCTCAAAGTTTGCAGATGACATCAAACTCAGAGCAAATGTGAGCAGTCTTGAAGGGATTGGAGAACATTGTACAGTTCTGATCACCTTCACTTAAGAAAGAGATAGATCAACTTACAAGGGTTCAAGGTAGAGCTACAAAACTTATTCATTAGAATAATGAATAAGTTTTCATTAGAAACTAGTAAACTACTAGGTCAGCTCGCTGAAGTGTTTAAAATGCTCAACGGGTCTGACAATGTTGGTCATATAAAGATGTTTAGTCTCAAGACGAAACCAATACACAACCACGATTGGATGCTGCAATTAAAAAGAATTAACACCAGCATTTGTGAAAATTTTTTCATGTACAAGATCTGCTCCCCATAGATGCTTTAATAACACTACAGTTGAGCAGTTTAAAAGAAACCTCTTTAGGATCTTAATCACACTAGAATGAGAGTGAATTGGAAATGCATTCACAAGCAAATACTATACTGTACAAAGTATCTCCTCAGAATGGACCACAAGGTCTTTGAGATACTAACTTTTCCTCTTACCGTACTTCCTTGTAACATCGTTAGTAGGATGCCACTGCAAATGTCAACACATTTAACTTGGTGCTCTTTAATCCCTAAAACGCGGCTGTGTACGGGCGATCCCCCCGCTGTGGCGGGATTGTAGCGGGGTCTGAGTACCTGTGGGAAAATATTTGCCAAAAATCATAGATTAACCCTAGAGCATTAAAATTTTTATGGCATATAGTACTTACATTCAGCTTTCTCCTGAGCCACATGTTGAGCCTTCGTTGACTACCAAAGGACTTGTGAAGACTTGCAAAGTTGGGTAACAAAGTCTTCACTCTCACACCTCCAGAAACCCGGTTTTCTTTCTACAACAGCCTCAATCTGTCACAGTACACTTTATACAACAACGTACAGGTTGTTTGGAATCCGTATTTGTAAATAAGCACTGAAAATAAGGCTAAAATGAACGGAGCGCATGGCCGACATGCAGCGCGGTGGCGATCTTCCCGTCAATATTGTCACATTTGCCTTTTCTCGGCAAAAAACACGTATACTACATTTTTTTTCATCATAGGACTTCGCAAACATTTGCCTGTCACTATTACGGCCATAAAAATCACTGTCACTGCCAGTATTGTGGATTGGGACTGAGGAAGACCACCGCGGCGAGAGTTTATTCAGCCTTACGGCAGGCACTTTATTCTCGCTCCTGTCAGCCACTCGCACTTCATTTCTATCGCTCACTTTCACTGTATCTGTTCTTTTTTTGCCTTATTCATCAGTGTCACTGTCCAGTGTTATAAAAATAATATTTTCTACACAACAAACTGTCACTGTCAGAACATAGAATAGGAAAATATGCTTTCATCTTCTTACACTGGAGTGACTGTCACTCACAATACTTATATTATTACTATGTACAATTATTTACACCAAAAAACACTGTCACTGTCAGTGCTTTTACAAGTACATACACTAATTTACACTCATCAGGCTGTCACTGTCAGCACATAAAAGAAAACTAAACAATATTATCACTGTCACTCTCAGTATTATTTCAAAGAATCTTACCCTTATTTTCAAAATCTACTTAGGCTGTGGTAGTCAAAGAAACACGGGTAAGCACAGAGGGGAACTTTGCACTCTTTGCACTGCAAGGAGGTGCGCCTAAAGGTTCTTTCCTGCCTGGTAGTGTGGCTGCACACATGACACCTCCTCAGTGCTTTCCCCCTCTTTGCAGTGGCTGGCAGTGGCTCCAGGCGGTGTCGCTGAAGGTAGGCCATACACTGTAGGCGGTCTGGAGGTGTGTGAGGGTGGCATTTGGGACCTGTAGAAAGAACCTGGCCGTAACGCTGAAGCAGCTGGTAGACACAAGTCTTGGAAAATCGTCTGAGAGAGTAGTTGGCTGGCTTCCTGTTCTTGATTTTATACAGGATGAAGGCGTTCAACATGCACATATCAATCAAGTGCAAGAACACCTTCCTGTACCAACGACGATTTTTCCTCAGGCAGTCAATCTCTCCAATCATCATATCAGACTTGTCCACCAGCCGCATATTGACGTTATAGTCAATGACAGCATCAGGCTTCATCACAGGCTCGCCAGTCCTTCTGTCGACCTTCCCTGTTGCCAGCATTTCACCCTTGTGTACTGTGGTGAGCATGTTCACGACTCTCTTATCATGCCACCTGATCGCAAGCATCTTGTCAGATTTCTTCAGGTGCACGTCTCCCCGCTTTGACTTTTCAGCCTCGGGGAAGGCAGGGTAATGTGCCCTTTTGCTTCTGACAGTGCCACAGGAGCTGACGCCGTGTTCAGAAAGGTACTTGGCGAGTTTAGGAGCGGTATAGTAATTGTCCGTATACAGGACATGATTCTCGCCAAAGTACTTTTCCAAAAGCACTTTCACCACAGAACCAGAGAATCCAAGGGGGTCAGTCTTATCCAAATCGACATTGCTGGCGGTGTAAATGACGAAGTAAAGGATGAACCCCATCTTGCAGTCGCACAGCACGAAAAACTTGATTCCAAAGCGGTGGCGTTTGCTTGGAATGTACTGGACGAACCGAAGACGGCCCCTGAACAATACCAAGGACTCGTCAATCACGACTTTCTTGAACGGGCGCAAGAACCTCGTAAACTTATCCTTGATCATGTTCAGGATTCCCCTCACTTTCCATAATGGGTCAGTTTGGGAAGGCTCATCATTGTTCGCGAAGTGAAGATAAGTCATCAGCTGCCTAAAACGATCGCGGCTCATGTATTTACTGAAAATGGGTGTTGGGCACAGCTCATCGGAAGTCCAGTATTCTTCTAACTTGTGTTTCCAGTTGTGCGGCATTAGCAACATCAATCCAATAAATACAAAAAGCTCGCAGATCGTAAGAGGCACCCATGCTGCCATCCGCGACGTGGATGGCGTGGCCGCCTCACCTTCTCCTTCGCGAACTGGAGCACATTGCCCCTCGTACCTGTTTGTCTCTGTACAGATGTGCTCCATAACCTCGTCGTCAAGGAAGGCCAACAGGTAGTCAAGGCATTCAGCATCCTCGTCCACAGGGAAGTCAGCCTGAAATCCACACCCACTGTCGTCAAAGGGCAGATCCTCAGGCACAAAATCTGATCCCTCTGACCACACGAAGGCATCCAGCGTTCCCTGCCTAGGCTGGGAGGTGCTTGGGGCAGCGGGGGGTGAGGCAGGTCGTGTGGGAGTGGGTGAGGCAGGCGGGGCAACAGTAGGTGAGGCAGAGGCTATCCCAGGTCGTGTTGGTGTTGTGGTGGTGGTGGTGGTGGTGGGGGGGACATTATCACTGGGCTCAAGGTCACTCGCGGTGGCGTGACTGCTGAGTTGCCTAGTGCGAGTTCCCTCCCTACGAGTTAGCCTTATACTAGGGGACTTAACTCTACCAACACGAACATTAGGCCTACGAAAACCTCTCACACGTAATGATGCTCGTTTACTTCCCTTTCTCGGTGGTGAAGGAGACTCCGACAACTCAGGAGACAGGGCAGCAAAGGAGGAGGACGAGAGAACAGGGCTGGGAGTACGTGGCGGGCTTGCGGTGGCGTGACGTGGTGTAGGGGACAATGGCGGTGAGCTGGGGTCACCACTCCTTTTCCGTTTCTCCCCCTTCCCATACTCGAGGCCCCTTCTCACCGGAGCCTTCCCTGCTGAGGTGCTGGGCACTGACACACTCTCCTCCGGCACAGAAACAATCACTTCTGGCCCGGACTCTGCACTGGATTGTGTGTCAGACTCAGCCAGGCTCGACCACACACCGATGTCACTGCCATAGTCCATTGAGGCTTTCAAAAGTTCTGAGGCTATTGCAGAGTCACTTAGCCCCTTAGTAGTTCCTGGTAAGGTTTTGAAGGGGGTTGAGGTCACAAAACCCTTTTTCGGAGGGCTAGAAGGCACAGACTCGGAAGAGCTCGAGTTAGACATGGTGTCACCGTGGCAGATTTGCGTGGACTGACGCTATTCTGGGGCAAACCGCGCGAAAAAATGACAGTGTGACAACTGGGGAAACAAGCGTTTCCCAGTAGCAAAAAGTGCTTGCGAGATGACGGCGCAGATTGACACGTATCAGCCGTCCGCGCGTTGCCATATCGCACGACGAGGGAGGGCCGCGCATCAGTGCGTCGGTGGGTAAAAAAAATGAGACTTGGCAACAACCGAGGTCAGTAGTACAAAGGTCAAGTGTGCTAAACGTAGCTCACGGGTGGCGGGACTGATAGACAATACCAGCTGGAGCATGCTTGCCCGCAGTTATTCAAAATTAACTCAAATCGCAAACGCGATGACCCGCCGTTCTGCCCTTTGGGCCGACCGTCGCAAATGCGACGATCCGCGTTTTAGGGGTTAATAACGTAAATGTTATTTTTGAAGAATTTGGTTGTTACACTAAATTTTACAATTATGAAAGGTAATACCTGTCATTAATTTTTCACCATTTATGGATAGGAGCTCTCCTGCAGTTTGTCCCAACATGCTATTATTGCATTACACACTTATGCCAGACAGCACAGGAAGGCTGATGCTCAGATACTAATTCATGGTACAAAAATCCCTGGAATGTTGTAAACAATAATAGACAGACACTGAGAAAAGAAACTTAACATATGTACTGAAACACTTACCAAGAGACTATTGCAAAGTATGATATATAGGGGCAGGTAGGAGGGGAGGGGGGGGGGAAGTATTGCCCATCATGCAGTGAAATGGCAGGAGAGCCCCCATGCATAGAATTTATATCCATCCATCCATCCATCCATCATCCAATCCTTTGTTGCCCCATGAGCAGCGTAGGAGCCCGGGGTTTGGCAAGTTGGTCCTGACATTTAAGATGAGACTGACCAGCTTCATTCATCCCTGAGTGGCATTATGTGAGCAATAAACTCCAACCACCCCTTGGATGCAATCTTCACAGGCTCAATCCGATTGGAGTGCCTTAATTACCCACTAAACCATCAGGCGCCATAATTTGGTTATATGGTTACCACCCTGCGTAGTAACTGGTTTCCTGGTGTACAAGAAACCATTTGGCTTGTCAATCAGTGTAGAGTCACCCATAGGCAGAAGGATGAGGAAAGAGTAAAGGAAAAAAAAGACAGAGGAGGGAGTGTAAAGTCATCCATAGGCAGGAGGAAGAGGAAAGAATGAAGGAAAGAATGACAGAAGAGGAAGGAAGGGAGGAAAAGGAAGACACCCAAAGAAGCAATGCCTTCAGTGAGTGGCTGGTGAGTGCCCATTGTATTTTTTTTCTCAATAAAGTATGTATTATTGTGATAGATTTAAAAATTTGCAGAAATGCATAGTTCTGAAGACATGAGCTGCACAACCTCATCAGTTTTATAATCAAAATGAGGTAGGTGCCACTTTCCACGATGGACCTCCAGGTTGATTCGGCTCCAAAGTCAATTTGTCACTTATCATTTGTCCCTATTAATCTAACATAATATGACAACCTAACCTAGTTCAACCTGATCTAACTTAATTAACTGGACTGATTTGGGGATAAATGAATTTCGGGTCCAAACCAATTAACTGCCATCAAAAATGTCAACAAACTTAACTTGGTGCTATTTAGTAACATGTTATTTCTGAAGAATTTGGGTGTCATAAATAAATTATATAATTATGAATGAAAATTCCCGCCATAAAATTTTCATCATTAATTACTGGGAGATCTGCAGTTTGTCCCAGTATGCTATTACAGTGTCATGCACTTACACCAGAGAGCACAGGGAGACTAATGCTTGGTGATGTCACATCTAAACGAATGTTCTGATTGTCCACTGCACCACCCCAGGTAAATGCATTCCTCACTGGCTGCAGCACCTCTCCTGGGACTTCCCAGTATAACAGACAACAGACCCCCCCCTCCTCAAAAAAAAAAAAATAATAATAATAATAATAATAAATGTCCCACATAAAATTAATTTCTGGTTTTAGTTAATATTTTGAATGTCTTACCATATTAAAGGAGATCAATGATAACGAAAATTGTGCTGGCCAATGTACAATACTGTAGATATATGATGGTACTCACCACCTGTTTGGTAGTTTAATGACACCATCTGAACACCATGATTCCACATGGATACAGGCATGTAATTGGAAGAATCCACACGAGTTGACCTGGGGTACACTCGGCTAAACGTGACCTGGGGAGTACAATGAGAGGAGAAAAACACTGGGTAAGAGCAAGACAAAACAGTACATCAGGGCCCATTCACATAGGCAGTGGCCACCTGTGGTGTATGAATATATTACTCATCAATTTTGATGCATGGTGATGAAACATGTTATAACCAATTAAATTAACAGCAGGGATTGTAAGTAATTAATCTTTCCTTCATGACCATTTTCTATACATTTCCATTACTATAGCTAATCCAACACCACTGGTGCCCACTGGTCATACAGGCAAGCCCTTACAGCACTGATACAGAATGCAGCAATAGTCAGTGTAGATACCCATGTCAAAGCATCTTTACACTACATCCTCGTTATGTCACTTTTCATTTTTGTACATTTGTTTTACTGCTAATTCCTCAGTAAACTGTAGAAATATTGTCATTTAATACTTCACTGATACCTATAAAGCTGGTATGCCAGCTTCCTAATTCATAGCATCAAATGTATGGAAAAGTTTCATTGACAAATAATGAGGACCACTGGTACACAATATACAGGCACCTACTTGATGGTGTTTGAGGAGCTCAGTAGGGTAACTTGATATATAACGCTCCATCTTTTGCTCAGGGAAGGAGGAAACTTCATTGAAAACAGCTCCGGTCTCTAATTTAGTGCGTCCTCTAGTTTCAAATTGCACACAGCGAAAGTAAACAACCAGATCACTAAGTTCACGTGCTATCCGAAGCTGTGATTCTATCTGCTGTCGACTCTGGGGCTTGGAGAAAAAAGTGCAGAGTTAGCAAAGTATATGAATGACATGTTTAAAAGTGTCTTGCTTCACAGCACCAAAAACTGTTCAAATGGACAGATTATACCCACATACTAAAATTATGTTTACTGTCCAGATACAGCAGTTTTAACATGACTTGAACCATCTTCCTCAACAGGGTCCAGGTTGTGATAAAACTGTTATAGCTGACAGATTTAATCATTTCATTATTTTTCTCTGATTATCCTCTTGCTTTTTCTTTGAATGGCCTAACTTTGAATGGCCTTGTAATAAAAAAACTGAAGTGATACGTCACAATCTCTTATTCTCTTCATGACAATAATGATTATTCTATTTCATTCTAGCTGTCTCCTGACATTGTGATTCAGCAGCTAAACTCCACTTTACAACATTTACTGTCATCTGTGAGTTAAATGCCTATTTAGCTAATTACTGTAATGAATCCCTGTTTGGGCTTAGATTAAACTCCCCCATTACTTATCTTCTCTGGCAGAAACAAAAATACAGTAATGAAAGAAACGCACTTGGGAGCCGAATGCTAATCGCCCACCAGAATATGCTGTTGGCTAAGTTACAAGCTACTTACAAACCACATGTGAAGGAAATTTGCAAAACTCTATGAAATTCAGTCACTGGGTTTAACAAAATGCCAATCCATATTAATCCCTCCAACACACAAAGACACGAATCGCATATTTTATTTTTTCCTGGTAAAAGCACAAAGACTCGAATCGAGTCCCAAAGCAGAAAAAAATTAGCCAAAAAATAAGTTTTAGGCTGAATTGCGTCAAATTTTGGTGAGTCCTAGGAGGCCAGTCTGGCGTCCAAAGTAAATACTTGGCAACCCTGTCAGCCCGGGCATGGGACAAAGTGTATCAGTATTCCACAATATCTCACCACTAGCCAGGTGGGAGGGTAGCGCTCCTTCCCTCATCCCTTTAACTTCTTCTGTTTTCCCTGTTCAGCCCGAGGCAGAAGCCACGATTGAAATATCATTATTGTATAGTGTTTGTGAATTTACTGTGAAGTGACTGTGTCTATGGAACATACATATATTGTTTGTAAAGCATTGGGGCCATTATCAGCCATTAGGCCTAGCGCAGGAGTCATGTTTGTTATACCCCGGGCTCCTACACTGCTCATGGGGCAACAAAGGCTTGGATAATGGATGGATGGATGGATGTAAATTCTGTGCATGGGGGCTCTCCTGCCATTTCACTGCATGATGGACAGTACTTCCCCCCCCCTCCCCTCCTACCTGCCCCTATATATATCATACTTTGCAATAGTCTCTTGGTAAGAGTTTCAGTAAATATGTTAAATTTCCATTCTCTGTGTCTGTCAATTATTGTTTACAACATTCCAGAGATTTTTGTACCACGAATTAGTCACCGAGCATAACCCTTCCTGTGCTTCAGACCAGACAACATAAGCAACATTCACCTTAAACACCTTGGACCACAAGGCATACAAGCACTCACCAACATATCAAACTACAGCTACTCACACAGCATAATACCCAACATCTGGAAGCATGGCATTATCATCACTATCCCTAAACCAGACAAAGACCCCATATTACCCTCCTCACACTGCCCCATTACACTCCTCTACACCCCCTCTAAAGTCACTGAACAACTGGTACTATAACTAGTCACACCTCACATTCCCCTAGCCCAGTCACAACATGGCTTTAGGCCACTACACTCCATAAACACCCTTCTTACAGACCTTACACAGAGAGTTTTTGATGGCATGAATT
This sequence comes from Coenobita brevimanus, assembly GCF_032717465.1. Taxonomy (NCBI): domain Eukaryota; kingdom Metazoa; phylum Arthropoda; class Malacostraca; order Decapoda; family Coenobitidae; genus Coenobita; species Coenobita brevimanus. The sequence goes on along the minus strand of NC_137015.1, from coordinate 12,842,100 downwards.
CAGCTAGGCCACCACACAGAACACTCCTAATCACACTAGACATCAGCAAAGCTTTAGATGCCATCCCCCGCCACAACCTCACAAACAAAATACTCAACACAAACATGCACAATAACACAAAATGATAGCTGGCAAACTACTTAGCAGGCAGATGGGCACATGCAACATTTGCCAGTCAGTCATCTAACATCAGAAACTTTACAAATGGCGTCCCCCATGGATCTGTTTTGTTCCCTACACTCTTTAACCTATACATGCACGACATACCCACACCCCACACACCACAGATACACATAGCTTCCTATGCAGATGATATAACACTTACGTGTATGCACCAAAATTCACTGCACACATCCTCCAACCTTACCTCAACACACTACATGAATGGTTCACCACAATCAGGCTCAAAATAGCCCCAGCCAAATCTACAGTGACCCATCTCACAAACTGGACAGCAGAACACAGTCACATCCCACACCTCACCATAAACAACTCTCCTCTACTACACACACACACACACAAAATCCTTGGTGTGACATACAATACATCAATGTCATTTAAACAACAGATCACAAACATTAAAAATAAAATAACACCAACATTCTATGCCTTGAGGTCACTTGCCCATACAACATTTGGACACAACAAAGAAACCACCACCACAGTATACAAACAATACATACTTCAGTGATGAATTATGTAAGCCCTGCCTGGGCTCCTAACCTCACCAAAACACACTACAACACTCTACAGACCATACAGCACAAGGCCCTAAAAATAATCACAGGCTGCATAGCTACTACACCCACAGACCACCTACATCAAGAAACCAAAGTCCTCAAAGTCAAGGATCACCTAGACATGAGAGGCACCCAGTTTCTTGCTGCAGCCTCCACAAACCCACAACATCGACTATATTACATGGCAGCACATCCACCTACACCAAGGAACATCAAAACAACACCCAGCACACGATACCATACACAAATACTGTCATCACTCCCCCTCGCCCACCTCAGACCAACTTCCAGAAGCATATCCACACTCAAAACACTCACCGCTCCATTCAGTCACTTAAAGACAACACACAGCTGCATGCACGGCCTCATGACATCCACCCTTCTGAATCCTATCTCCCTTGTGAGGACAGGGTCCACCTGGCCAGGCTGAGATGTAGGCACCATCCAGCCCTCTTAAGCTACCAGAAGAGGCTGGATGACTCGGTTGCTGATGCCTGTCCAGGATGCAACACAGCACCCCATACTATTAAGCAAATTATGGAAGACTGCATTGCACACAATCACCTACGCCAACAACACAACATACACTCCTTGAGAGCTCTGTGGGAAAGCCGGGACTAGGCCGTGGCCTTCCTCAAGGACTCAGGCCTGTTTGGCCAACTACTGTCAGTGTTGCTCCCTCAGCCTCGGACAGTGGTTGAATGGCCATCTCCTGGGTCGTGCATAAGTGAGGCATGAGCATTCGCCAAGCATGGTTCACCGTTGGAGGTGTAATCTGGTGCCATGCTTGTAGGAGAAAGTCAACTGTGTCCTCCACTGTAAAACGACGCCAAAATGCCTCAACAGTCAGGTCACCTGTGGCGGGTCGGGATACAGCTGCTGGCGGAGATGATACGGGAGCAGGTGCCTCATCAAGGTCTTCGTCGTGATCTTCTTGTAGGGCACAAAGCTCTTTTTGTGTGTCGGTCTTCCTGCGTAGGTAGTCATACACTTACTTATGGTGGAAGAGCTTCACAGTGGCAATCAGTTCTTGATCCAGTGGCTGCATTAGTGACATCGTCTGGGGCAGCAGAAACACAACACGACAATCCTTGTGCAGATCTTCTAGATATGGAGGGTGACTTTGTGCACTGTCCAGCACAAGTAGCATCTTACATGGAATGCCAAGTTCCTGACACTTGGCCCTGGCATCGAGGACACAGTGCCTTGTTAACCAGTCTGCCATAATGTTCCCAGTCATCCAACCATTTACAGACTTGTACAGTAATCTCTCTACTTTCCGGATGCCCACTTTCCAGACATAATCGTCCCGGGATCCAATATTCCCAAAATGGTCGGGGGGGGGGAAAAAAAAAAAAAAAAAATAAATAAAATAATTCTTGCCCGTAATTTGAACTTGGCGCGCACGGCGCGGGACAGCTTTGTTGTGGTGCATCATTCCTCCGACGTCCGCTAGAGCGCCCCTGCATCCTCCCCACTTTCCGCCTGTCTCTTGTCGTGAGTGAACGCTCGTCGTCATGGCTGCCCACGTGCTCGCTTTTGTGGTGGTGCCTTACCTGCTGCAGGCACTCCTGCTGCTCTCGTGCCTCTTCTTCGTGTGTGTGATGATGGCCCCACCGCCTAAGAAGAGGAAGGGAGTGGTATTGACTCTGAAGAAGAAGCGGGAGATATTGGAGAAAGTAGATGCGGGATGGTCTTCTTTACGCATCCTCCGTGAGTTCAACCTGGCCCGATCTACTTTGTTTGATGTTAAGGGATCCCGAGACAAACTCATGCAGTACACGGCTGACTTCTTGTCGAAAAGCAAACGCAACGTGGAGAGGAAGATGATGTTTACTCCCAAGTTTGCTGAAGTCGACCACTCCACGTTGATTTGGTATCTACAGGAACGTGCTGCTGGTGTGATGGTACATGGTACGGAGCTGAAGGCTGCTGCTGAGAAGTTCGCAAGGCTTCACGACGCCCTAGACTTCAAGGCATCCGAAGGTTGGCTCTTTGCGTTTAAGTTACGACATGGCCTTACCAACCATAAGTCTCATGGCGAAGCTTTGGACGCTAACGATGATGGAGTAGAGGAGTTTCAGCACAAGATGAAGGACTTGATCGACAGGGAGGGCCTCACTCTCAGTCAAGTCTACAACGCTGACGAAACTGGTTTATTCTATCGCTCTTTGCCTACGAACACTCTAGCCGAGGAGACGGAGAAGCATGTACCTGGCCGCAAGCTCTCCAAGCAACGGCTATCTGCTTTGTATTGTGCCAATGCTAACGGCATGCACCAGCTTAAGCCCGTTATTGTTGGCCGTGCAAAGCAGCCTCGGTGTCTTCGTGGGGTGATGGATGTCCTTCCTGTCATCTGGTACCATTCCTTGAAGGCATGGTTCACAGCCCACATCTTCAAAGACTGGTTCCACTGCCATTTTGTCAAGGAGGTCATGCATTACCAGACGGAGAAACTGGGAATCCCACGCGACCAGGTTTCTCCTCGACAATGCACCTGCCCACCCGTGTGACAAGGACTTGGTGGCTGAGATTGACCGCATTAGGTGCATGTTTCTGCCACCTAATACTACTGCCCTCATCCAACCAATGGACCAAGGAGTGATCGTGGCAACGAAGCACCTATACCGACGGAAGTTCCTGGATGAGGTGATGGTTGTTCTCGAGGACAAGGACTAGCGCATGGAGGGAAGGGACGCGAGGCCAGCAGACTTTGGAAAACATTCAACGCTACAACATCAAGTCTGCCATTTACAACTAGGCCAGTGCATGGAAGGAAATCCCTGTCAAGACTTTAGAAAACGGCTGGTCTCGTCTGCTTCTCGGAACGGATGTGGAGTACGATTTCGTAGGTTTTGACGTGGATGACTTCCATGAACATCTTCTTGCGCACGGCGACGATGTTGATGTGGACGAAGTGCGTGAGTGGTTGGATGATGACAAGGGCGATCGTGGGTATCAGAACCTGTCTGATATTGAGATCGCATCTTCAGTTGCAGGTGTCAGTACCCAGCTTGAAGATTCCGACGAGGATGGTGACAATGATGCGGACTCCTCTCAGCATGACACAACTCCAGCCATCCCCAAGCTGAGCGCACTCCGGGAACACCTAGAGTTCATTCTGGACTACCTGGAACACCCGGACTGCGACAGGGAGATGGGGCCCTTGGGACTTGTGGAGGAAGTGCGTGCTTTCAGGCAGAGCATCATAAATCATCAGAATCGTCGTTCCTTGCATCAATCAACAATTGAGAGCTTTTTCAGGCCCGTGACCCCCGCTGTGCCCAGCCCTGGCTCCACTCAGTTGCCTCCCCAAGACAGGCCCTCATGCTCCGAGCCACAGCCCAGCACATCAGCCACAGTGGAGTCACCGCTCGACGTGAGTTTGCGTCTATCTTCCGAGTCGTCTGCAGTGGGTACACCATCACCATGACCCAGCGACGCACCTCTGGGTCACCTGCCAGCGATACTCTCAGATTCTGACAGTGATTAAACGGCAAGAACTTCTCCGCTAGACCACACGGGAATTTAGTGTTGTGCAGTGAAAGAAAAACAGTGCATACAGTATTGTAAAGAAAGTAGAAATTTGAGCGAAAAGACAAAATTTTTCGACTAAATTTAACGTAAATAAACCTGTGATTTGTTTTAAAATTGGTTTTATGAGTGGAAAGACTTAAGTGCAGAGTGCAACACTTATTAAGTTACAATGGAGCATAAGACAGACAAGAGTGCGCAGTGTGAAGAGAATGGACTTCTGAGTGCAAATGACTAAGTTACGTACAAGACTTCATGAACAGTGTACTGCAAGTGCTTCAGGAAATCCTTCTTATTGTCAGAGTCTGAAAGGAGGCGGTTATTCATCGAGATGCCCATGGACTTGCTGTAAGTAGGCAGAATGTTTCATACTGTACTGTACTGTATTTTCCATACTATACTTACCTCAAACACCTCATTTCACTTTTTTATGTCCCTTATTGGTGTGAATATGTAGTGTCTTAGGTGCTGTGCATGTGCAGTAGGGAGGTGTTTTTCTGAGTTAGGCTAGGTTAGGGTCCATAACTACCAGTCAAGGAGCCAGGGACTTATAAGTACCCAGAAAGTTTAATATTGTATGAACCTACCTCAAAAACCTCATTTTATGCTTCTTTTGCATTTATTTCAGTCTTTTATGTCTCTTATTGGTGTCTCAAATAGGTGCTATGCATGTCCAGAGGGACAAATATGTGTTTTTCTGAGTTAGGGTCCATAAGTACAAGTCCAGGAGGCTGGTGCCCACTATCCAGACAGGACCACTTTCCGGACATGCCTATGGCTCTATTACGTTGGATAGTGGAGGGATTACTGTACCAATACACGCAACTTGTGTCCATGTTCACGAGGTTTTTGTAGCACCTTGGGTGGGAAGTTGTGTGTACAACAACTGGCCTTATCTTGTGGCTCCCAGACAGGTTTACAGCGAACATTACCGTCATCTTACACTTCTGGAGCGTGCGACCAGGGGCTTGTTTCTGTTTTTTAGCAGTGTAAGTTGATTTGGGCATGGCCTTGTAGTATAACAACGTTTTGTCGATGTTGTAGATCTGGTCCTAGGTGTACTGGCCTTCTTCAAGAAGCGCTTTAAATATCGCAGGCTACTCTCTCGCGGCTAGCTCGTCGGCAGCGGCACATTCACCATACACTCTGATGTGACAGAGTTCCTTGCACTTCAGAAAACAGTCCAGCCATCTTACCAATGCCTTGAAAGGTTTGTCCACATTTAACTTGCAAGATGCTGCCTTGTAAAGAGCTGGGCTTGGTTCCGAATAAATCTGCCATTCAGTGGAACACCTTCCTTCTTCATCCTCATTATGAAGGTGGCAAGATACTGTTCCATTAGTATCATCGCATTATTTCCCACCTGGGAACGGCCGCCTAGGTCAGATGCACCATTCGTCTTCGCTAGAGCCCTTATGGCATCGCGTTTCTTCCACACTGTCCTCACTGTTGATTCAGCCAGTCCCAGGGCTTTCCCAATGGTGGTGTTTCCTTGTCTCTCCTCCTCCATCTTGATAATCTCTAACTTGGTTGCATGCGTCAGAAGTTTTTTACCTCTTGGGGCTGCAGCCATGGTGTGGCAAAGTACACCCCAGGTTGGAGCAGCAAAAAAAAATGCCACACATTGTACACTACAGGTTAGCTGTAGAGAGCGGATCCGCACTGTGCACGAACTGGGACTGTTATGTCGCACCCGCCGCCTTCTATCCCAAGCTGCGCAGTAGAATGCCTGGGAATTTCTGTGCATCAACATGACGACACATGACAATGGACGTGTTGTGCGTGGGGGAGTTGTGTACTAATGGAAAATGGTGTTTTTGAGTCACTTCTTGCCTCTACCTTGCGTTCTGTGAGGTAAACTCGCACATTCAAGGTTTTTGGTTATGATTTTTGGTCACCCATGCACAATGCGATTTGCACACTGTGATGTTGTGCACTGTGCGAGCCTACTGTACTACTAGATATACAAATATCAGAAAAAGAAATACAGAAGGATTTAAGTAAATTAGACAAAGGAAAATCAAATGGTCCTGATGAAATATCATGTTGGGTGCTACATGAATGTGCAAAGGAGATAAGTAAACCATTATCTTTAATTTTCAAGGAATCCTTGGGATAAGGTAAACTACCTGATATTTGGAAGAAAGCAAACATTGTTCCCTTATTCAGGAAAGGAAAGAGACAGAATCCACTCAACTACTGACCAGTATCACTAACCAGTGTTGCAAGCAAGGTATTAGAAAAGCTGATAAGGAAAGTTTGGGTAAATCATCTAGAAGAACACAATATGATAACAGAAAGTTTGATTTCAGAAAGGGAAAATCATGTGTTACTAATCTGTTGAGCTACTATGATAGGGTAACAGAACATTACAGAAAAGAGAAGGATGGGTGGACGTATCTATTTAGATTTCAAGAAAGCAATTGACAGAGTACCGCACCATTACAGAAAAGAGAAGGATGGGTGGACAGTATCTGTTTCAAGAAAGCATTTGACAGAGTACTGCACCAAAGACTTTTATGGAAATTGTACCATCAAGGAGGAATCCGAGGCAAACTGTACTGTTGGATGCAAGATTTTCTCAAAAAAAAAGAAATGAGAACAGTACTAAGGAGAAATTACTCATCATGGAGGGAAGTGACTAGCGGGGTTCCACAAGACTCAGTGCTGGCACCAAATATGTTTTTGGTGTATATAAATGATATAGATAGTAGCATTGGAAATGAAAGCTATCTAAATATGTTTCCTGATGATGCAATAATACAAAGGAAAATTACTAACACAGACTTTTGTAAAGAGCTACAAGAAGAACTAAATAAACATCATGAATTGAGCAGTACATGGCAAATGAAATACAATGTGGACAAGTGTCATGTAATAAAGTTTGGTAAAAGTGGAAAAAGACCTGATTGTGATTATAAGTTACGAAGTAAAATCCTACACACATCAGAAAGAGAGGACGTAGGTTGTGATTATCAATAACAGGCTATTTCCGGCTGACCACATCAGTGAGAAGGTACGGAACATGTATACACTGCTTGCAGATACGAGAAGAGCATTCACATACATAAATGAAGACATGCTAAGAAAGATAATAACATAGAAAGACTAGAAAAACTGAATCTACCTGCACTACAGGAGAGAAGGAAAAGAGGAGACATGGTTATGCTATATAAATGCATATCAGGGAAGGAGAAAATAGACATAAATGATTACATAACCTATAGAGGTGCATTGGCAAGAGGATACTGCAAAACACTGCATAAAAAGAGAGGCGATAAAGATGCAAGGAAATTTAGTTTCCCAAATAGGGCAGTTGATTTGTGGAATGCACTACCAAATGAAATAGTGTGTGCCAAAACAGTTAATAAATTTAAGGATATGTACAATAAAAATGGTTTAAGACAAGGGACAATACAAGCTTGACTCATTCCTGTAAAGATAGTTAGGTAAGAAAATTAAGGTAAGGTAGAATGAGATGCCATGCAAGCAGGACATATGACACATCGTTCCATGCTTGGCCAACCTGGCCAACAATTGGCCATACCTAAAAAGGTGTCTTTATATGAGTCAAGCTTTGTACCAGGTTAAACTAAATAGTGTCCTAATATAAAAGAGGAAGTTTTAAATAAGAATGTTGTTCAAATAACAGAATAAAACAAAGTAGTGCAGGAATGCACCCAGCAAGCTCGTCAGCTGATTGTGTTTAAGTCTGCTCACCAGGGAATGTAAGTAGAATCTTTGCTCTTAGTACCACATGATGTCCACATACTTCAGTAAAGCAAATTTGGAAGGAGCTAAGAAAAGGGATAAAGGCAGAAAGCAGGATGATGATTTCTACAAGGAACTGGTTGAAATGGAGGCGTACAGTTGCGGACATATCAAACAGAAACACCCTGTCCACCAAAGAGGTGGTGTAATGCTCCCAGCATCTGGTAACACTGGTAGATGTGGAACTTCACAAGCTTTCGTTCGGTCGCTAGGATGAGCCGAACGCGGTGATCATTGCTGCTGTGCACAGTTATTGGTGGTAATATAAGGAATGTTCCGCCAGAAAATATACTGATAATTGCATGTCATCATTATGGTAAGTTTTTAAAATCATGTCATACAATACACCCTCTACATAATGGCAGTTATTATGAATGCCACGGATTTCATGAGTGGTATAATTTCGAGTCATGAACCATACAATGGTTAACAATTCATCATTTAAGTCATAGTTATCAGCTTCCCCACAACTAACAGTGAACAGAGAATTATCATGACGCCCATTCTCTGTACCTTAAACCTGACTTTGGTAGACCTCTGAAATCAATGCAGGTTCACTACATACAGGAGGTTGCAGGGTGGAGGTGGGGAACGTGCGAGACAGGAGGAGGGAGGTGGGTAAGGAAGAGGGCAATACTGGTCAAATCGGGGGCTAGAGGAGAGGGGTCATGAGGTAGAGGACGTTGGACTTTGGTAGACGACAGGAGCTACAGCGGAAGGGATAGATTACAAGGTGATGACTGGGCCAAATCGTTGTTTCATGGAGAATATGGAATTTTACAGTCAGGACATGAAACATTGTGTCGACATTGCCACATTTTATAATAGCCCTTCATGGTTTGTAACAATTCACGACGCACTTTCCACTGGGTGGCTGAGTATCCCTCTGTTATGAATATGGTGACTATTTCTTAATGTGCAATTATATGACACGTCCCGACAGTTGTCAGATAGTACAGCTGTTGCCATAGTGAGTTCGAATTACACTTGTAGCCTGTTATGTAGTATCACCATGGACGACAAATGATATTGCAAATAGAGTAGGGATAGGCCTATGTAGATTTTTCCTTTATCACCAATAATTATGAACAGTCTCCAGTAATGATGGCCCGTATGGTTCTCATTAATATCTGTATGGCAACAATGTAAAACAAAGGTGGATGTACTTAACCCAGGTTTTCTGTATGCCATGTTTGGCTGTTGGTTTTACACATTGCCAGTGGTTATTAGTTATATTTACATTCACACTGAGCAGCTGTCTTATGCCAAAAGCATTCCTTCACAAATCCTTGAGCCAATAATGGTTGAACAACATTGTAATGTCTGTAGTTATCGAGACTGAGCAAATGCATATTACATCAACTAAGCCTTTTGTTACAGAAATTGCCAGTATTAAATGCAGACACACAAATTATCTGCAGTGAGTTTTGTTTTGCTAAACAACCGAATAGCTTTCACATCATGAATCTGACAGGATAAAGATAAGTACGAATTGCCTTGTTGACGGAGAACATTAATCCTTTTTTACTGCAAGGAAGGAACCAAAGACCAGGAGCCCACAAACTGCTCCTTCCAAGAAAAAACAAAAACAATACAAAGAGAGCCAAATTCAAGATCTATTCATTTCGAGATGCCTTGACACACTGCGTTTGAAAGACTGGAGATCATAGGAAGTAGGAAAAACAGACAGAGGGAGACAGTTCCAGAGTTGGACTGTTGCATAAATGAAGGACTGGAAGTAACTCTTGCATTAAAAAGGTGGATAGAAAAGGGATGAGAGATTGTTGCTAGACAGATGCAATGTGCCTGTTGTAGAGGGAGAGTAATGCCAGCAGACAGTTCAGAGCCAGTAAGAGGAGGAGAGATAATGAGATAAAAAGCCTTTGACTCCACGCTGTTGTGAAAAGCTGTATGTGGGGAGCCCCCCCTTACATGAAAATTGTACTTTGCACAGCGCTGAATAAAACCCATGTATAAAGTCAACAACTGTGCGGGGGTAAAGAAGGTACGGAGTTGGCTTGGCACACTTTATCTCTTGGAAGGAGATTCTACAAGAGATGTAATATGATCTTTCCAAGATAAATCTCAAGAGAATGAAACCCCAGGTATTTTCATAGATGATGCAGGATTGAGTTGGATATTATTGAACATTAGAAGGTACTCTTGTGGAACATTTTGTTTGGTTGATAGGTGTAAGAACTAAGTCTTTGATGTATTAATAAGAAGAAGATTACTTTTACCCAAGTCAGAGATACGAGCCAAGTCAGATATTAGGTGTACCATAGCCTCATCCCTTGTTGGTTGAAGCATTTGCTGAGGTGGACATTGCGAGAACTGATTGGAAAGATGAAGAGTGGATTCATCAGCGTATGAGTGGATAGGGTTAGATGTACAGCTTAGAAGGTCATTGATGAATAAAAGGAAGAGAGTTGGTCATAGGACAGAGCCCTGAGGAATACCATTGGTGATAGATCTAGGAGAAGAGCGATGGCTGTCCACAACAGCAGCTATAGAACGACCAGAAAGGAAGCTGTAGATGAAGGCACAAATAGAAGGATTGAAACTGTAAGGCAGTTTGTAAATTAAAGATTGTGCAAGACTCGACTGAAAGCTTTTGAGATGTCAACTGCAAAGGCAAAGCTTTTGCCAAAGTCCCAAAAGGAGGAAGGCAGCAATGTAATGGTGGATTGCCTTAGTGGAGACATAGGTGACACGGGAGACGGGGATTGACTGGAGGTTACGGAAAGCACCAAGGGCCAAGCACATCCTCGGCGGGAGGTATCCCTTGCTGTTTCTCTGCTGGTTGAAGGCTGGGGAGATGCTCTGCTGGTTGAAGGCTGGGGAAATGTTCTGCTCATCGAGGGCTGGGGAGATCCTCTCTGGGTCGCTGGTGTGGTGGGAACCTGCTTGAAAAATGCTGTGATTGCAGTCTGCCTGGGCACCTTCTTCTCCTCCAGCATCGTCCTGTACACTTTCATCCCCTCCTTGAGCTGATTAGCTTCATCCCTGCTTCGTCCTGGGAGGGGGTTGTGTGTGCGCATAAGCTCAGTCTCGTCCAGCTTCATTAGCATCTCTTTCAGGATTTTTATATTCAGAGCTCGCACTTCAGGAACGACCTCCTCCTCCTTTGCCTCCTGGCATGCCCGCTGGATCTCCATATTGAGGAGCTCCTCCCTGTGGCTCTCGAGAAACTTCCCCACGTCATCCTTGTCGACCTCCCCGAAACCCGCTTGGTGCGACAGTTTCGCTATGTCCTGCCACACATGCTGCACAGGCAGAGCTTGCACACCCTCCAGGAAGCTGATAAAGGAGTGGACACACTCTGACCACAGCTTCTGCCACACACTGTTCATTGTGGCCTGGCTAACCTCACTCCATGCTACAGTAATATTCCCTAGGGCGTGGCATATGTTGTAGCCCTTCCAGAACTGCTGCACTGTTGTCCTGTCATCACTGTCACAGTCCATCGGCTGCGACAAGGACGTGGTGTTGGGGGGCAGGAACACCATTTCTATATTACTGGCCCAGTCCTTCATCATGGGAAGTTGACTAGGCACATTGTCTACCACCATGGGAAATCTGTTTGCCAAATTCTCCCGCGAGGCATACCTTTTTAGCGCACGAGAGAGGTATGAGTGGAAATATGACGAACAGGTATCAGAAGTCAGTCAGGCCTTCTTGTTTGACTTCCAGATAACCCGAAGGTTCTCTTTAACATACCTCACCAGAGCCCTGGGGTTCTCAGAGTGGTATACAAGGAGCGGCTTGAACTTGAGCTCGCCCTCAGGGATGCCCCCCAGCAGGAGTATCAGCTGGTCCTTTGAGGGCTTGAATCCTGGCATAGACTTTTCCTCCATTGGAAGACATTCTCTTCCAAAAGAACCCAGGCTCATCAAAATTCAAGACCTGCTTCGCACTGTAGCCACTCTCCTCAGTAATGCATGTGAGCTGTTAAGAAATGCAGGCGCCCCCACCGTATCTGCACTCGCCACCTCACCCTACATCTTCACATGGTGGAGGTTAGCTCGCCTCTTGAACTGGTCAGACTACCCATGGCTCGCCTTAACCCCTAGGATATGCAATTGAATTGACCTAACTGCCCTGAAAACCTGTATAAGGAGCTAATTTTTCGACTCTTACAAAAGTAAAAAGTTTTATGCCCAAGGTTTAGAGCATGAAATTACACTCCTTTTTTTTTTTTATACAAAGAAAAGAAACCAAAGGCTGAGCCTGCAAAACGTTCTTTCAAAAAAAAAAAAAAAAAAAAATACAAAAGGGAGCCAAATTCAAGATCCATTCATTTCAAGATGCCAGGACACACTGCTTTTGAAAGACTGGAGATCATAGGAAGTAGGAAATACAGACAGAGGGAGACAGTTCCAGAGTTGACCTGTTGCATAATTGAAGGACCGGGAGTAACAGTTAACTCTTGCATTAGAGAGTTGGACAGAAAAGGGATGAGAGTTTGTTAATAGACGGGTGCTACGTGCCTGTCATAGAGGTGGAAGGATGCAGGCAGACAGTTTGGAGAAGCAGTGACAATTGAAGTAGCAATAGAAAAGAGATAAATAGTTGATGAGATGAATAGCCTTTGACACCACCCTATTGAGATGAGCTGTATGTGGGGAGCCTCCCCACACACGAGAGTTGTACTCTAAACAGGGGCGAATAAAACCCGTATATAAAGTCAACAACTGTGCAGAGGTAAACAAGGCACGGTGTTGGCTTAGGACACCTAATCTCTTGGAAGCAGATTTTACAAGAGATGCATTGTGATCTTTCCAAGATAAGTCCCATGTGAATGAAACCACAAGCATGTTCAAGGATGATGCTGGATTGAGCTGGATATTGCTGTAATAAATATTAGTGGGCACTCCTGTGGAAGATTTTGACAGGTTGATCCATTAAAAACAACAAGATTATTTTTACCCCAGTCAGAGATACAAGCCAAGTCAGACATTAGATGTGCCATAGCTTCATCCCTTGTTTGTTGAAGTAACTTCTGAGATGGATGTTGCGGAAATCGAATGAAAATGTGAAGGGTGGAATCATCAGCATACGAGTGGATAGGGTTAGGTGTACAGCTTAGAAGATCATTGCTGAATAAAAGGAAGAGAGTTGGTGATAGGACAGAGCCCTGAGGAACACCATTGTTGATAGATCTAGAAGAACGATGGCCATCTACAACAGCAGCTATAGAACGACCAAAAAGGAAGCTATAGATGAAGGCACAGATGGAAGGATAGAAACCGTAAGAGGGCAGTTTGGAAATTACAGATTTGTCAGACTCGATCGAAAGCCTTTGTGATATCAAGTGCAATGGCAAAGCTTTTGCCAAAGTCCCGAAAGGAGGATGACCAGGAGTCTGAAAGGTAGGTGAGAATATCGCCAATGGAGCATCCCTGATGGAACCCATACTGACGATCAGAAAGAAGGTTGTGATAGGATAGATGCTTTAAAATGTTTTAAAGAATAGACTCGAAAACTTTTGAGACACAGGATGTTAAAGCAATTGGACGATAGCTAGAGGGTTTGGAATGGTCACCCTTCTTTGGGACTGGCTGAATAAAAGCAGACTTCCAGCAAGAAGGAATGGTACAAGCTGAAAGACAAAGGCGAAAGAGTTGACCAAGGCATGGTGTAAGCACAGAAGCACAGTTCTTGAGGGCAACAGGAGGGACTCCATCAGGCCCATATGCCTTGTTAGTATTGAGGCCAGTGATGGCAGAAAATACATCAGCTGAAGAAATTTTAATGTCAGCCATAAGGAAGTCAGAGGGGGGAAGCAATGGAGGAACAGCACTGGAATCGTCTAAGGTGGAATTGGAGGAGAAAGCCTGAGCAAAGAGAGCTGCTTATCAGTAGAAGAAATAGCTAAAGAGCCATCAGAGTAGAAAAGAGGAGGGAAGGATGATGAGGTAAAGTTGTTAGAAAGGTTTTTGGCAAGGCGCCAGAAGGAGTGGGAAGAATTCGAGTTGGAGAGTTGAGAGTATTTAGTACAGGTGAAATTATTTTCAGCAGAACGAAGAACAGACTTAGCATGCTTCTGGGCAGAAACATAAAAAAGATGTGATTCAGGTATGGGTTGGCTCCGGTACCTTTTATAGTCCCTCTCCTTGTTGCGGACAGCATTAGAACAAGCGTGATTAAACCAAGCCTTTCCTACATTAGTCAAAGGATATGAGAAAGGAATGTATGCTTCCATGCCCGAAAGAATAGCCTCCATAATGTGCAAGGCACACTCAGATGGCTTCCTGTCATGGAAGCAATAATCATTCCAGGGAAAATGAAAGAAATACTGCCTGAGGGCCTCCCAATCCGCAGCTCCAAAGTGCCACAGACGACGTTTCTTTGGAGGGTCGACAGACTGTACTGGAGCGATATGACAGGTGAAGGTAATAAAGTTATGATCAGAGGAACCCAATGGAGAGAAAAGATTAACAGTGTAAGCAGAAGGATTAGTTGTAAGGAGGAGGTCAAGTATGTTGAAGCTCTCTCCAAGGCGGTCAGGGATACGGGTAGGGTGCTGTACAAACTGCTCAAGGTCATTAAGGATAGAAAAGATGTAGGCTTGTTCACCAGGTGGATCATTGAAAGGAGAGGAGAGCCTAAGATGGTGGTGAACATAGAAATCTTCTAGAATGGAGATTTCAGAGAAAGGAGAAATGGATAGAATGTGTTCCATCGTATAAGTAAGAGAGTCGAAGAATTTTTGACAGTTAGTAGAATTAGGAGATAAGTAAACAGCACAGATATATTTAGTCAGTGAATGACAGGAGAGCCGAAGCCAGAGTGTAGAGAATTCAGAAGAATCAAGTTCAGGAACACGAAAGCAAGATAGGTCGTTGCTTACATATACAGTGCACAGCATCCACCTTTGGCTTTGAAATGAGTATAGAGAAAGTAGGAGGATACAGAAAAGGGTTTGTTGTCATTTGCCTCAGATGGCTGAGTCTTGGTAAGGATGAGAAGGTGAGGTTTAGAGGAGGGGAGGTGGTGTTCGACAGAGAGAAAGTTAGAGGAAAGGCCACGAATGTTGCAGTAATGAAGAAGTGAATCAGACAGTGGATCCAGGCAGCTCAAAGAGTCATCACTGGGAGAGGGGCGAATGGTGGGGTCAATTATGGTCCCCCCCCCCCCCAGGGACTCCGAATCATGGTATGGGTGAGCCATTATCTTTCTTTTTTTTTTTTCTATATATAGAAGTGTAGTGTGTACTGTGCATGTAGATTGGTGTTGACAGTTACAGACTTTTGTATTGGAGAGCTTGCTGGCCTACTCTCTGTGTTACTGGAACAATGAAAAAGTTCAGCAAAGGGGGATGGTCAGAAACTAGTCCCGAGGGCTGATGAAACATGCTCCAGCTCTGTCATAAGCTTTCCATCCACCATGGGGGTACTGCTCTGCATGACTGGGGCTACAGTTTACACCTTATGCTGCAAACCATAGCATTTCAGACCAATCAGTTCATGAGGTATAGCCCGTCAAAGTTGAAAAAATTTACCTTTCTAGGCGGGGCGACTCCAGTTTTCTATGCGTTCCCACCTCATTCCTCCCCTACCATGACCCTCCTCACCCAATCCCATCACTCCCCCACTCTCTTCCTCCCCTCCCCTCCTATCCCCATCCCCCCTTACCCCCACCCTTCAGAATATTCCAGCTCATTTTTTTTTTTTTTTTTTCAAACAAGAGCATGAACAGTAATTATGTCGGTATTCCTCACTCACTCCCAATACCCTTCCCCCCAAACACATCTCCCCTCCCCACCTTCCCTCCCCCCATCCCATTCCCTCATAGGCCCTAGCTGTGTAGCTGTCAAAATAAAAAAAAAAAAAAAAAAAAAAAAAAGTAATATCTTTTTCTTGGTGTTACACACTCCACCATCCCCTCTCCCCTCACCCTTTCCCCCCTCCTCCCCCTCCCCTCAGAGCTGTCAAATCAAGTGCCTGTAAGAATTTCAAGGGGAAAATAAAAAAAGCTAGTGCTATCCCACTTCTCCCCTACCCCCTTCAGAATTTTCCAGCTCATTCTTTTTTTTTCAAACGATAGAATTCAAAATAATTATGTCGGTGTTCCTCACTCACTCCCAACACCCTTCCCCCCCCAACACTTCTCCTCTCCCCACCTTCCCTCCCCCCATCCCATTCCCTCATAGCTGTGTAGCTGTCAAAATAATAAATGTACATGAAAAATCATACATTCTATGTTTCATGCATCAGTGTATGCAGTTACACAAACAATAATCTGGTATTGAATGAAAACACGGAGCATGAATAGTAACAGCGACGTATAATACTCTAGGTGGGGGGGGGGGGAGACAGGTAAGCGGATGGCATACTACAGAGGATGGGGGGTGAGAGTGGTGTGGGGAGTGGTATGGGGGTATAGAGGTGGAAGACAGACACCACAAGACAAAGAAGACAGACAGAGAGGGAGTACAGGGGTGTGGAGGGTGGGTAGGGGGGATATATCTCTCCCCAGGGAGACAGGGAGGGGGGGAAAAGGAGGGGGAACCATAGTGGCATGATGGAGGATGGTGGGGTGGGGGAGGGAGGGAGCAGGATGTGGTCAGAGGCGAAGGAGGGGGAGAGGAACGAAGGTATTGGGGTAGAGGAAGGTGGCAAGAGGGTGGTGGGGGAATCCCCCCCCACCATGGGTAGGGGCCCGGATCCTCCCCCCTTCCTGTTCAGGACTTAGTTCTCATTGGTTTGCATCGATATACATCACAGTCGGGCGGAAGCCTAGTGTTCACAGTTTTTTACAAAGGCTCCTCCATTGATCACATTCGGCATCTAGTGTAATCCTGATAAAGGATCGATCGATCCTGTTAGTACTTTAGGGGTTAAAGATCTCGCTGTCATCAAGATCCCACCTGACCTTTATTTCATCCCATAGTGAGAGAGCCTTAGTGCATATAATTGCCTGGCTCATGGGTGCCTTGCGCTGGTTCTGATCCTCCACCCGTGTGTGCAGCATCTGCTCCAGCTCCTCCATCGCAGACTCTCGCTGGCAAGTGATATGGGAGGCGGATAAGGTTTCAACCTTCCCAGCAGCAGTCTTAATGGCCTCGTTCTTCTTGATGATGGTGGAGACAGTTGACTGGGCCAGGTGGAGAACCGATGCAATAGCACACGCACCTTCACATTTGTCGTGGCACTTACAAATTTCTAATTTCATCTCTAGCAACACAGTCTTATGCACACGCTTCGCAGGAACATCACCGGCACCACCACTGGCAAGCCACTGACAACCACAAATAGGGCCTCCACTAGTACCACCACGTGCAGCACCCTTACCAGACATTATCACACTTATTTAGGCCAAAAATCATACAATATCGCACTCCATGCACGATTAGTATCACTGCTTTACTCATGGAACTGCTCGATCACAGTATTGATGCGCTATGATAGCAGCTTGCATAATGTTAGTGGTGCAAAACGATGCATGATGGGCGATTACTTGAGGGTACATGAACCTGATGTTATGTGCTTTGTAGAGACCAAGTTAAGAAAGGATATTGATGTCCATATGGGAGATGGTAAATACAAACTGTACAGAAGAGACAGAAAAGAAAAAACAGGAGGAGGAGTGATGATATCGGTGATGAACAACTTAAATGTAGATACTGTGGAAATACAAGAGGGTAGGGCTGAAGTGATAAATATGAATTTAGAAACTGAAGAGAATGGCAAGAGAGATATGGCAGTACTGTATGTTCACCCTAAGACAAGAGCAAGGAATGATGATGAATATCAGGAAATGTTGTCAGACATGGCTAGTTATCTACAGAAAATGATTGAGAAAAGCAACAATATAATATTAATGGGTGATTTTAATTGTAATGAGGTGAACTACGAGGAATGGGACTCAGGAGGCAGTGAAGATTCATGGGGCACTATATTGTTAAATATAGCAATGAATAATGTGATGACAAAGTGGGTCAAAGGAGAGACACGATTCCGAGGTGAGGACACACCAACAAGATTAGATTTACTGTTAATCAAAGAACCTAACATAATTGAATCTTTTAAATATCTGTGTCCTATAGGAAAAAAAGTGATCATGTGGTCACTGAGTTCCAGATGATAATAGGGAATGTGGTGCCAAGAGATGAGCTTTATAAGGCAGGGAAGATACAACTGTGGGAAAGCAAACTTTACAGGATTGAGAAAATTTTTTGAAAATGCACATTGGAGAACATCCAGAAAGACAAGAGAGACACATAGGAAGTGAGATATCTTTCTAGACCTCTATAATTCGGGAGTGGAAAAATATGTGCCAAGAGTAAGGGAGAAAGAAAACAGGAAAAAGGAGTGGTTTAATAGAAGGTGTATGATAGCAAAACAAGGGAGGGACACAGCATGAAACAACTGGAGAAAGAGAGGTAATAACAGAACAATGGAAGAATATAAAACAACTAGAAATGAATATACAAGAATATGTAGAGAAGAAAAAAGAACTTTGAAAAAGGTATAATAGGCAAATGTAAGGATGAACCTAAACTGTTTTGTCAATGGACAATTGAAACAAAAGGAAGGAATCACCAAACTTAAAGTAGAGGGAGAGGTCTATAAAGATGCGGCAATGCAAGCTGAAATAGTGGACAAATGTTTCCAGTCAGTTTTCATTAATGAAAGGGAGTTTGTGGAAGGGGAGGGAGTGACTAGAAATGTAGTGATAAAAGATATAAAAGTGGAAGTACAGGAAGTGTATAAATTACTGGAAACTCAAGATGTAAGGAAAGCCCCAGGACCAGACAGAATCTCTAATTGGGTACTGAAGGAATGCAGAAAACAACTGGCGGACAAAATTCACAGTTTAATTGTGTGTTCTCTGGAAGGGGGGAAAGTGCCTCAAGAATGGAACAGGGCAAATGTGGTACCAATTTATAAGGAAGGAGACAGGGAAGAACCCCTGAATTATAGACCAGTGTCCCTAACCAGC
Source organism: Coenobita brevimanus (assembly GCF_032717465.1). Taxonomy (NCBI): domain Eukaryota; kingdom Metazoa; phylum Arthropoda; class Malacostraca; order Decapoda; family Coenobitidae; genus Coenobita; species Coenobita brevimanus. The sequence continues at coordinate 12,823,108 of NC_137015.1, read as the reverse complement.
ATGGTTGCAAAATCGATCTTGAGTAAAAACTCAACAAGTTGAAAACACATGACCTTCCACTTCTAAATCCAAACTGACTATCAGCCATGATATTCATCTCTTCCAGATATTTTATCCATCTATCTTTCAGGATTCCCTCGCACAATTTTGCGACCATGCTGGTTAGGGACACTGGTCTATAATTCAGGGGTTCTTCCGTTTCCTCCCCTTTAAATTGGTACCACATTTGCCCTCTTCCATTCTTGAGGTACTTTCCTCTCTTCCAGAGAACTCATAATTAAACTGTGAATCTTATCCGCCAGTTGTTCTCTGCATTCCTTCAGTACCCAAGTAGAGATTCCATCCAGTCCTGGGGCTTTCCTTACATCTTCAGTTTCCAGTGATTTATACACTTCCTGTACTTTCACTTTTAAATCTTCTATCACCACATTTCTAGTAACTCGCCTTCCACAAACTCCCTTTCACTAATGAAAACCAACTGGAAACATTTGTCCACTATTTCAGCTTGCATTGCTGCATCTTTATAGACCTCTCCCTCTACTTTCAGTTTGGTGATTCCTTCCCTTTGTTTCAATTTGCCATTGAAAAAACAGTTTGGGTTCATCCTTACATTTGCCTATTATACCTTTTTCAAAGTTCTTTCTTCTTCTCTACGTATTCTTGTATATTCACTTCTAGTTCTTTTATATTCTTCCATTGTTCTGTTATTACCTATCATTCTCCAGTTGCTTCACGCTGTGTCCCTTTCTGTTTTTTGCTATCATACACCTTCTATTAAACCACTCCTTTTTCCTGTTTTCTTTCCCCCTTACTCTTGGCACATATTTTTCCACTCTAGAATTATACAGGTCTAAAAAGATATCCCACTTTCTCTGTATCTCTCTTGTTTCTCTAAATTTTCTCCAATCTGTATTTTCAAAAAATATTCTCAATCCTGTAAAGTTTGCTTTCCCACAGGTTCATGTACCCTCAAGTAATCGCCTATCACACATCGTGTTGCACCACTAACGTTATGCAAGCTGCTATCATAGTGCATCAATACTGTGATCGAGCAGTGCTGTAAGTAGAGCAGTGACACTAATAGTGCATGGAGTGTGATATTGTATGATTTTTGGCCTAAATAAGTGTGATAATGTCTGGTAAGGGTGCTGCACGTGGTGGTGCTAGTGGAGGCCCTTGTCATGATTCTAAGTGGCTTGCTAGTGGTGGTGCCGGTGATGTTCCTGCGAAGCGTGTGCATAAGACTGTGTTGCTAGAGGTGAAATTAGACATTCATAAGTGCCACAACAAATATGAAGGTGCATGTGCTATTGCATCGGTTCTCCACCTGGCCCAGTCAACTGTCTCCACCATCATCAAGAAGAACGAGGCCATTAAGACTGCTGCTGGGAGGGTTGCAACCTTATTCATCTCCCGTATCACCTGCCAGCGAGAATCTGCGATGGAGGAGCTGGAGCAGATGCTGCACACATGGGTGGAGGATCACAACCAGAGCAAGGCACCCATGAGCCAGGCAATTATATACACTAAGGCTCTCTCACTGTGGGATGAAATAAAGGTCAGGTGGGATCTTGATGACAGCGAGATCTTTGACCCCTAAAGTACTAACAGGATCGATCGATCCTTTATCAGGATTACGCTAGATGCCAAATGTGATCAATGGAGGAGCCTTTGTAAAAAAAACTGTGGACACTAGGCTTCCGCCCGATTGTGACGTATATTGATGCAAACCAATGAGAACCAAGTTCTGAACAGGAAGGGGGGAGGATCCGGGCCCCTACCCATGGTGGGGGGGATTCCCCCACCTCCCTCTTGCCACCTTCCTCTACCCAAATACCTTTGTTCCTCTCCCCCTCCTTCGCCTCTGACCGCATCCTGCTCCCTCCCTCCCCCACCCCACCATCCTCCATCATCCCACTATGGTTCCCCCTCCTTTTCCCCCCCCTCTCTGTCTCCCTGGGGAGAAATATATCCCCCCTACCCACCCTCCACACCCCTGTACTCCCTCTCTGCCTGTCTTCTTTCTTTTGTGGTGTCTGTCTTCCACCTCTATACCCCCATACCACTCCCCACACCACTCTCACCCCCCATCCTCTGTAGTATGCCATCCGCTTACCTGTCTCCTCCCCCCCCCCCACCTAGAGTATTATACGTCACTGTTACTATTCATGCTCCGTGTTTTCATTCAATACCAGATTATTGTTTGTGTAACTGCATACACTGATGCATGAAACATTGAATGTATGATTTTTCATGTATGTTTATTATTTTGACAGCTACACAGCTATGAGGGAATGGGATGGGGGGAGGGAAGGTGGGGAGAGAAGTGTTGGGGGGGAAGGGTGTTAGGAGTGAGTGAGGAACACCGACATAATTATTTTGAATGCTATTGTTTGAAAAAAAAAGAATGAGCTGGAAAATTCTGAAGGGGGTAGGGGAGGAGTGGGATAGAACTAGCTTTTTTTATTTTCCCCTTGAAATTCTTACAGGTACTTGATTTGACAGCTCTGAGGGGAGGGGGATGGGGGGGAAGCGATGAGGGGAGAGGGGATGGTGGAGTGTGTGAGTAACACCAAGAAAATGATTTAACTTTTTTTTTTTTTTTGAGTTACACAGCTAGGGCCTATGAGGGAATGGGATGGGGGGAGGGAAGGTGGGGAAGGGAGACGTGTTTGGGGGGAAGGGTATTGGGAGTGAGTAAGGAATACCGACATAATTACTGTTCATGCTCTTGTTTGAGGGAAAAAAAAAAAAAAAAAGAGCTGGAAAATTCTGAAGGGTAGGGGTAAGGGGGAAGGGGGATAGGAGGGGAGGGGAGGAAGAGAGTGGGGGAGTGATGGGAGTGGGTGAGGAGGGTCATGGTAGGGGAGGAATGAGGTGGGAACGCATAGAAAACTGGAGTCGCCCCGCCTAGAAAGGTAAATTTTTTCAACTTTGACGGGCTATACCTCATGAACTGATTGGTCTGAAATGCTATGGTTTGCAGCATAAGGTGTAAACTGTAGCCCCAGTCATGCAGAGCAGTACCCCCATGGTGGATGGAAAGCTTATGACAGAGCTGGAGCATATGTTTCATCAGCCCTCGGGACTAGTTCCTGACCATCCCCCTTTGCTGAACTTTTTCAGTGTTTCAGTAACACAGTGAGTAGGCCAGCATGCTCTCCAATACAAAAGTCTCTAACTGTCAACACCAATCTACATGCACAGTACACACTACACTTCTGTATATATATATATAAAAAAAAAAAGAAAGATAATGGCTCACCCATACCATGACTCGGAGTCACTGGGGGGGGGGGACCATAATTGACCCCACCATCCGCCCCTCTCTCAGTGATGACTCTTTGAGCTGCCTGGATCCACTGTCTGATTCACTTCTTCTTCATTACTGCAACATTCATGGCCTTTCCTCTAACTTTCTCTCTGTCGAACACCACCTCCCCTCCTCTAAACCTCACCTTCTCTTCCTTACCAAGACTCAGCTGTCTGAGGCAAATGACAGCAAACCCTTTTCTGTATCCTCCTACTTTCTCTATACTCATTTCAAAGCCAAAGGTGGATGCTGTGTGCTGTATATATAAGCAACGACCTATCTTGCTCTCGTGTTCCTGAACTTGATACCGCCTTGGAGAGTGCTCCAACATACTTGACCTCCTCCTTACAACTAATCCTTCTGCTTACACTGTTAATCTTTTCTCTCCATTGGGTTCCTCTGATCATAACTTTGTTACCTTCACCTGTCCTATCGCTCCAGTATACCCTGTGGACCCTCCAAAGAAACGTCGTCTGCGGCATTTTGGAGCTGCGGATTGGGAGGCCCTCAGGCAGTATTTCTTTCATTTTCCCTGGAATGATTAATGCTTCCATGGCAGGAAGCCATCTGAGTGTGCCTTGCACATTATGGAGGTTATTCTTTCGGGCATGGAAGCATACATTCCTTTCTCATATCCTTTGACTAATGCAAGAAAGGCTTGGTTTAATCACGCTTGTTCTAATGCTGTCCGCAATAAGGAACGGGCTTATAAAAGGTACCGGAGCCAACCCATACCTGAATCACATATTTTTTATGTTTCTGCCCAGAATCATGCTAAGTCTGTTCTTCGTTCTGCTGAAAATAATTTCACCTGTTCTAAATGCTCTCAACTCTCCAACTCGAATTCTTCCCGCTCCTTCTGGCACCTTGCCAAAAACCTTTCAAACAACTTTACCTCATCATCCTTCCCTCCTCTTTTCTACTCTGATGGCTCCTTAGCTATTTCTTCTACTGATAAGCAGCTCTCTTTGCTCAGGCTTTCTCCTCCAATTCCACCTTAGACGATTCCAGTGCTATTCCTCCATCGCTTCCCCCCTCTGACTTCCTCATGGCTGACATTAAAATTTCTTCAGCTGATGTATTTTCTGCCATCACTGGCCTCAATACTAACAAGGCATATGAGCCTGATGGAGTCCCTCCTGTTGCCCTCAAGAACTATGCTTCTGTGCTTACACCATGCCTTGGTTAACTCTTTCGCCTTTGTCTTTCAGCTTGTACCATTCCTTCTTGCTGTAAGTTTGCTCTCATTCAGCCAGTCCCAAAGAAGGGTGACCATTCCTAACCCTCCAACTATCGTCCAATTGCTTTAACATCCTGTGTCTCAAAAGTTTTTGAGTCTATTCTTAATACAAAATTTTTAAAGCATTTATCTTATCACAACCTTCTTTCTGATCGTCAGTATGGGTTCCATCAGGGATGCTCCATTGGCGATATTCTCACCTACTTTTCAGACTCCTGGTCATCCTCCTTTCGGGACTTTGGCGAAAGCTTTGCCATTGCACTTGATATCACAAAGGCTTTCGATCGAGTCTGACATAAATCTGTAATTTCCAAACTGCCCTCTTACAGTTTCTATCCTTCCATCTGTGCCTTCATCTATAGCTTCCTTTTTGGTCGTTCTATAGCTGCTGTTGTAGATGGCCATTGTTCTTCTCCTAGATCTATCAACAGTGGTGTTCCTCAGGGCTCTGTCCTATCACCAACTCTCTTCCTTTTATACAGCAATGATCTTCTAAGCTGTACACCTAACCCTATCCACTCGTATGCTGATGATTCCACCCTTCACATTTTCATTCGATTTCCACAACGTCCATCTCAGAAGTTACTTCAACAAACAAGGGATGAAGCTATGACACATCTAATGTCTGACTTGGCTTGTATCTCTGACTGGGGTAAAAATAATCTTGTTGTTTTTAATGCATCAACCTGTCAAAATCTTCCACAGGAGTGCCCACTAATATTTATTACAGTAATATCCAGCTCAATCCAGCATCATCCTTGAACATGCTTATGGTTTCATTCACACGGCACTTATCTTGGAAAGATCACAATGCATCTCTTGTAAAATCTGCTTCCAAGAGATTAGGTGTCCTAAACCAATGCCGTGCCTTGTTTACCTCTGCACAGTTGTTGACTTTATATACGGGTATTATTTACCCCTGTTTAGAGTACAACTCTCATGTGTGGGGAGGCTCCCCACATACAGCTCATCTCAATAGGGTGGAGTCAAAGGCTATTCATCTCATCAACTCTTCTTCTCTTACTGGTTCCCTTCAACCTCTGTCACTTCGTCGCACTGTTGCCTCTTTATCTCTTTTCTATTGCTACTTCAATTGCCACTGCTCCTCCAAACTGTCTGCCTGCATCCCTCCACCTCTATGACAGGCACATAGCACCCATCTAGTAACAAACTCACTTCCCTTTTCTGTCCAACTCTCTAATGCAAGAGTTAACTTGTTACTCCCAGTCCTTCAATTATGGAACAGGTCAACTCTGCAACTGTCTCCCTCCGTCTGTATTTCCTACTTCCTATGATCTCCAGTCTTTCAAAAGCAGTGTGTCCTGGCATCTTGAAATGGATGGATCTTGAATTGGCTCCCTTTTGTTTTTTTGTTTTTTTTTCTTGGAAAGAACATTTTGCGGACTCAGCCTTTGGTTTCTTTTTCTACGCATCAAAAAATAAAAAGGTGTGTAAATTCATGCTCTAAACCTTGGGCATAAAACTTTTTACTTTTGTAGGAGTCAAAAAATCAGCTCCTTATACAGGTTTTAGGGCAGTTAGGTCAATTTAATTGCATATCCCAGGGGTTAAGGCGAGCCATAGGTAGTCTGACCAGTTCAAGAGGCGAGCTAACCTCCACCATGTGAAGATGTACGGTGAGGTGGCGAGTGTAGATTCGGTGGGGGCTGCTGCGTTTCCTAACAAACTCAAATGCATCACTGAGGAGAGTGGCTACAGTGCGAAGCAAGTCTTGAATTTTGATGAGCCTGGGTTCTTTTGGAAGAGAATGTCTTGCAATGGAGGAAAAGTCTATGCCAGGATTCAAGCCCTCAAAGGACCAGCTGACACTCCTGCTGGGGGGCATCCCCGAGGGCGAGCTCAAGTTCAAGCCGCTCCTTGTATACCACTCTGAGAACCCCAGTGCTCTGGTGAGGTATGTTAAAGAAAACCTTTGGGTTATCTGGAAGTCAAACAAGAAGGCCTGACTGACTTCCGATATCTGTTCGTCATATTTCCACTCATACCTCTCTCGTGCGCTAAATAGGTATGCCTCGCGGGAGAATTTGGCAAACAGATTTCCCGTGGTGGTAGACAATGTGCCTAGTCACCCTCCCATGATGTAGGACTGGGCCAGCAATATAGAAATGGTGTTCCTGCCCCCCAGAACCACGTAATTGTTGCAGCCGATGGACCAAGGGGTGATCACTGCCTTTAAAGTTTATTACCTCTGCCGCACTATCCAGCAGTTGGTGAGGGCCTGTGACAGTGATGACAGGACAACAGTGCAGCAGTTCTGGAAGGGCTACAACATATGCCACGCCCTAAAGAATATCACTGTAGCATGGAGTGAGGTTAGCCAGGTCACAATGAACAGTGTGTGGCGGAAGCTGTGGCCAGAGTGCATCCACTCCTTTATCAGCTTCCTGGAGGGTGTGCAAGCTCTGCCTGTGCAGCATGTGCGGCAGGACATAGCGAAACTGTTGCACCAAGCAGGTTTCGGGGAGGTCGACAAGGATGACGTGGAGAAGTTTCTCGAGAGCCACAGGGAGGAGCTCAGCAAGGAGGAGCTCCTCAGTATGGAGATCCAGCAGGTGCACCAGGAGGCAAAGGAGGAGGAGGTCGTTCCTGAAGTGCGAGCTCTGAATATAAAAATCCTGAAAGAGATGCTAATGAAGCTGGACGACATTGAGCTTATGCGCACACATGACCCCCTCCCAGGACGAAGCAGGGATGAAGCTAATCAGCTCAAGGAGAGGATGAAAGTGTACAGGACGATGCTGGAGGAGAAGAAGGTGGCCAGGCAGACTACAATCACAGCATTCTTCAAGCAGGTCCCCACCACACCAGCAACCCAGAGAGGATTTCCCCAGCCCTCGATGAGCAGAACATTTCCCCAGCCTTCAACCAGCAGAGCATCTCCCCAGCCTTCAACCAGCAGGACATCTCCCCAACCTTCAACCAGCAGAGAAACAGCAAGGGACACCTCCTACCGAGGACGTGCTTGGCCAATGGTGCTTTCCATAACCTCCAGTCAATCCCCGTCTCCCATGTCACCTGTGTCTCCACTAAAGCAATCCACCATTACATTGCTGCCTTCCTCCTTTTGGGACTTTGGCAAAAGCTTTGCCTTTGCAGCTGACATCTCAAAAGCTTTCAGTCGAGTCTTGCACAAATCTTTAATTTCCAAACTGCCTTATGTTTCAATTCTTCTATTTGTGCCTTCATCTACAGCTTCCCCTCTGGTCATTCTACAGCTGCTGTTGTGGACAGCCATCGTTCTTCTCCTAGATCTATTAACAATGGTGTTCCTCAGGGCTCTGTCCTATGACCAACTCTCTTCCTTTTATTCATCAATGACCTTCTAAGCTCTACATCTAACCCTATCCACTCATACCCTGATGAATCCACTCTTCATCTTTCCAATCAGTTCTCGCAATATCCACCTCAGCAAATGCTTCAACCAACAAGGGATGAGGTTATGGTACACCTAATATCTGACTTGGCTCGTATCTCTGACTTGGGTAAAAGTAATCTTCTTCTTATTAATACATCAAAGACTTAGTTCTTACACCTATCAACCAAACAAAATGTTCCACAAGAGTACCCTCTAATGTTCAATAATATCCAACTCAATCTTGCATCATCCATAAAAATACCTGGGGTTTCATTCTCTTAGGATTTATCTTGGAAAAATCATATTACATCTCTTGTAGAACCTGCTTCCAAGAAATAAAGTGTGTCAAACCAACTCCATACCTTCTTTACCCCCGCACAGTTGTTGACTTCATACATGGGTTTTATTCGCCGCTGTGCAGAGTACAATTTTCATGTAAGGGGGGGGCTCCCCACAAACAGCTCTTCACAACAACGTGGAGTCAAAGGCTTTTCATCTCATTAACTCTCCTCCTCTTACTGGCTCCCTTCAACTTTCTGTCTCTTCACCTCACTGTCACATCTTTATCTCTTTTCTGTCGCGACTTCAATGGTCACTGCTCCTCTGAACTGTCTGCTGGCATTCCTCCCCCTCTACAACAGGCACATTGCATCTGTCTAGCAACAACCTCTCATCCCTTTTCTATCCACCTTTTTAATGCAAGAGTTACTTCCAGTCCTTCATTTATGCAACAGTCCAACTCTGGAACTGTCTCCCTCTGTCTGTTTTTCCTACTTCCTATGATCTCCAGTCTTTCAAACGCAGTGTGTCAAGGCATCTCGAAATGAATAGATCTTGAATTTGGCTCTCTTTGTATTGTTTCTGTTTTTTCTTGGAAGGAGCAGTTTGTGGGCTCCTGGTCTTTGGTTCCTTCCTTGCAGTAAAAAAGGATTAATGTTCTCCGTCAACAAGGCAATGGTCCTTGTACTTATCTTTATCCTGTCAGATTCATGGTGTGAAAGCTATTCGGTTGTTTAGCAAAACAAAACTCACTGCAGATAAATTGTGTGTCTGCATTTAATACTGGCAATTTCTGTAACTGTCAAGTGGGGTTGGTGGAGGATTAGTGCCCCTCCCTGTAAAACAATTAACTCTAAGCCCTTGGCCACCCCGTTTGGGATACATGGCGTCTGGCAATGAATGAATGAAATGAAATTTCTGTAACAAATGGCATAGCTGATGTGATATGAATGTGCTCAGTCTCGATAACTACAGACATTACAATGTTGTTCAACCATTATTGGCTCAAGGATTTGTGAAGAAATGCTTGGGGCATAAGACAGCTGCTCAGTGTGAATGTAAATAAAACTAATAACCACTGGCAATGTGTAAAACCAACAGCCAATCATGGCATACAGAAAACCTGGGTTAAGTACATCCACCTTTGTTTTACACTGTTGCCATACAGATATTAATGAGAACCATACGGGCCATCATTACTGCAGACTGTTCATAATTATTGGTGATAAAGGAAAAGTCTACATAGGCCTATCCCTACTCTATTTGCAATATCAGTTGTCGTCCATGGTGATACTACATAACAGGCTACAAGTGTAATTCGCACTCACTATGGCAACAGCTGTACTATCTGACAACTGTCGGGACGTGTCATATAATTGCACAATAAGAAATAGTCACCATATTCATAACAGAGGGATACTCAGCCACCCAGTGGAAAGTGTGTCGTGAATTGTTACAAACCATGAAGGGCTATTATAAAATGTGGCAATGTCAACACAACGTTTCATGTCCTAACTGTAAAATTCCACATTCTCCATGAAACAACGATTTGGCCCAGTCATCACCTTGTAATCTATCCCTTCTGCTGTAGCTTCTGTCATCTACCAAAGTCCAACGTCCTCTACCTCATGACGCCTCTCCTCTAGCCCCCGATTTGAACAGTACAGTATTGCCCTCTTCCTTACCCACCTCCCTCCTCCTGTCTCCCAGGTTCCCCACTCCCACCCTGCCACCTCCTGTATGTAGTGAACCTGCATTGATTTCAGAGGTCTACCAAAGTCAGGTTTAAGGTACAGAGGATGGGCGTCATGATAATTCTCTGTTCACTGTTAGTTGTGGGGAAGCTGAAAAATGATGAATTGTTAACCACTGCATGGTTCATGACTCGAAATTATACCACTCATGAAATCCGTGGCATTCATAATAACTGCCATTATGTAGAAGGTGTATTGTATGACATAATTTTAAAAACTTACCATAAAGATGACATGCAATTATCAGTATATTTTCTGGCGGAACATTCCTTATATTACCACCAATAACTGCGCACAGCAGCAATGATCACCGCGTTCGGCTCGTCCTAGCAACCGAACGAAAGCTTGTGAAGTTCCACATCTACCAGTGTTACCAGATGCTGGGAGCATTACACCACCTCGTTGGTGGACGGGGTGTTTCTGCTTCATATGTCCGCAACTGTACGCCTCCATTTCAACCAGTTCCTTGTAGAAATCATCATCCTGCTTTCTGCCTTTATCCCTTTTCTTAGCTCCTTCCAAATTTGCTTTACTGAAGTATGTGGACATCATGTGGTACTAAGAGCAAAAAATCTACTTACATTCCCTGGTGAGCAGACTTAAACACAATCAGCTGACGAGCTTGCTGGGTGCATTCCTGCACTACTTCGTTTTATTCTGTTATTTGAACAACATCCTTACTTAAAACTTCCTCTTTTATATTAGGACACCATTTAGCTTAACCTGGTACAAAACTTGACTCATATAAAGACACCTTTTAGGCATGGCCAGTTGTTGGCCAGGTTGGCCAAGCACGGAACGATGTGTCATATGTCCTGCTTGCATGGCATCTCATTCTACCTTACCTAATTGTTCTTACCTATCTTTACAGGAATAAGTCAAGCTTGTACTGTCCCTTGTCTTAAACCATTTTTATCGCACATATCCTTGAATTTATTAACTGTTTTGGCACACACTATTTCATTTGGTAGTGCATTCCACAAATCAACTGCCCTATTTGGGAAACTAAATTTCATTGCATCTTCATCGCCTCTTTTTTTGCAGTTTTTTCCAGTATCCTCTTGCTGATGCATCTCCATAGGTTATGTAATCATTTATGTCTATTTTCTCCTTCCCTGATATGCATTTATATAGCATAACCATGCCTCCTCTTTTCCTTCTCTCCTGTAGTGCGGGTAGATTCAGTTTTTCTAGTCTTTCTATGTTATTATCTTTCTCAGCATATCTTCATTTATGTATGTGAATGCTATTCTCATATCTGCAAGCAGTGTATACATGTTCCATACCTTCTCACTGATGTGGTCAGCCGGAAATAGCCTGTTATTGATAATCACACCCAGGTCCTCTCTTTCTGATGTGTGTAGGATTTTACTTCGTAACATAATCACAATCAGGTCTTTTTCCACTTTTACCAAACTTGATTACATGAAACTTGTCCACACTGAATTCCGTTTGCCATGTACTGCTCAATTCATGATGTTTATTTAGTTCTTCTTGTAGCTCTTTACAAAAGTCTGTGTTAGTAATTCTCCTTTGAATTATTGCATCATCAACAAACATATTTGGATAGCTTTCATTTCCAATGCTACTATCTGTATCATTTATATACACTAAAAACATACTTGGTGCCAGCACTGAGCCTTGTGGAACTCCGCTAGTCACTTCCCTCCACGATGAGTAATTTCGCCTTAGTACTGTTCTCATTTCTCTTTTTTTGAGAAAATCTTGCATCCAACAGTACAGTTTGCCTCGGATTCTTCCTTGATGGTACAGTTTCCATAAAAGTCTTTAGTGCGGTACTCTGTCAAATGCTTTCTTGAAACAGATATTGTCCACCCATCCTTCTCTTTTCTGTAATGGTGCGGTACTCTGTCAAATGCTTTCTTGAAATCTAATTAGATACTGTCCACCCATCCTTCTCTTTTCTGTAATGTTCTGTTACCCTATCGTAGTAGCTCAACAAATTAGTAACACATGATTTTCCCTTTCTGAAATCAAACTTTCTGTTATCATATTGTGTTCTTCTAGATGATTTACCTAAACTTTCCTTATCAGCTTTTCTAATACCTTGCTTACAACACTGGTTAGTGATACTGGTCAGTAGTTGAGTGGATTTTGTCTACTCCCTTTCCTGAATAAGGGAACAATGTTTGCTTTCTTCCAAATATCAGGTAGTTTACCTTATCCCAAGGATTCCTTGAAAATTAAAGATAATGGTTTACTTAACTCCTTTGCACATTCATGTAGCACCCAACATGAAATTTCATCAGGACCATTTGATTTTCTTTTGTCTAATTTACTTAAATCCTTCTGTATTTCTTTTTCTGATATTTGTATATCTGGTAGTACAGTAGGCTCGCACAATGCACATCACTGTGCGCAAATCGCATTGTACATGAGTGACCAAAAATCATAACCAAAAACCTTGAATAGGCAAGTTTACCTCACAGAATGTGAGGCAGAGGCAAGAAGTGACTCAAAAACACCACTTTCCATTAGTACGCAACTCCCCCCCACACAACACGTCCACTGTCACGTGTTGTCATGTTGATGCACAGAAATTCCCGGGCATTCTATTGCGCAGCTTGGGATACAAGGTGGTGGGCGTGCCATAACAGTCCCAGCTCATGCACAGTGTGGATCCACTCTCTACAGCTAACCTGTCATGTACAATGTGTGGCTTTTTTTTTTTGCGGCTCCAATCTGGGCTGTACTTTGCCACACCATGGCTGCAGCCCCAAGAGTTAAAAAACTTCTGACGCACGCAACCAAGTTAGAGATTATCAAGATGGAGGAGGAGAGACAAGGAAACACCACCATCGGGAAAGCCCTGAGACTGGCTGAATCAACAGTGAGGACAGTGTGGAAGAAACGCGATGCCATAAGGGCTCTAGCGAAGACGAATAGTGCATCTGACCTAGATGGCCATTCCCAGGTGGGAAATCATGCGATGATATTAATGGAACAGTATCTTGCCACCTTCATAATGAGGATGGAGAAGGAAGGTTTTCCACTGAATGGCAGATTTATTCGGAACCAAGCCCAGCTCTTTACAAGGCAGCATCTTGCAAGTTAAATGTGGACAAACCTTTCAAGGCATCAGTAGGATGGCTGGACAGTTTTCTGAAGCGAAAGGAACTCTGTCACATCAAAGTGTATGGTGAATGTGCCGCTGCCGACGAGCTAGCCGCGAGAGAGTAGCCTGCGATATTAAAAACGCTTCTTGAAGAAGGCCAGTACACCAAGGACCAGATCTACAATGTCGACGAAATGTTGTTATACTGCAAGGCCATGCCCAAATCAACTTACACTGCTAAAAAACAGAAACAAGCCCCTGGTCGCACGCTCCAGAAGTGTAAGATGACGGTAATGTTCGCTGTAAACCTGTCTGGGAGCCACAAGATGAGGCCAGTTGTTGTACACACAACTTCCCACCCAAGGTGCTACAAAAACCTCGTGAACATGGACGCAAGTTGCGTGTACTGGTACAAGTCTGCAAATTGTTGGATGACCGGGAACATTATGGCAGACTGGTTAATAAGGCACTGCATCCTCAATGCCAGGGCCAAGTGTCAGGAACTTGGCATTCCATGTAAGATGCTACTTGTGCTGGACATTGCACCAAGTCACCCTCCATATCTAGAAGATCTGCACAAGGATTGTCATGTTATGTTTCTGCCACCCCAGACGACGTCACTAATGCAGTCACTGGATCAAGAACTGATTGCCACTGTGAAGCACTTCCACCATAAGCAAGTGTAGGACTACCTACGCAGGAAGACCGACACACAAAATGAGCTTCATGCCCTACAAGAAGATCACGACGAAGACCTTGATGAGGCACCTGCTCCCGTACCATCTCCGCCAGCAACTGTATCCCGACCCGCCACAGGTGACCTGACTGTTGAGGCATTTTGGCGTCGTTTTACAGTGAAGGACACAGTTGACTTTCTCCTACAAGCATGGCACCAGATTACATCACCAACGGTGAACCATGCTTGGCGAATGCTCATGTCTCATTTATGCACGACCCAGGAGATGGCCATTCAACCACTGGCTGAGGCTGAGGCAGCAACACTGACAGCAGCACAAGCTGAACCAGATTTCGAGAACATTACATTGGCGGACATACAGGAAGTGAACGCTACTAATGAGGAACAGCCTCCCGAGGAAGATTTGCAACGGATAGATGAGGCTGAGACAGAGTCTGATGCCGGGCAGAGTCAAGCTGAGCAGCCTAGTGTGATGGAGGAGAATACAGAGCTGTGTAAGTCAAGAATAAGCAAGATCCTTATTGCCGTGGATAAGCTCAAGGAAGAAGTGAAGGAACAGGAAGTAAGCAGGCTAAGAATGGAGGAAGTTCTGGCTGGTATCGACAAACTCTTTCGTTTCTACACAGACAGGCACAGGCAAAAAATAAACAGAAGACAGACGCTCATAACAAGTTACACATAACGGGCTCAAGTTAGTGAAACTGAGGAACCACCTACATCGTCTGCTCCTGTTCCTGTTGAAGATGAAGAGGATGCAATGTCAGAAGTGTCATCATTGGACTTCGAGGAGTTTATGGCTGAAGTGAGTGACTTTGAGGCTCCTGGGGAAGATGCTCAAGAGGTGTCTGTGGAGGGAAGTGTTGGTGCGGCAGGAGGTGTGGTGGGGGGTGCGACGTTGTAAGTGTTGTCGCGCCTTGGAACCCCTATTATTTAAGTCCATCAGGCCTGTTGTTTACTGTTGTTAAGGTGACTACCCATATTTTTGTTATTGTAGCTATATCTGTAGTACAATGTCTGAAAAATTTGACCTTTATTATGTCTCTAAGGACCAAAAAATGTCCAGGTATCAGGGGGTACCGCCAATATGTAATTCTCCCATAAGATTATGTATTCACAGTGTGCGAATTCACAGTGCGCGAGGACCAGGACCGCCCAATCTCTCACGCACTGTGCGAGCCTACAGTATGTGTGGGCATGCATGTTCCATATCATCCCTCTCAAAATTATTTTCTTTGGTAAAAACTGATTGGAAATTTTTATTTAGTGTTTCACAAATATCCTTCTCTTGTGTGTAGGTGATCCCCTTATCTGTAATGGATTGTATTATATCTTTTACTTTGGCTTTGCTTCGGAAGTAGCTGTAAAATAGCTTTGGTTGATCACTACTTTCATTTATGATGTCCTCCTCAAACTGTTTTGGGGCTTCCTTCCTTATTCTTGTATAATCGTTTCTTGCCTGTTTATAGTTGTTATATGCCCTTTCACTATTGTGTCTTCTGCATCTGTTCCACAACAAATTTCTTTTTTCTTTTGATTTTTTACATTCTGTTTTAAACCATTTCTTTATTTTCTTTTTTGCTTCTTTGTGCTGTGGGGTGTACTTCTGGACTCCTATTTCATAAAGTTCACAGAATTTTCTATATACAACATTTAAATCTTGTCCTCTAAGCTCTTTTTTCCCAATCTCTTTCTAAGAAGTATTTCTTTAGGTCATGATAGTTGCCCTTTTCGTAGTTAAGGCTCTTTTTGTAACTTTCATTACTATTAACTATGTCACATGCAATCCTGAATTTGTAATTTAATACTGCATGGTCACTTCTGCTGAATGGAGGGTGATACATTATATTGTCAATATCATTTTCTTGGCTAGTAAATATAAGATCTAGTACTGATGGTATTTCGAGTCCTCTTTTTCTGGTGCTTTCTTTTACATGTTGTGTTAGGAAAAACTCCTGCACAAGGTCCAGGAGCTTTTGGTCCCAACAGCTTTCCTGGCTTTTTGTATCTAGCATATTCCAATTTATAGTTGTACTGAAATCTCCAGTTAGTATAATTCTTTCAGATTTCTCCTCCATTCTATATAGTAATGCTCTTAAACTTTAAATTGTTTTCTCTGCCAGGTCTTCATATCTGCCTTTTTCCCAAATGTTTGATATGGGTGGCATGTATAAATTTGCCACAATTACTTTCCCTTCAGACATACTGATCTCTACTGTGATCAGTTCTACTTGTGAGGGTACATCTAGTTCTATTTCTTTGACTTGCAGATTTGTCTTTGTTAATATTATAATTCCTCCTCCTTTTTTTAAGTTCCTATCTCTTCTCCATATATTGTATTCCTCTAGGTTTAGTGTATTGTTTGATATCCTTGGTGTTAATTTTGTTTCAGTCAGGCAAACAATATGTGGTTCCTTTTCTTTGATATAATCATTCATCTCTAGTAATTTAGATACCATTCCATCTACATTAGAGTATATCAACTTAATCATCTCGTTTACATACTTGTCATGACTTGGGTCTACCTCCTTTCTCCTTTTTATTCCCTTCTGTTTATGTATCACTTTCAAACCATAAATCCAATTACTTTCTAAAAAAATGTGTTCTTCTCTTTCTCTGATCTTCCCTCATTCTTTGTTCTTGCCTCCTCCCGCTTCTCTTTTAGTAATCCAAGTTCCTCTTGAGTAAGGCATCTTTTTATCCAAACATTTTTGAAGTCCTCTTTTTCCATAAGTTTGTTTGCATTTTTCAGTATGTCCTCCATAGTGTTTTCACTCTGGAAGGTTACTTGCAAGGGACTTGATTTATTTCTCTCATATTTCCCTAGCCTTTTGTGTTCCTCTGTGTCTTTACTACAGCTTTCCTCTGACACTTCCTTCAATATGTTCATTACATTTGCCATCTCCTTTTTGTCTCTCAAAATCTTGTTTTTTATTTCTTCCTCCTCTATACCAGTGATTACTATTGATTTGCTAAATGTCTGCTGAATCATTTACCAATTTTGGATAGATTTGGATTATTTTCTTCACTTCCTTTTTAATGCTCTTTTCTTCAACTCTTGTTTCTATGTCTTTCTTTACTTTCACCATTTCAGCATATGTGGTTTCCACATCATTTTTGTAGCTTTGCATTGCTTCATTTACCTGGGTTATCTTCTCCTCAGTATCACTGCTATGATCTATCAGAGTGCTTGCCTGCCTTATTACCTCTGTATCATTTCTGAACTCTTCCATAATACTCTCATGGTTGACAACTGTGCTTGCCATTTCACTAATCTTCCTTCTCAGTGCACCCACCTCAACTGATAATTCATCTATTGTTGTGTCTTTCTTATTAATCTCCTTTACTAAATTTTCATTTTCTTCCTTCTGCATGAGCAACTGCTTCTTAATTTCATCTATATCACTCTGAAATGCCTTCTCTAATCCGTACACTTGTTCTACCAGCTTATTATGTGTCTTCATTTCCACCAGTTCGTGGTAGAAATCATCACCCTGCTTTCTACCTTTGTCCCTTTTCTTAACTCTTTCCAAAGTTGATTTAATAAAGATGGTGGTCATCTTCTGGTACTAACAGAAAGCTTCTACTTACAGTTTTGCATTGCTCTACGTCACATACTAAACAGGCAACGCTGAAACAGCTGATTTGCTTGTTCGGCACTTCTGCCTACTTGGTTGTATTGCGTTACTGGAACAACACTTTTAGTTAAACTTCCTCTTTTATATTAGAACACTATTTAGTTGGACCTAGTAAAGAGCCTGACTCATATAAAGATACTTTTAAGGAATAGCCATTTGAGGGCCGAGATTGGCCTGGTGCGGAGCGATGTGTAGGCACGTCCTCTCACTCTCGCGTCTTGTGTGTGTGTGTATATTTACTTATTTGTATTTACCTATTTGTAGTATACAGGAATTGAGCAATGCTCGTGTTGTCCTGTCTCCATATCCACATTTATCAAGTCTACCTTTACACACATGAATGTTTTTCTCATGCACCACCTCTTTGTCTAAGTCGTTCCAAATATTTAAGTATTTACCTAATAAACCTAATTGTGATATACACGGAATGTACTATGCTCGTGGGTTTCCGTCGTCGCTGTTTCTCAATGAGTCAAATTTGGCTTTAAACTCGTTTAAGTTTTTAGACTGGACAATCTCTTTGTCCAGGCTATTCCATAAGTCTATACTTCTGTAAGGAAAGCTATATTTCTTGATATCGTTCAAGCAGCTTGACTTTTTCAATTTCATTCCGTGTCCTCTTGTTGCTCTCTTATCCCATACAAACAGATCTTCTTTGTCAATTTTATCTACACCCACCATGGTCCTGAACACCGCAATCATGTCTCCCCTCTTTCTCCTTTCCTCTAACGAAGGCAAATCCAGTTTTTCCAGCCTCTCTCTGTATAACAGGTCTGTCAGACTGGGGACCATCTTGGTTGCTGTTCTTTGTATTCTCTCAATCTTATTTATATCTTTCTTTTTGTGTGGGGACCACACTACCGCTGCATATTCTAACCTGGGGTGGATCATTGCCACTATCAATTTTTTCATCATCTCCTCATCCATATAATGAAATGCTACTCTTATGTTAGTGAAGAGTTTATAAGTCACTCCAACTATCTTGTTAATGTGCTTTTCTGGTGACAAACTATCTTGGACCAGCACTCCCAAATCTTTCTCTTCTCTCCTTTTTGTGATTAATTCATTACCCAAAAAATAATTCAGTAATGGCCTCCTGGTACTTTTACCCATTTCCAATATTTTACATTTCTTTACATTAAATTTCATTTCCCATGTCCGGCTCCAATTGTGTATCCTATCCAAATTCTCCTCCAGTATTTTACAATCCTCCTCAACCTCTACCTTCCTCAAGATCTTTACATCATCAGCAAACAGACTTGCATAACTGTTCACTCCATCTACCATATCATTTACGTAAATCAGGAACATCACTGGCGCCAACACCGAGCCTTGAGGGACTCTGCTTGTTACTTCCCTCCCTCCAGACATCCTATCCTTTATTACTGTCCTCATTTGTCTGTCTCTCAAAAAGTCTCTCATCCATTCCAGAAGTTTCCCCTTCAGTCCTCCTATATATTCTAGTTTCCACATTAGTCTTTTATGAGGTACCTTGTCAAAGGCCTTCTCTAAGTCTAAGTACACACAATCCACCCAACCATCTCTCTCCTGTACCACGTCAATCGCTCTTGAGTAAAAGCTCAACAAGTTAGAAACACATGACCTTCCACTTCTGAATCCAAACTGACATTCAACCAAAATATTCATGTCTTCCAGATATTTTATCCATCTGTCTTTCAGGATTCTCTCACACAATTTTGCGACCATGCTGGTTAGAGACACTGGTCTATAATTCAGGGGTTCTTCCCTGTTTCCTCCCTTGTAAATTGGTACCACATTTGCCCTCTTCCATTCTTGTGGCACTTTCCCCTCTTCCAGTGAGCATACGATTAAACTGTGAATTTTATCCGCCAGTTGTTCTCTGCATTCCTTCAGTACCCAATTAGAAATTCCATCAGGTCCTGGGGCTTTCCTTACATCTTGAGTTTCCGGTAATTTATACACTTCCTGTACCTCCACTTTTGTATCTTTTATCACCGGAACATTTCTAATCACTCCCTCCCCTTCCACAAGCTCCTTTTCTTTAGTGAAAACTGACTGGAAACGTTTGTTCATTATTTCTGCTTGCATTGCCGCATCCTTAAAGACCTCTCCTTCTACTTTCAGTTTGGTGATTCCTTCCTTTTGTTTCAGTTTGCCATTAACAAATCTGTAAAACAGTTTGGGTTCATCCTTGCATTTCTCTATTATACCTTTTTCAAAATTCCTTTCTTCTTCTCTACGTATTCTTGTGTATTCATTTCTTGTTCTTTTATATTCTTCCTTTGTTCTGTTGTTACCTCTCTTTCTCCAATTGTTCCACGCCTTATCTCTCTCTTTTTTTGCTATCATACACCTTCTATTAAACCACTCCTTTTTCCTGTTTTCTTTCCCTCTTACTCTTGGTACAAATTTTTCCACTCCCAAATTATAGAGGTCTAGAAAGATATCCCACTTCTTCTGTATCTCTCTTGTTTCTCTGAATTTTCTCCAATCCGCATTTTCAAAAAGTTTCTCAATCCTGTAAAATTTGCTTTCCCAAAGTTGTATCTTCCCTGTCTATGAAGCTTGTCTCTTGGCTCGACGTTCCCTATTAACATCTGGAACTCAGTGACCACATGATCACTTTTTCCTAAGGGACAGAGATATTTCAGTGATTCTATTACATCGGGTTCTTTGGTGAACAGTAAATCTAACCTTGCTGGTGTGTCCTCACCTCGAAACCGTGTCTTTTCTTTGACCCACTGCGTCATCACATTATTCTATCTATCTATCTATTCCCAGACGCCTCAATCCCGTTTGGGGTGGCCACAAACAAATCGCCTCCAAGTCGCCCTGTCCCCCGCCATTTCACTACCCTGCTCCCAACTCACACCCCGCTCTCTCATATACCTCTCCACCCCATCCCTCCATCTCATCCTCGGTCTCCCCCTCCCTCTTCCACCCTCCACCTCACTCACATACACTCTCTTCGTCAGTCTTTCACCCTCCATCCTCTCCACATGGCCATTATTATATTTAATAACATAGTGCCCCATGAATCCTCACCACCTCCCGAGTACCATTCCTCCCAGTTCACCTCTTTACAGTTAAAGTCACCCACTAAAATTATATTATTGCTTTTCTCAATTATTTTTTGCAAATAGCTAGCCATATCTGACAACATCTCATGGTATTCATCATCCTTCCATGCTCTCGTCTTTGGGGGAACATACACTACCGCCATATCTCTCTTAACATTCTCTCCAGTTTCTAATTTCATATATATCACTTCAGCCCTGCCTTCTTCCATTTCCACAGTATCTACATTTATGTTGTTCTTCACTGCTATCATCACTCCTCCTCCCTTTTTTTCTTTCCTGTCTTTTCTCCACAGTTTGTATTTACCGTCTCCCAAATGAACATCAATATCTTCTCTTAATTTGGTCTCTACAAAGCACATGACATCAGGTTCATGTTCTCTCAAGAAATCGTTAATTTCGATCCTTGTCGATATGAAACCATCAACATTAGTATATATCACCTTCAAATTATTTTTGACGTTTTTAATACCCTCTTCTCTCCTACTCTCTATCTGTACCACTTCCTCAACTTCTGATCTTTCACAGCCATCCCCCTTAGTTTCCTTCACTTCTATTTCCTTAAATACCACTTCCTTACCTTCATATCCAATACTCTCCAAAAAAAAGTATTACATTCTTCCTCTGTCCTCTTATCATTTTTTCCCTTTACTTCTTCCTTTAATGATTTTAAAACTTCTCTTTCTTCTTCATTCAGATCTTTTCTTATTATAATATTTTCCATCCCCGCCTCTTTGCTTAATTTCCAGGTCACTTTAAGTATCTCATTTATTACACTTTCTGATGTAAACTTGACTCTCATTGGTCTTGTTTCCCCTTTCTTATAAGGCCCTATCCTCCTTACTTCCTCAATTTCTTTTACCCACTTGTCTCCTTCGGGGTCAATCTTGCCTAATATTCCTCTCACCAGGTTCATGTCTCTCTCGAGTCTTACGAACCTAACCTTTTCTTCCTCTTCCCTGTTTCCAAATATTACTACACATCTGTTCCTTTCTACAGTTTCTCTCACTATTTTCTCTTTTTTCTTCAGTATTTTCACTACATTTTCTTCCATTTTTTTCTTGTTCATTTCCCTTTCTTCTTGGATGATCTCTCTTAAGCTGACCACTACTTTCTGTTCTTCTTCTACGTGTGCCCATTTTGCCTTATGCTCTTCTAATACATTACTCACCTTCTCCGTTTTATTAGTACTCTCTTCTAGTTTCCTCCTCAGTTCAACATTTTCCTGCTTCAAATTTCTAATTTCTTCATTCGCTGTTTCATTGGATTGGATCAGATTCTGTATGGTAGTATCCATATTTTCAGACACATCCTTTATCACTAGATTCTCTACTTTCTTTTCAAGTTCACTAATCCTCATAATTAATGTTTTAACCAGGTCCATGACATTAGTATTTGTATCGAATCCTTGAAATTCGAGTCCCTCATTGTTTACATTTTTGGCCATGTTTGATGTTGGTTAAGTACCAAAACAGCTGTTACCGAAAAAAACTACAAACATTCATGTATACTCTAGCCAATAAATCTTTACATTTTTCGTAGTCTATTAACTTTCATTATTTTAAATTTAAGACAAGACCTTAGGAGACAGGACAGACAAAATTCCTGAAACTACTTAAGGTTAGCAGCGATGGCTGGGACATCTGCTCTCTCCGGCTGTTCGTTCGTTCGTTCGTGTGTGTGTGTGTGTGTGTGTGTGTGTGTGTGTGTGTGTGTGTGTGTGTGTGTGTGTGTGTGTGTGTGTATTTGCTTATTTACCTATTTGTATTTACCTATTTGTAGTATACAGGAATTGAGCAATGCTCGTGTTGTCCTGTCTCCATATCCACATTTATCAAGTCTACCTTTACACACATGAATGTTTTTCTCATGCACCACCTCTTTGTCTCAGTCGTTCCAAATATTTAAGTATTTACCTAATATACCTAATTGTGATATACACGGAATGTACTATGCTCGTGGGTTTCCGTCGCTGTTCCTCAATAAGTCGAATTTAGCTTTAAACTCGTTTAAGTTTTTAGACTGGATGATCTCTTTGTCCAGGCTATTCCATAAATCTATACTTCTGTAAGGAAAGCTATATTTCTTGATATCGTTCAAGCAGCTTGACTTTTTCAATTTCATTCCGTGTCCTCTTGTTGCTCTCTTATCCCATAAAAACAGATCTTCTTTGTCAATTTTATCTACTCCCACCATGGTCCTGAACACCGCAATCATGTCTCCCCTCTTTCTCCTTTCCTCTAACGAAGGCAAATCCAGTTTTTCCAGCCTCTCTCTGTATGACAGGTCTGTCAGACTGGGGACCATCTTGGTTGCTGTTCTTTGTATTCTCTCAATCTTGTTTATATCTTTCTTTTTGTGTGGGGACCACACTACTGCTACATATTCTAACCCGGGGCGGATCTTGGCCACTATCAATTTTTTTCATCATTTCCTCATCCATATAATGAAATGCTACTCTTATGCTAGTCAAGAGTTTATAAATCTCTCCAACTATCTTGTTAATGTGCTTTTCTGGTGACAAACTATCTTGGACCAGCACTCCCAAATCTTTCTCTTCTCTCATTTTTGTGATTAATTCATTACCCAAAAAATAATTCAGTAATGGCCTCCTGGTACTTTTACCCATTTCCAATATTTTACATTTCTTTACATTAAATTTCATTTCCCACGTCCGGCTCCAATTGTGTATCCTATCCAAATTCTCCTCCAGTATTTTACAATCCTCCTCAACCTCTATCTTCCTCAAGATCTTTACATCATCAGCAAACAGACTTGCATAACTGTTCACTCCATCTACCATATCATTTACGTAAATCAGGAACATTACTGGCGCCAACACCGAGCCTTGAGGGACTCTGCTTGTTACTTCCCTCCCTCCAGACATCCTATCCTTTATTACTGTCCTCATTTGTCTGTCTCTCAAAAAGTCTCTCATCCATTCCAGAAGTTTCCCCTTTAGTCCTCCTATATATTCTAGTTTCCACATTAGTCTCTTATGAGGTACCTTGTCAAAGGCCTTCTCTAAGTCTAAGTACACACAATCCACCCAACCATCTCTCTCCTGTACCACATCAATCGCTCTTGAGTAAAACTCAACAAGTTAGAAACACATGACCTTCCACTTCTGAATCCAAACTGACATTCAGCCAAAATATTCATCTCTTCCAGATATTTTATCCATCTGTCTTTCAGGATTCTCTCACACAATTTTGCGACCATGCTGGTTAGAGACACTGGTCTATAATTCAGGGGTTCTTCCCTGTTTCCTCCCTTGTAAATTGGTACCACATTTGCCCTCTTCCATTCTTGTGGCACTTTCCCCTCTTCCAGTGAGCATACGATTAAGCTGTGAATTTTATCCGCCAGTTGTTCTCTGCATTCCTTCAGTACCCAATTAGAAATTCCATCAGGTCCTGGGGCTTTCCTTACATCTTGAGTTTCCAGTAATTTATACACTTCCTGTACCTCCACTTTTATATCTTTCATCACCAGAACATTTCTAATCACTCCCTCCCCTTCCACAAGCTCCTTTTCTTTGGTGAAAACTGACTGGAAACGTTTGTTCATTATTTCTGCTTGTATTGCCGCATCCTTAAAGACCTCTCCTTCTACTTTCAGTTTGGTGGTTCCTTCCTTTTGTTTCAGTTTGCCATTAACAAATCTATAAAACAGTTTGGGTTCATCCTTGCATTTGTCAATTATACATTTTTCAAAATTCCTTTCTTCTTCTCTACGTATTCTTGTGTATTCGTTTCTTGTTCTTTTCTATTCTTTCTTTGTTCTGTTGTTACCTCTCTTTCTCCAAATGTTCCACGCCTTATCTCTCTCTTTTTTTGTAAAGCCGAGAGGAAGACCACGAATAGGATGCATGGACAGTGTGAAGTGAGTGTTTGATGCATGAGGGGTGTCTGTTGAGCAAGGAAGAGTGGCTGTGCATGACAGAAATGACTGGAGAGAAATTGTGAATGAATAAATGATGATGCAGCCCTGGGGGGACATTCTCCTGCAATTGGTCTGATCAGCTGTGTGTGTGTGTGTGTGTGTGTGTGTGTGTGTGTATAGTACACTACTTACCCAGCTGTAGTACACAGGATCTGAGTTAAGCTTGTGTTGTCCTATCTCCAATATTTTAAATTATCCAGTGAGAAATGATGAAATGCAAAGGAGAACAGGAGTTGTGCGAGAGATGGCTGATTAAGTTGAGCAGAGGGTGTTGCAATGATTTAGGCATATGGAGAGAATGGATAATGAGCGATTAGTGAAAAAGATAATTAGATCTGATGTGAGAGGTGTAAGGCCGAGAGGAAGACCACGAATAGGATGCATGGATGGTGTGAAGTGAGTGTTAGATGCACTCTGCTGAGCAAGGAAGAGTGGCTGTGCATGACAGAAATGACTGGAGAGAAATTGTGAATGAATAAATGATGATGCAGCCCTGGGGGGACATTCTCCCGCAATTGGTCTGATCAGCTGATCAGGCCAGGTGCAGGTAAGGGGATGGGTCAATTATGATGTGGCAGGGGTAAACCAGCTCTGCTGCAGATGTCACTGATTGCACTGCGCAGTTGACCCTCGCGCGGTGTGGTGCGGTGAGGATCTGTCCTTTTTCCCCTTGGGGCTAAGATGCGAATGAATGTGTTTGAGTGGATGAGTAAATCGGGAGAGTGTCATCCTGTCTCGGCTACCTTCCTTTCCTTGGGGGAAGCAGCCTAGATATACAGATAGACTATAAACAAACAGATGTTCTTTGTTTGCATCACCTTCTCTATCAAACTGTTCCTAATGTCTATACTTCTTCCATCCATATTAATATTCCAATATTGACAGTAAAATCTGGTATTAGTGCAAATATCAGCAATAAATTGGTTCAGCAAATTGTACTGGTTACAGAGCTAACTACGCGTCCCCCTTCCCGCCATCTACCCATTAGCAGAGTGATGCATCCCTCCCCCCAATTATCTGACCTCCCAATAATCGATAAATGGTTATAATGATGTGAAATAGGTTAGGACCACATCCCTGTTATCAGTGCATTGCTCTCACTATAACGATGAAGGTGGGCAATGAAAAGTCCATTCTGCATGTCAACACACATGCAAGCCAATCATCACCTGTTGGAGCCAAGATGGCTGCTAATGTTTACAAACATAGAAACCTGTCTTAATGCTTCTGCACAAGCTGCATTGGTCCTGCCACTCCTTTGAACAGCTTGATCACTCTCACATGTCCTGTGGTAGCGGTCTCATCTCATGTTCATTCTGCTGCATCGTTTGCCCCCCTGTGTAATATCACAGACTGCTTCCAATCATTTGTGTGCAGTGCCAGTGACCATATGGCATAATTGTGTGTGCTTTATTTTTTTTCTTATATTATTATCATTATCATTATTTTTTTTTTAAATGAAATACCTGAAAGTCTGTGATGACATCTGGCCAAGGTGCTATCCCTAATGGAAAGCATGGATGACAAATGAGTGCCCAGGGACACCACCTGTCTCCCAACTTCAGGGGTACCCATGATGATGACTCAACCACAGCCTGGCACCAATTATGGTTAGTTAACCCATAATGTACTAACAGGATCGATCAATCCTTTTTCAGGAGAACTCAACATACCGAATGTGATCGACAGAGGAGCCTTTGGGAAAAACTTCGGATGCCAGGCTTCAGCCCGATTGTGACGTATATCAATGTAAACCAATGAGAACTAAGTCCTGAGTCAGGAAGGGGGAGGATCTGGACCCCTACCCATGGTGGGGGGGAGCGATTCCCCCACCATCCTCTCGCTGCCTTCCTTTACCCCAATACCTTTGTTCCCTCTCCCCCTCCCTCGCCTCTAGAGACTGCCTCCTGATCTCTCCCTCCCCCTCCCCCACCATCCTCCATCACGCTACCTAGGTTCCCCCTCCTTTCTCCCCCTCCCTGTCTCCCTGGGTAGAGTTATATCCCCCATACCCACCCTCCACACCCCTGTACTCTCCCTCTGCCTGTCCTCTTTATCTTGTGGTGTTTGTCTCCCACCTCTATACCCCCATACCACCCTTCCAGGCCTCTCCCCTCCCCACCCCATCCCCACCCCCCACTCCTTGTAGTATGCCATCCACTTACAACTCATTCCCCCTTCCCTAGAGTATTGTATGTCATTGTTACTATTCATGCCACATGTTTTCATTTAATACCAGATTACTGTTTATGTAATCATATACACTCATGCACAAAACAGAATATATGTTTTTCATGTTTTTTTATGAATCTCCGTGTATATACCATAATCTATCTATCTTTCTATTGCCAGACGCCTCAATCCCGTTTGGGGTGGCCATAAACAAATCGCCTCCAAGTCGCCCTGCCCCCGCCATTTCACTGCCCTGCTCCCAACTCACACACCTCTCTCTCATATACCTCTCCACCTCATCCCTCCATCTCATCCTCGGCCTCCCCCTCCCTCTTCCCCCCTCTACCTCACTCACATACACTCTCTTCGTCAGTCTTTCACCCTCCATCCTCTCCACATGGCCAAACCACCTCAGTGTGTTCCTCATAATACTTCCTATCACATCCACATCCACACCACACGCTCCTTTATATCCTCATTCGTCAGCCTGTCTCTCCATGTGATTCCACAGGCTCCTCTTAAATAACTCATTTCCACTGCTCTCACTCTTGGCTTGTGTCCTTCCAACAACGTCCAAGCTTCACTTCCATATGTTAGAGTTGGTATCACAATACTGTCATGCAGTAACTTTTTCACTTCCATGCTCACTTCCCTGTTTCTGATCACTGCTTTCAAAGAACCAACAACCTTTCTTCCCTGCTGTACCCTTTCAAGCACTTCACCCTCCAAACCTCCATCCTTACTCATCACACTACCCAAGTACTTAAATTTACTCACATTTTCCAATTCCTCACCATCCAACCTTGCTGTACATTCACTGACTTCACCTCTCTCAAAGACCATCACTTTACTCTTCCCTACATTCACCTTTAGATTCCGTTTCTTACACACTCTCCCAAACTCATCCATCAAGCCTTGCAGCTCCCCTTCGTCTTCACTCAACAACACAGTATCATCTGCAAACAACAGTACAGGGAGTTTCCAAACACTATCCTCTCTCACCAGGGTCACTCCAACATCTACTACCCTACCTTGTACCTCTTTTATTACCCCATCCATGTACAGATTGAACAACCATGGAGACATGACACATCCCTGTTTCAACCCAACTTTCAAAAAGAAAAATTCACTCAGTTCACCATCCACACACACTGCAGCCTTCGCACCATCGTACATACTCTTCACAGCATTCAACAACTTCCCATCTACTCCATATATTCTTAACACTTTCCACAATCCTTGTCTATCCACCCTGTCATATGCTTTCTCCAAATCCATGAAAGCCGCATACAACTTCTTTCCCTTCTCTAGAAACTTTTCCACTAAAGATCTAAGAATGAATATCTGATCTACACAACCTCTTCCCTTCCTAAAGCCTCCCTGTTCTTCTCCAACTAATTTCTCTGTTCTTTCTCTAACTCTGTCAATAAGTATCCTACCATACACTTTTCCTATTATACTAAGAAGACAAATGCCCCTATGATTACCACACACTTCTTTTTCCCCTTTTCCTCTGTACAAGGGAATAATTATACCTGACTTCCAATCCTCCGGGACTCTACCTTCCTCCCAGGCCAATCTGCACACCTTCCACATCCATTCTACTACTATCTCTCCCCCATGTTTCCTGTAAATGTTAGTAATGTTTGTTTTTTATAATAATAAACTGTGTACTTGTGTTTGTCTTCTCCTTACACCATTATCATTATTTTGAATGCTTTTGCTTTTTTTTCCCTTTGAAATTCTTAGTTACTTGACAGCTCTGAGAGGAGGGGATGGGGGAAGGGGTGAGGGGAGAGGGGTGAGGGGGAGTGGGTGCTGGAGTGTGTAACACCAAGAAAAAGATTGTGCATGCTTTTGCTATAATTTTTTTTTTTTTTTTTTTTTTTTTTTTTTTTTTTACAGCTACACAGCTATAAGGGTGGGGGATGGGGGGAGGGAAGGTGGGGAGGGAAGAAGTGTAGGGGGTAAAGGTGTTGGAAGTGAGTGAGGAACACTGACATAAATATTGTGCATGCCATTGTTTGGGAAAAAAAAAAAAAAAAAAAAAAAAAAAAAAAAAAAAAAAGCTGGAAAATTCTGAAGCAGGAAAGGGGGGGAAAGGGGGAGGGGAGGAAGAGAGGGGGGGTGATGGGAATGGGTGAGGAGGGTCATGGGAGGGGAGGAATAAGGGAGGAATGGGGCGGGAGCGCATAGAAAACTGGAGTCGCCCCATCTGGAAGGGTAACTTTTTTCAACTTTGATAGACTATAGCTCATGAACAAGCTGGTCTAAAATGCTCTGGTTTGCAGCATAAGGTGTGTAAATTCAAGCTCTAAACCTTGGGCATAAAACTTTTTACTTCTGTATGAGTCGAAAAATTGGCTCCATATACATATTTTCACGGCAGTACGGTCAATCAAATTACGTATCCTAGGGGTTAAACTTGTTCTGGAACTTTATTAATTGGAGTACTTTTAATTTATCTCTTTCATTACTCTCTGTACCATAATCATAGGTGATACATGATGGAAAATACTCAGATATGGCATTAACCCCTTAACCGCGGGGCGTCACTTTTGTGACGCTTGGGAGCAAGGGATCATACCGCGGGGCGTCGCTTTTGTGATTCCGTGTTATTTTGAATTCACCCGGGCTTCCAAGTGGGGGCTTGTATCATCTATCGGTACTGCCAATGTCCAACACTAGTCAGCACTCCTAATCTCATCTGTACTCCCATCCATTGTTGACAATTTAGCCATTGCTCCCCGTTCTTTACTCCCCTCCCTACCCCCCCTCCATTACCCTATCCTCTCGCCTGCCCGGCCGTGCTACGCTAAGTAAATCTTCCCTGGAATTTTTCACTGATTTCATCCATTGAAATAAGCCCTATGTCCTATTCTTATACCAAATAATATATACAAGAAAGAAATAAGGTAAGTGAGAGTGCCATACACCTGGAATTGGCTAATTATCACCTGACAACACCTCACGTGCACTCGTTCGCTAATTTTCGCTGTTTTTTCCCTTTGAAATATGCCCTATAATCTACTTTCGTAATAAATATACATGTAAGGAGGGAAGGGAGAACCCTAAGTGATATTTACATTCACCTGGAACTACCTAATTTATAATGTATTGTCTAGCCTTCCTGCCAATCATATCAGTGCTAGACAAAGCTGTTTCAAGATATAACATTGGGAGCTCTGAATATATATATCTCCTAAGTAGGCCTCTAATCTATTTTCGTAATAAATATACATGTAAGGAGGGAAGGGAGCAACCTAAGTGATATTTACATTCACCTGGAACTACCAAATTTATAATGTATTGTCTAGATTTCCTGCCAATCATATCAGTGCTAGACTTAGCTGTTTCAAGAAGTAATATTGGTAACTCTGAATAACCCCTAGCAGGCCTCTACGCTGGTGGTCCTCCGTTATCACTCAGTTCTCTCTCAACTTCCGAAGCGAGAGTACGTATGTTTCTTCTTGCTGACTTCAAGGCCTTTTTTCACCCCCATGCAAATGGCCCTGTGACCTTTACCCCCTACTAAACCTCGTGTGGAAAGAGGTAAAGGGCTGACAATTGATAAAAGAGTGACTACGATCTTTCTATTGAGTAAAACAGTGCAAGTGGAATTGTAAATAATGCGTAAATAATGTGTAAACAGCAAGTGAAAGTAATGAATGTAAATATACGTGAACAATGGAAAATAGTTTTATAAGTTATTTCAAGTGACAGTGCACAACACAGTGTAAATAAAATAGAAATGTAAATAATGTAAATAAAATAGAGAACGTAAATAGAAATGTAAATGAGTAGTATTATAAGAATACGAGTATATACCCTAGGAGTAATGAAAGTGAAAGTTTCACTCTAGCATGTCTGAATGCTATGAGTTATGAGAGTGAAGATGAAAGTGACATTCACTCTCAATGCCAGTATACAGGACGAGAAAGTGAATGCTACGTACAGTAATCCCTCTAATATCCGAACGCCCAATATCCGAACATCCCCACTAACCGGACATAATTCTCCTGGGATCCAATATTCCCAAAATGGGCCAAAAACTGCAAAAAATTCGAAAAAAATCTGACTTTTTTCCCTCCCATAATTTGAAATTCCCGCCTGGCGCCAAACAGCTGTTACACCATGGTCCCTTCACCCCTTCCTTCCTCCCCCTCCCCCCTCCCCTGTCAGGTTGCCATTTGGTATTTTTCATTACCAAGTGTGGGCCAATTTGGTAATGAAAAATTCGTTTGGTAATGAATTAGAATAATGCATTACCAAATGGATTTTTCACATGTATGAGGATACACAGGATGGAGATGGTGGATTGTTTGCTCTCTCTGATTAATCTGCTACCCTACATAGTGTGAAAATAATCAACATGGTGTTAGTTATAAGGAGAGTGATTACATGTATTTCCACTTGTATATATAATTAGTGAAGAATATATGCTAGCTTTACGAATTTGGTAATGAAAAGTTATATTTGACAATGAAAGTTGAGGAGATTGGTAATGTGGCTGTTGCGATCTGGCAACTCTGTTACCCCACCAACATCAACAGTCACAGCTTAACTCCGATGGAGAGCAGATACTCATAACAGTGCAAGCCACAGGTGCTTGTTTTTTTGTGAATAAACAGTGAATAAACTGCAATACCTTGCCACTAGAACACACAGGAATTTACAGTGTTGTGCAGTGTTAAGAAATTAGAATTTAGAGTGCAGAGGATTAACTGTGGACTGCAAACTGGCGGTTCAAACCAGTCCAAGACCAAGGGACTTGTAAGTACCCAGAATGTTTAATATTGTATAAACTCACCTCTAAAACCTCATTTTATGGTTCTTTTGCATTTATTTCAGTCTTTTATGTCCCTTGTTGGTGTGATTTGGGTCTTAAATAGGTGCAATGCATGTCCAGAGGGAGTTGTATAGGTGTTTTTCAGAGTTAGGGTCCATAAGTACTAGTCCATAAGCTGGGGCCCAATATCCGGACAGGACCACTATCCGGACCTGCCTATGGCTCTATTGATCCGGATATTGGAGGGGTTACTGTATTTTACTGAAAGAAATTGAATCCCTACAGTGACAATAAACTAATACTACTGAAGGAAACTTATGGATAAAGACTATAGATATATATAAGTGTTATATAGTAATAGAAATATAAAGTGTGAGGGGTTTTATGAATAATAAATGACAGACTACCAAGAGCGAACTAGTGCCAGTGCGACGATCAGACGCGCTCGTAATTTCCATTGCTTTCACAGTGTTTTTTTTTTTTAGTATGGATCCCAAACTACTTGAAAATTGTAGAATAGTGTTTATAGTGTTTGTATCTGGCTGTGGTAATCATATTACGGGTTGTCGGGAAGTGTAAAGTGGAGACTTCGTTACCCTACTTCAGAGGTCTCCACAAGTCCTACGGTAACAGACGAAGGCTCAACAATCATTCCAGGAGAAAGCTGAAGGTATGTGCCATAAGCATA
Organism: Coenobita brevimanus; assembly: GCF_032717465.1. NCBI lineage: Eukaryota > Metazoa > Arthropoda > Malacostraca > Decapoda > Coenobitidae > Coenobita > Coenobita brevimanus. Next base: position 12,791,085 of record NC_137015.1, on the reverse strand, counting down.
TATAATTTTATTATTCTAGGACTAATAACTGATTTTTGGCAAATATTTTTTGAGAGTCTGTCGGAGCCCAAATAACCCCGCGGCACACGCAAGTTATTGGTAAACAAGCCCGCGGTGTAGGGGTTAAAGAAGGTCTAGGAACTAGCTTTTTTTTTTTTTCCCAGTTGTGGGAGGGTGCCCCTTGGCTTCAAACATCACCCCACTGAACCCATGTTATAATCATCCTGGTATTCAATAAACTGTTACCCGATCCACTTTCCATGACATAACCTCACTCAATAGCAGGAGTGTGCTGTATCCTTAGAGCTGATCAAGTTCACCTGGCGAGTCTTAAATCAGGACATCATGCAGGCTTCTTAATTTAGATTTGAGTTGGTTGGTATCACAGAGGACATGTGCCCCAACTGTTAAACAGGCCCACACAGCATAATCCACATAATATATAGTAGCATTACACAACACATGCTGCACTAAGATGAAGCCACATCAACAATAATGTAGGGAACCTATGGAACAGCCCCATAGGGGCAGTTGCTTGCATGCAGTCAATGGGACTTCTAGTTTAGGTAGATTGAGAATGATATAAGAACAACATCCATGAGTGGGTTTATTCAGGTCATAACAACTTACCACTGTGAAAGGGTTAATAATATAACTTAAACTGAACTAAGGCTCACCACATCTTCCCTGGAGGCAGTGCTGTTTATCTTGTCCTTCCACTCCCAGGCCTTCTCCTCTGATGTGCAGCCCATCTCAAGTGCCTGATGTACAGTGGGAGTGGACACTCTGAGGAGAGATGGAAGGACTGTTGCTTCTGTGTGGCATTAGGTGAATAATAATGCCCAACCTTCACTTGCATTTAAACCATAATGGATAACCTAACCTTCCCTTGCAATTAAACTCTAATGCAGGGGTTCCCAACCTTTCTATCACTGCGCCCCCCTTTGGTCAGGACTGCATTCATGATGCCCCCCACCCGGGCCACCCCTCTGACACCTAAACAACGATGCTTTTATCTGTTCCATATGGATGCTTAAGACGCTAGATGGCAACACTATATGTGGTTGCTTTAAATGACGATTGTGAAGGTTTCCTATCAAAGTTTCTTATTCCAACATATCTTTGGGAATACCCTGTATGCCTTTGAATGGCCTATAATGCTATGTTGAACTCTGATTACCCCACGCCCCCCCTAGCAATCTCAAATGCCACCCCAGGGGGGCGCGCCCCCCAGGTTGTGAAACGCTGCTCTAATGGATACATCCAGCAGGAATTTCCTAACTCTCCAGACCATCAGAAGTTAATTTGTTTATGTGATTACCACTCAACATTCTAAATGGTTTCCTGGATTACAGGAAACTGTTTTGCGTGTTACTCAGTGTAGAGTTACCTGTAGGTATCATAAACTTGAATAAGTGGATGCATGCCTATCAATATTAAGATATTACACTAAATGTATTGACAAATACTAGCTGAGAAAAGTAAATGGAGAGATCATGGAATACAATCAACATAATTTAAGGTAATATTTATTGCTCTACAGAAGAGTTACCAGCTGAACAAAATGAGATTCATATTCAATTAACCAAACTACATAACACCACTGGCACTGTACTAACAAATTAAAAAAAAAACTAAGAGACTGCAATGTCACTTAACCCTATCAGGTTGCTGGGCCAGAGAGATTATGTCTGTGCTAGAGTCAGCTGCTCTCACACTGACCCACAACTTTGCACCTCGATATTTTCTTTGATCACTCCATGTAAATACACTTTTCATGATAGAATGTTGGTTTTGGGGTCATTTTAAAGCTAAATAGTTGTACTTTAACGTAATATGTTCAAAAAGGGAAAACAAAGAAAATAAAAAGTCAAAATGATGAGTTGAAGTTAGGCGAAAACCAAAAATTTTATACCTCTGTGAAAAATATTTAAATTATATGAGTCAGAATCCTCATTTGGGGCACCAAGATGTAAGAAATTTCTAGCATTTTCTAGTAAACAACTCGTAGGTCCTTACACGTCTCTAAAATTGTCCTTAAGTTAATTCAAACAAGTCTCATAGGGTTAGGTGAATTGTAAATTACACCTTAACTCACCTATTCCTCTTCTATCTCCTAGCTAATCCCCCCTTGAATTGGACAATTCGTAAAGGTTACTTAGCTAGGGAGTTCCGGACAGCAGATGACGACGAGCCTGCTTTTCTGTCAGTTGCTTGGGCAGTCAAGCATCCTTAACCCGAGACGTCCCGTCGACGTATGGGTACGTTGCAACATTTTGCATTTGCCAGTCCCGTCGACGTACTGGTACGTTTTGCAATTGCAAGGTCCCTAATTTGCACAATTTTCAATTTTCGCGTGTGATTTTTCGTACGTATACACGGGACACCTTCCTCTATTCCTCTACAAGATGCCAAGCAGGGACAATGCCTTACACTGCATAACCTCCCCCTCCTCCCCCGCACGCCATTGTCTCGGCAATTCACCTGTTAACCAGTGACCTGGCCAATAAAGACATTCAGGGCCAGAGTGATTCCCCAATCGATGACAATGTGGAGAACAACGTTTACGTTGCATCAGAGGAAGAAACAGTCAGAAATGATGATCAGGTAATGTGGCAAAAGAAGGTCAGGAATGGTGATGAGTTAGTGAGTGAAACAATGCTTATAATGCCTATATTACTGTTTGAAAACCAATATACTCTCATACTACATAAAAATTCGTACCAAATAAATAAATAAATACCGTTTAGGAGTGGTGTGGAATAGTTATCCTCCCATAAAACTCGTTTTCTTTGCAGCCAGCCTGATAGAAAACCCTGTAAGGTAAGGAGGTACTCCTACCTGTATCGAGTATTTTAAACCTCAGGTGAGCGATTTCTCTATGAATTTTCGATGTTTCTCACCAAAAGCGGAGGTTTTAGCCAAAAAAAATTTTTTTCCAAAAATGGTCGGGACTGGGGGGTGTCGGAGGGGCGAAAGTGGTCGGGACGTGACGGGTTAAGGTGCTATGTACAACGTGCTAGCTCAACGATGTCAAGGAGCAGAGTGAACAAATGGTGGGCCTCTATCTCCCTCATAGAATGTAGAGGTGCCAACTATTATTTAATTACAATATTAAATACAGTTAGATTAAATCATGATATATACAAGGCGAACCTAACTAGTTAATCTTAGTTTTAATTAAACTAAATCAAACCCAAATATTCCCTTCATCTGTGTAAATATATCAAACCCACATCTGCTTTCAGGTGAGGCCTCTCATCCTCTAGTCACGTCATCTAATGCACAGACGCAGTTTAGGCCAATGGAACTTTCCAAATAATTACATGTTTTTACAAGATAGTTGTCCACGAGGGTTAGACGCAGTAGCATTTAACTTATCAATAATAAGAATTATTAAAGAGAATGTAATTCCTCGGTTAAAAAAAACGCTTGAACAGTTACTTACGATCTCAGGTTTTCCTCTGCTTCTAACCAGGGATGACTATTTTAAAAAGTAAAGAGCACAACTGCTCTGGAGGAAAATATTTCCAACAGTTTTGGGGCTGGGCGAAAAATGATAGGCTGTATCATGTAATGTGACCCTTAGCCAGGAGTTCCCTCCATAATTCTCGAGAACCCTGTGCTGCGGCCCTTCTAGGTCGCACATCCTGACCCGTTTGATCTCCACCAACCCCTGTATTTGGAGTAGCCGCTAACTCAAGGGGTACCAGTTTATCAATAGTTTTTATGCTGGTATGTCCCCTACATTTTATTTTTACGAGTCTCAGCACTCCCTCTGAATCGGGGTGCGTGGAGATCACCTTAGCTAATGGCCACTGGGATCTTGGTTGTTCTGTTTTCACTAAGACCACAAGCCCTATGTTTATAACAGACTTATTGCTGGCAACCTGAGCCCCATAATATCTTTCTCATAGGCTCAAAAGATATTCTTTGCTCCAATGTCTATTCCAAGTATCCAATACCCTTTTCAGACGTTGATATCCCTCCCACAGATGTTGTCCTAAATCATTATTTTCAATGGTAGGATCATCTACTTCTTCCTGGATATCCACACAAGGCACCAGATGGAGCCTGCCAAATAACATATGAGCCGGTGTCAAGGCCTCTATCAAAATGCTAGTGTCATCTAAATAGGTTAGGGGTCTATTATTAATCCTATTTTCAATTTCAGATATCACTGTTCTTAAATCCTCTCTTGTGATCTTAGTTCTGTGTAATGTTTTCCTTAAGCAGTTCTTGACAATACCAATCATTCATTCGGTAAATCCATTTTGCCATGGTGCTCTTGGAGCAATACCAATCATTCATTCGGTAAATCCACTTTGCCATGGTGCTCTTGGAGCTGTGAACTGCCAGGTACAATTTCGGATTCCCAGTGCCAACTTAACCTTTGGGTCATTCATCATGTTCAATAGTAAAGGTGCTGCTCCAACGAAATTAGTTCCGTTGTTGCTTATTAATTTGTTAGGACAAGACCTTCTAGCGGCAAATCTTCGAAAGACATTCAGGAATGTCTCTGAGCTCAGATTTTTTGCCATTTCTTGATGGACTGCCCTTGTGTAGGTACGAGTAAACAGACAAATGTAAGCTTCATGGGGATTTCCCTCACCCATAACAGTTATAGCCCCTGTGTAATCCACTCCAGATACTTGGAAGAGCCGACTTACATTTATCTGATCCCTTGGTAAGGCAGGTGGTCTTGGATAGTCATATGGTCGTTGTTCATACCTCGTACATGTGATGCAGCCTTTGAAATATTTCTTTATGACCTGTCTACCCTTAGGGATCCAATACCTTTCCTGGATTCGCGCCAAAGTCTGCGGCACACCTCCATGGAGAGTCAATTCATGGGCTTCCTTTACAATTAACTGTACAAAGTATCCGCTCTTGGGTAATAATATGGGATGTCTAGTATGGAGAGGCAAATCAGCCATTATTATTCAGCCCCGGCATCTAATCAGACCCTTTCCATCTAAGAACAAGCCTAAATCTCTTATCAGCTTATTCCTGTTCCCAGTGCCCTAGCCTAAAGGGTCATATATCTCTCCATAACAGTTCCTTTGTATCCTTTTCAGCCAATATTCCATGGGATCTAATTTCTGAAACCCCACTTTCTAGTAGTGTTAATAAGTTGTCTTATTGATGAGAATCGGCTGATATCAATTACTTCTGGTTCAGGTACTACAGGATCCAGGTTTACTACACCAACCTCAGCAATACTATACTGTTTCTGCTCAGGCCAATCCTTAGTGAGTAACCACCACAAGTTATCTTTGATCAGTCTTTTTACAGTCGAACCTCTCAAGAGAAGATCTGCTGGATTTTGTTTGGGGGATACATGCATGAATTTAAATTTGGAAGATAGCTCTTTAATAGTCTTCACTCTATTGCAGAAGAAAGGAATTTTACTATCTTCCTTTCCTATCCAGTAAAGACAAATCTCACTGTCAGTCCATATATAGATATCCTCAAACTAAGTATCAAGAGTAGCAGTCAAATACCTGGCCAATTTAGTTCCTACTTCTATGGAAGCCAATTCCATTTGAGGTAAGGTTCTTCCTTTAACTGCACAACTCTGGCTTTGGACATAATAATCTTACTATCCTCTCCTGTTGTGCAATAAGCTACTGCTCCATAACCCCTTTGAGAAGCATCACAAAATATGTGTAAATGCGACTTCTCATTACTATTTATTTTCCTAGGAATACATATGCTTGATGTGGTTTCAAATCCCTTTCCAATCTGTTCCCATTGTTCCACGTATGTCTCAACTAATTCCGTGTCTCAGTCTAACTTTTCTCGCCATGCCTTCTGCACTAAACATTTGCCCCTAATAACTATAGGACTGACCAATCCTAATGGGTCAAATAACATGGAGACCTGACTTAACAAGGACCTCTTGGTAAGAGTGACATCAGAGAACTTAATTGGTTTCAAAGTTATTTCATCAGCTGTTGTATCCCAGTTAAGATCTAACACATTTTGAATTTTGGGAATGTCAGAATTTGGATAGTCGTCTTGTATTTTATTCCTCAAAAGCGGTGAATTTGTATTCCAGCTCTGTAACAGCAAATCTGCCTTCCCACATTCAGAATTGGCTACTTCATAAGCCTTCAAAGCTTCTGACTCTGTATCAGCAAACACCTTGCAAATTATCCATGTAAAAAGCCTGCCCTATTTCTGGGCATTTGGCATTTTCAAAATGATGCTTTAAAGTGTTGTAAAGTAGGAAAGGACTGGCACAAGAGTCAAAGAGCACCAATCTGAAACAGTAAGTCTTCAATGGACTATCCTCATTTTGAGGATCATGAGGCCAGAGGAATACTGTACATTTCCTATCCTCCTCTCTCAGTCCTGTTCTGAGAAAAGCCTTACTAATGTCTGCTGTATAAGCACAAGGTTTCTCTCTAAATCTTAGTAACACAGTCCCTAGCTTCTCTGTTTGTGTAGGTCCAGAGTATAAGCAATCGTTCAAGCCAGCTGATCCCTTGGATGCTTTACTACTACAATTGAATACTATCCTTATGGGAGTAGTTACTGAATCCTTGCTTACAGCATGATGTGGTAAGTAATGTCCTTCGTTGTGGTTAACAGGGAATTCTACCTCTTCTATAAATTTATTCTCCAACTGATCCTTTATAATGTTATCATATATGGTTAGATGTTCTGGTTTATCTTTCAACTTCCTTAGAAGAGAATTTAACTGAGCCTTAGCTGCTTGGTAATTTGTTGGTAACTCCAAATGGTTTAGTTTCCATGGTAATCTTACCCAATACTGTCCATCCATAAATTCCACAGACTGGTTATACAAATCCAAGGTTATTTTATCTTCAGGGGTTGGTTCCTCAAAGTGTATTCCTACACTGTCTGGGTCCCACAATTTGTGTACAGGTTCAAAATTTTCATCCAACAAGTCATTTATCTGAGTAGGTTCTATTTCTGCACCTATTCTAGCTACCATCAATGACTGTGTGGGGGCAACAAAGACTGAGTCTACTAGTTTAGCCTCTCCTTTAACTTGCCTTGGAAAAGGCAACTGACCCATAATAAGGTTACCTCCTGGATTCTTGAACAACTGTACCTTATTCTTCCTGAAAGTCCTATGTAGGACTCTTCCACAGTAATCAGAACCAATTATCATTTTTATGGGATCCACATTATCGGATTCCACATTCCGTTTAGCCAACTTTATCCCTGAGCTTTGTAAATGATCAGAGGTTTCCTTCAGTCCTCTTATTTATAATGTATATATATATATATATATATATATATATATATATATATATATATATACTTGTCTCCATATTATCCAGTACAGCTGCTGTTATACGGCATTTATATCTGCCTAACTGTATTACAGGTCGGACTAAATCAAAACTCTGACCTTTCTTAGTTGTTAAGAATCCTGTAATGGCTAGATTTACCTTACCAATAATAGGTAACTTTAATTTCTTCACAATGGCTGCAGAAATAAAGGTTTTCTGAGCACCCGTATCAAAAAGGGTACATGCTAATAGGTTTCTATTCTCAATTAATACCTTCACATCTGCTATTGGAAATGCAGCTGGCATTACTACTGGAGTATTCCCCTTTGCAATTGTCATATTGACGCTTGCAGGTTTAGGAACCTCATTTTTCATCCTTGGACATAGGGCACTATGATGATGATCCCTTTTGGATTGAAAACAAAGATTTAGTTTAGTCTTACAGTTCGCGGAAGTGTGTTCGGAATTCATACAGATTATACAACACCCCAGTTCCTGAAGCTTTCCAACTCTAGAAGCATAATCAGGGTAACGTTGACAAGATGCACTGGAATGCTGTTCACCACAAAATGCACAAACTTTCCTGTCCTTTACCATGGAAGGTTTTAGTTCCTTAATTTCATCAGCTTATCTATTTCTTGTTTTTAATACTTTTTCCTCAGCCTTTAAGGAACTAAGGAAAGTACCTATTTCTTCCTTAGGCACATACTTAGTCTTCTCTGACTTAAGTTTCCCAACCAGTTGGTTAGTGGGTTCTTTCTTTATTTCAATCTTCTGTTTAATCTCAGTAGGCTTTACTGTTCCTTGCAAACATTTAAGAGTTGCATCAAGCCTTCCTCAATCTCTTCACAAGAGAAATTATCCTTTTGGTACCTGCCATACAAGGCATCCTTGGCTTTTAGTAGAAGCTTTAACCCCTAAAGCGCGGCCAATGGACAGCCGACCCCCCCCCCGGTGGCGGGGTTCGATTGCAGTTTGATTACCTGTAGGAAAATATTAGCCAAAAATCAGAGATTAACCGTAGAACATTATACTTGGTATGACAGATAGTACTTACATTCAGCTTTCTCCAGAGACAGGCGTTGAGCCTCCGTGGACTACCCAAGGACTTGTGGAGACTTGCAAAGTTGGGTAACAAAATCTTCACTTTCACACCTCCAGCAACCCGGTTTCCCCTCTACCACAGCCTCATTCTGTCACAGTAAACTTTATATTACAACGTACAGGTAGTTTGGAATCCGTATTTGTACAATAAGCACTGAAAATAAGGCTAAAATCAACGAAGTGTACGGCTGACATGCAGCTCGGCGGCGGTCTTCCCGTCACTCAACAAACATTTCCATTTTCACAGCTAAAAACACGTATACTACATTATTTTCAATCATATTACTTCCCAAAAGTTCACCGCGGCGCGCTTTTTATTCTGCTTTACGCCCGTCACTTTATTCTCGTTCCTGTCGGCCGCTTGCACTGACTCGGAAGAGCTAGAACTCGCCATAATGTCACTTTGAAAGCCTGCGGTAAACTGACGCTTAACAGGGGCAAACCGCGCGAAAAAAAGCTAGTGTGACAACTGGGGAAACAAGCGTTTCCTATTAGCATAAACTGCTTGTGAGAGGAGAGCGCAGATTTACAGTTCTGAGCAGTCAGAGCGCTGCCATATATCACAGCCAGACTGGCAGGGCCGTGGGGGGGGGGGGAACGCGATACTTGGCAACAACGGAGGTCAGTAGTACAAAGGTAAAGTATGCTAATTGTAGCTAAAGGGTGGTGGTACTGATAGACAATATCAGCTGGAACATCCTTGACCGCGTTTATTCAAAATTAACTCGAATCGCAAACGTGACGATCCGCCGTTATGTCCTTTTTGGGGAGCGTCGCAAAACACGACGACCCGCGCTTTAGGGGTTAAGGACAATTCTTGAAAGCACCCGATCTGATGTCTTAATATCTTCATAAGTACCTAAGGCCTTTGAGTTACAACTCATTGCAATTCTAAAATTTTGCAAGGAATCAAAATTGTGTCTAGGTATGGGTAATTCAATTAGAGCCTTCAGTAACTGCGTAATAACTTGCTCCCTGTCTTCGTAGTTTTGTCTAAGGATAGTCAAGGCCACCTCATAATTATTTTCTTCTACTGGTAATTCTTTTATCAGCTGATATTTTTAATCCTTTGACTTGTCCTAAGAGATATATGAGTTTGCTGACCACAGGGAGATCTGTTCTATCATGTAAATATCTTAACTGATCCCAAATAGATTTCCAGTTTTGCTCCCCATCAAACACCAGAAAGCGTTATTTGTGGTAACACAGCCCTACTCCGCTGTTCCACAATTTGTGTTCCTGCGGTTGTCTCAGCTAATTTTGACTCTAGTCTCTTTACTACAGTTAAGTATTCTTCTAATTTGCCTTTAAACTTCGTAGTTTCTGACTCTAAGAGTTCCTTATCATCAGCCTTTACTACAGCTGCTTCTACAACGGTCTTTCAGTATATTTAGGAGACTATTTAATTTCTCCCTGGACAGAGGTATTTCATCTAACGATTGTTTGCAATCATTTATGGCTCTTGTTACCCATCCTGCCTTACTGCTAGAAGATCTCTGCAACAAGGAAACAGACATGTTGACTGATTTTTATTTTAATAATTTAATCATTAATTCCAACCACAAATTTACCCTAGCTTAGTAATTATCTAATTATTTTAAATTCTGAAGAGTGTAGGGATTAGGTCCGCAATATCAAGCCTACTCCCCTGGGTTATTAAACCTCTAGAGTTGTATTTATCCCCCCACTCAATTTCCAAATACTCATTATCTGCCTCAGCTAATTATTCATTTAAATTTTGAGAAGTGTAGGGATTAGGTCTGTAACTTCAACCTATCCCCCTGGGTTATTAAACTTCTAGGGTTATATTCTATCCCCAAACTCAATTTCCAAAACATCCATTTTCCTTGAACTTGGTATGTACAGCTCCGGACAGATGAAACGGCTATACTCCATCCACCAGCGACTTGGTTTGGGTCTCAGTGGTTCTGGTAACAGTTGCAGGTGGAGGGAGGGGGGATGTGGGAGGGTGAGGAGGGGAGAAATGTGGGCGGAGTTATATAGGGGGTAGTGTGGGAGGGTGAAGAAGCAGCACAGTCTGGCTGGTGGGAGGGGGAGACGAATGGTTGGGTAGCGGAGACGAGAGTCTGCTGGAGGGTAAGACAGGTGAGTGTGATTAGATGAAAAGAAATTACAAAAAATGAATTATTATAATATCTGCTGCATATATTGCAACGTTGGGTCTGGTTAGTACTTGGATGGGTGACCGCCTGGGAACACCAGATGCTGTTGGCATCCCTACGTCAAGTGTGGTTGGTGGAGGATTAGTGCCCCTCCCTGTAAAACAATTAACTCTAAGCCATTGGCCACCCCATCTAAATAAAAACACTGTCTATTATTCACCACCGTATTTGGGTATCCTGCTCATTATTATTATCCTTTGGATATTAGGCAATAAATAAAGATATTGGACGGTCTTTCGGACCCGAACCAATTTTTTCATAACTTTTTTCTTCAGCTATTTCCGTATTCCTATTATCCCTCGTGCTTGAAGTCCCCCTTTTTATCACTTTCTCCTACGCCCTACATTTTTTTTTAGGCATAAGGCAGTTTAACTTTCTCTTTAAATAACCATATTTGTCAACAAATATTCCTTTCATTAATCTATTTAATTACCTGTTTTCTTTCAATATGCATTCGTCTAATAATGGGTGTTACACCTTAATTGGCGCCGCTATTTGACGTTTTGAATAAATTTGGTCTAAATTTACGCATATATTGCAGTCTCTCTCGAGTAGGCTGGTAACCTCACACATCATCCCCCCTGCTTTCTCCTTCTCTCGCTACTCGTTCCCTCCTTTCCTTTTGTAGTACTGTTTATCTATTCTTTCTCATATTTTTAACCTCATTCCTTCTTACAAACTTTTAGTGCCATAGGAATTTCTCCCTTATCACGTACAGTCCTACTACATGAAAGTGGAGAAAGCTGCCATCGGGAAAAGAATAACTGGAAATTTATGGCGAAGGTTACGATATTAGTTATTTAGAATGAAAGTGTTGGCAGATACGCATTCTTGACGTGATTATCGCAGCCACAGCATTTCGCCTTCATAAAACAGAAGGACTATAGGTTTCATGCATTACCTCCTTACGTCCAGCATTACTGTGCAGAACGCCATGTATAACACATTAAGGACCACAAGGACAGTACTGGTAGTCATCGTGATTCTCATGAATCTCTCCATAGGCTATTGAAAACAGTGCTTTATGCTCAACTTCAGAATTATGTTCTCATCATGGCAATGATAGGCAAAGATAATAAAAACAATATATACAACCAAATTATCATTTATTATACAACAAAGCTCAAACTGCCTCCGTGCTACCTGAAAAAAATTAAATACCTGAATATATATATATATATATATATATATATATATATATATATAAAATCATACAGGCTCTACACTTATGAAATTTAACATCGAGTAACCCTATATGCCCAAAGTAATTTCCTCTGCATGGACTGACGTTGTAACGAAACTGGTTGTCCACCTGCAGTAATTATTAATATATTTTTATGGTCATGTATGACTGAATAGTTTAGTTTATACAAGCGAAAACCTCAGAAATAATACTCGCCGAGAAATATTCCTTCTCCAGCAGTTGCGCCTTCAGTGACACACTTCCAAAAATCCTCTGGCTTGTCAACATAACGTTTGCTAGGGTCCTGTGATGCAACCCTGCTCCGTGCAATACTCTTCTCATAGTCTTTTCGCTGATATCATGGTCTGTGCATCGGTTTCTGTGGCGTGTAGTGCAACATGGTGGCTTCCGTATGGTAGGTTGCCATGCTAGTTAGTGTCCTCTGCTTTACCCAACACAATAAATTTTAGATCAAACATTGTTGTTCATGGTTTAATATATATATATATATATATATATATAGGATCATGTATTTAATTTCTTCAGGTTACATGTGATTGTGTGAGCTTGTTACACCCTTGAGACTGCAGCACGGAGGCAGTTTGAGCTTTGTTGTATAATAAATGATAATTTGGTTGTATATATTGTTTTTATTATCTTTGCCTATCATTGCCATGATGAGAACATAATTCTGAAGTTGAGCATAAAGCACTGTTTTCAATAGCCTATGGAGAGATTCATGAGAATCACGATGACTACCAGTACTGTCCTTGTGGTCCTTAATGTGTTATACATATGGCGTTCTGCACAGTAATGCTGGACGTAAGGAGGTAATGCATGAAACCTATAGTCCTTCTGTTTTATGAAGGTGAAATGCTGTGGCTGCGATAATCACGTCAAGAATGCGTATCTGCCAACACTTTCATTCTAAATAACTAATATCGTAACCTTCGCCATAAATTTCCAGTTATTCTTTTCCCGATGGCAGTTTTCTCCACTTTCATGTAGTAGGACTGTACGTGATAAGGGAGAAATTCCTATGGCACTAAAAGTTTGTAAGAAGGAATGAGGTTAAAAATATGAGAAAGAATAGATAAACAGTACTACAAAAGGAAAGGAGGGAACGGGTAGCGAGAGAAGGAGAAAGCAGGGGGGATGATGTGTGAGGTTACCAGCCTACTCGAGAGAGACTGCAATATATGCGTAAATTTAGACCAAATTTATTCAAAACGTCAAATAGCGGCGCCAATTAAGGTGTAACACCCATTATTAGACGAATGCATATTGAAAGAAAACAGGTAATTAAATAGATTAATGAAAGGAATATTTGTTGACAAATATGGTTATTTAAAGAGAAAGTTAAACTGCCTTATGCCTTAAAAAAATGTAGGGCATAGGAGAAAGTGATAAAAAGGGGGACTTCAAGCACGAGGGATAATAGGAATACGGAAATAGCTGAAGAAAAAAGTTATGAAAAAATTGGTTCGGGTCCGAAAGACCGTCCAATATCTTTATTTATTGCCTAATATCCAAAAGATAATAATAATGAGCAGGATACCCAAATACGGTGGTGAATAATAGACAGTGTTTTTATTTAGTAGATAAAATGCAATATATGCAGCAGATAAAATAATAATAATTCATTTTTTGTAATTTCTTTTCATCTAATCACACTCACCTGTCTTACCCTCCAGCAGACTCTCGTCTCCGCTACCCAACCATTCGTCTCCCCCTCCCACCAGCCAGACTGTGCTGCTTCTTCACCCTCCCACACTACCCCCTATATAACTCCGCCCACATTTCTCCCCTCCTCACCCTCCCACATCCCCCCTCCCTCCACCTGCAACTGTTACCAGAACCACTGAGACCCAAACCAAGTCGCTGGTGGATGGGGTGTAGCCGTTTCATCTGTCCGGAGCTGTACATACAGTATTTCCATATCATCCACTGCAATCGAACGTGGTAGTAAGCTAAGCCCAACAAAAGCAACTTTAACCCCTAATCGCATCAATTGATGCGATTTGAATTTTATCCCAAAATGCCTAATCGCATCAACTGAACGTGGCCTGTAAAAAACTGCGGAGCGCTTGTTCCACCCCTATCTTGACATACATGGCTTCAGGCCAATGAGAACTCGCCTCTGATGTGGCATGAGGGGGGATCGGACCATCCCGGGCAGTGGGGGGGGCACCCCCCTCTTGGCAGCCTCCATGCCACCCTCTACTCCACTCTCTCAAGCCCTCCTTGTCCCCCATTACTTTCCCACCCCTCCACGCGACTGCATCTCTCCCCACAACAACCTGCGTCCCTTCCCACCCTCTCTTGCCCCTCCTTCCTCCCTGCTAGCCTCGTCCTCCCTCCAAACCCCACCCCATCTCTCCCTCCTTGTCCCTCACTACCCATCTAACCCCCAACAGGCACCCCGAGTGTCAGGCCTAATGTATGTACCTGTTTCATATTATTTCTACTTCTTCCCAAATTTTTATGCCTCACTATGTTCATTTCTCACTTCGTACCCATCAGTTTCTGTACACACGTAGTTGGAGAATGCGGTATGTTGTACTACATATGACGCATCTTACTTTTTTTTTTTTTTTTTCATTCTCCCTACCTGCCCAGATTAGCACCTCTAAGTAATGTCCATCTGTGTTAGTTTTCGAAAGACTATGAGGCCTTGTAGGGCTACTCCCTGCACCTATTTCATCTCCCCACACATACAAACACACCTGTTTTCATGGCTGGTGTGATAAATTCTAATAAAATGGAGAGTTTTCACAAGAGAATTAGGTTGTTGCCAAAACTGTAATGATAAGTGTGATGAAATGTAATGATAATGTGATAACTGTAATGGTGTGATAAATGTGTAACGAGAAGTTGGGACAGTAAAAAGGGAAATTGGAAACATATTACTGCTTTTTTTTTTTCCTTTCTTATGCATGCATTTATAGTATTATTCAATTTTATTTTGATGTCCTTGATGGTTATAAACATTTATATGTGTCGGTGTTAGTTTTGGAATGACTATGAGGCCTTGTAGGGCTACTCCCCCACACCTGTTTTATCTCCCCACACCTACATACACACCTGTTTTTATGGCTGGTATGACAAATCCCATTGAAATGGAGGGTTTCCACAAGAGAATTTGGTTGTTGCCAAAATTTTTCCCCAAGTACCACCAACGCCTTGTAGGCCTACTCCCCACACTAGTTATCTCCCCACACCTACATACACACCTGTTTTCATGGTAGATGTTACAGAACCCTGGGGGTAGGGGGGTTTGTCAAGAATACTCTCCCAGTATCCCTGCTTGTCGTAAAAGGCAACTAAAAGGGTTGGTGGAGGGTTAGTGCCCCTCCCCGGAAAACAACTAACTAAAAAAACAAACAATAAGCCTAGGACAAGGACTGACCAAACGTTGACGACCAAGGACCGGACAAAGGACATTGCAATTGGAACGTGGAATGTAAGGGGAGCAAATGATGAGGTGAAAGAGAGAGAGATTGTCCAGGTGCTTGAGGATGTGAAAGTGGATGTATGTGGAATAACTGAAACAAAATGGAGAGGAGAAAGTGTGAGAGAATGGGAGTATGGATGGGGTATATGTGCAGGAGTAGGTGAGAATGAGAGGGCAAAGGAAGGAGTATGTATAGTTGTGAGTAAAAGATGGAAGAGGAGCATCAGACAGTATGGATCAGTTGGATCAAGGATTGTGTGGGTAAAGTTGAAAGTTGGAATACAAATGTGGGCGATTGTGTGTGTGTATGCGCCAACGCAAGATCGTGCTAGAAGAGTGAGAGAAGAGTTCTGGACAAATGTAGAAGTGTGCATGGAAAAGTTTGGAAGGAATGATAGAGTGTTTTTGATTGGTGATATGAATGGTAAAGTTGGGAATGTGAAGGTGGATGGAATAGTTGGTGAGTGCGGTGTGCCTGCTGAGATAGATGAGAATGGGAGTGCGTTAGTGGACATTTGTGCTGGGAGGGGGTTGGTGATAGCCAATACCCTCTTCAGGCATAAAATGATCCACAGGTATACATGGCGAGTGATGAGAAGGGTGGGTAGTGAATTGAGTGAAAGGAAGGCAATGATTGATTATGTGTGTGTGGATGAAAGGATGCGAAGATGTATATTGGATGCAAGAGTTTATAGAGGTTGGGGGAGTGGACTTTCTGACCACTAATTGGTGGTGGCCAGAGTTAAAGTTCAAGTAAGATGGAGGAATAGAAGAAGGGAAAGACGAGAGGAAGGAGTAGTTGCAAGGAGAGTGGAAAGGTTACAAGAGGATGAGAAAAAGGCAGAGTATAAGAGAGAAGTGGAGGAACGATTGGGCAAATATGAGTTGGAGCAGATGGGGGACGTGGAAGGTGTGTGTAGAATATTTACAGAAGAAATATGTGCAGCATGTGATGTGGTGTGTGGAAGGAAGAGAAGACGGAGCGGGGTGCAAGGAACAGCGTGGTGGACTGAAGAGGTGAAACGGGCTGTGGCACAAAAGAAGAAAGCATACAATGAATGGATGAGAAATAGGGGCGTGGAAGAAGTTGAGAGGCGGAAGAGAGAGTTATATGTAGAAAGAAAGAGAGAGGTGAAAAGATTAGTAAGAGAGAGTAAGAAGAGAGTGGATGAGGAATTTGCAAGGAATTTGAGTGTAAAGTGGAGGGACTGTAAGAAAATGTTCTGGAAAGAGGTGAAAAGAGTAAGACAGGGTGGAAGTGGAGTTAGCAGGGGAGTGAAAGATAAAAATGGTAGATTACTAGTGGAGAAGGGAGAAAAAGTGAGCAGATGGAGAGAACACTTTAAGGAATTGTTGAACGTGGAGGATGGAAGTAATGCGAGTATAAATGGCTGGGGAATGGCTGGAAGAAGGAGGGAGGTGAGAAGACAGGAAGAAATCAGTAGGATAGAAGTTGTGGAAGCAATGAAGAAAGTTAAATCAGGGAAAGCCCCAGGAATTGATGGAGTGTGTGGTGAAATGCTGAAGCATGGGGGAGAGATAGTAGTAGAATGGATGTGGAAGATGTGCAGATTGGCCTGGGAGGAAGGTAGAGTCCCGGAGGATTGGAAGTCAGGTATAATTATTCCCTTGTACAAAGGAAAAGGGGAAAAAGAAGTGTGTGGTAATCATAGGTGCATTTGTCTTCTTAGTATAATAGGAAAAGTATATGGTAGGATACTTATTGACAGAGTTAGAGAAAGAACAGAGAAATTAGTTGGAGAAGAACAGGGAGGCTTTAGGAAGGGAAGAGGTTGTGTAGATCAGATATTCATTCTCAGATCTTTAGTGGAAAAGTTTCTAGAGAAGGGAAAGAAGTTGTATGCGGCTTTCATGGATTTGGAGAAAGCATATGACAGGGTGGATAGACTAGGATTGTGGAAAGTGTTAAGAATATATGGAATAGATGGGAAGTTGTTGAATGCTGTGAAGAGTATGTACGATGGTGCAAAGGCTGCAGTGTGTGTGGATGGTGAACTAAGTGAATTTTTCTCTTTGAAAGTTGGGTTGAAACAGGGATGTGTCATGTCTCCATGGTTGTTCAATCTGTACATGGATGGGGTAATAAAAGAGGTACAAGGTAGGGTAGTGGATGTTGGAGTGGCCCTGGTGAGAGAGGATAGTGTTTGGAAACTCCCTGTACTGTTGTTTGCAGATGATACCGTGTTGTTGAGTGAAGAATAAGGGGAGCTGCAAGGCTTGATGGATGAGTTTGAGAGAGTGTGTAAGAAACGGAATCTAAAGGTGAATGTAGGGAAGAGTAAAGTGATGGTCTTTGAGAGAGGTGAAGTCAGTGAATGTACAGCAAGGTTGGATGGTGAGGAATTGGAATGTGTGAGTGCGTTTAAGTACTTGGGTAGTGTGATGAGTAAGGATGGAGGTTTGGAGGGTGAAGTGCTTGAAAGGGTACAGCAGGGAAGAAAGGTTGCTGGTTCTTTGAAAGCAGTGATAAGAAACAGGGAAGTGAGCATGGAAGTGAAAAAGTTACTACATGACAGTATTGTGATACCAACTCTAACGTACGGAAGTGAAGCTTGGACGTTGTTGGAAGGACACAAGTCAAGAGTGAGAGCCGTGGAAATGAGTTATTTAAGAGGAGCCTGTGGAGTCACATGGAGAGACAGGCTGACGAATGAGGATATAAAGGAGCGTTGTGGTGTTGATGTGGATGTGATAGGAAGCGTTATGAGGAACACACTGAGGTGGTTTGGCCATGTGGAGAGGATGGAGGGTCAAAGACTGACGAAGAGAGTGTATGTGAGTGAGGTGGTGGGGGAAAGAGGGAGGGGGAGGCCGAGGATGAGATGGAGAGATGGGGTGGAGAGGTATATGAGAGAGGGGGGTGTGAGTTGGGAGCAGAGGAGTGAAATGGCGGGGGACAGGGCGACTTGGAGGCGATTTGTTTGTGGCCACCCCAAACGGGATTGAGGCGTCTGGCAATAGATAGATAGATAGATGACCGTCATGACAGCTACAGCACAACTGCCTTTGTTCCCTGCCCTGAGACAAAGCCATGAGTCATACCACACTCACACTGCCTGCCACACAGAAAGCAAACATCCCATGATATCATGCCCAAGTTTCTTTGTTATGATGCATAAATGCAATTTATGGTGAATATTTTAGAAAAGTATCTTAAAATGATGATTAAAAGTGTCATCAGAATTTCTGAGGATGGATTTGAAATGATGCTCAAAATCATCATTGGAATCTCAAAGGGTTAACTCTGGAACTGTCTCCCTCTGTCTGTATTTCCTGCTGCCTATGATCTCCAGTCTTTCAAATGCAGTGTGTCTAGGCATCTCGAAATGAATGGATCTTGAATTTGGCTCTCTCTTGTATTTTGTTTTTCTCTTGGAGGGAACTCTTATTGCGGGCTCATGGCCTTTGGTTCCTTCTTCCTCGCATTAAAAAAAAAAAAAAAAAAAAAAAAAAAAAAGTGACCCATCACATCACTCAGCACATTACCTACAATAACTGAAAGCCTGCTTCTTAACAGTGACTCCTCATATTCCCCTTGCCTCTTTACACCCTGGTTTTAGAGAACTACATTCCACTAACACCTTACTAACCAACTTCATACAACATGCATCTGGCAATAAAAATCATGCAAGACCTGCACAATGTACATTTCTTACAACAGTAGACATTCATAAAACCTTTCATGCCATCCCCCAATGCAACCAAATCACCAAAATATCTATCTACCTATTGCCAGACGCCTTAATCAAGTATGGCGTGGCCACAAACAAATCGCCTCCACGTCGCCCTGTCCCCCGCCATTTCACTGCCCTGCTCCCAACTCACACCCTCCTCTCTCATATACCTCTCCACTCCATCCCTCCATCTCATCCTCGGCCTCCCCCTCCCTCTCCCCCTCACTCACATACACACTCCTCGTCAGTCTCTCACCCTCCATCCCCTCCACATGGCCAAACCACCTCAGTGCGTTCCTCCTAACGCTTCCTATCACATCCACATCCACACCACAACGCTCCATTATACATATCCCTATTTGTCAGCCTGTCTCTCCATGTGACTCCACAGGCTCCTCTTAAATAACTCATTTCCACCGCTCTCACTCTTGACTTGTGTCTTTCTAATCTACTACCTGTATATGGAAAACAACAGTAAACGCTGGCTTGCCAACTATCTGTCAGACAGACAAGCATTTGCTACATTCCATTGCCAGTCATCATGAACATGAAACTTTCCTAAACGGATTCCCCAGGGATTGGTTCTCTCACCAACACTCATCAACCTAAACAAGCACATCCCCTCACCGCAACAGCCCACAAACATTGTCTCATACGCACATGATTTTACCATAACAACTACAGTAAAAGTCCTGTAATCCGCATGGCAGAGGACCAACAGTCTTTCAGACTACTGTTCTTATTTTTTTTTTACCATTGGGAGGGACCTTTGAAAACATCAGAAATATATACAAGGTCATTAAATAAGCACTTAAAATAATATGGTTATTGTTTTACTCACTGGAAATGCACAGAACTGTAGATGAATAAAGGTATACCATGGTTTAACAATGCAATTGGTTAAGTAAAAACCCATCATTAGGCAGGGTATCGTATCTCAGGATAGATTTAACACGTAAGTACAGTATAAGGATGCGTTTTTGAGCCTTGGGTTTCCCCCCAGACCAAGTCCTGAACCACCCAAATGAATCCAAAAACACCTTTAAAGCCAATCTTAATGGCCTAACAGCTGTAAAAGAAGCTAACCTAAGCCTAACACCTGTAATAACTCACTAACACCAAAAAATAAAATCTAAAACTTTTCAAATATAGGTCTGAAAAATATCAAGCTTAGTAAACTGTACCCCAAAATGACAATGTTCACCCCACCTACGGCTAAAACACATTAATCTAAGTCTAAAAACAGTTTATAAATCAACCTAAACACACAATTTTAGTCTAAAATAGCACCAAAATCAGTAAAAAAAAAAAAAAAATCAAACCCCATCATTAAACTGGGGATTGGCCATCATTAGGCATTGTATGGTGGTATTTCTACTCCCGTCGTTAGGCCAGGGTATCGCATCTAGGGGTATCGTACATAGAGCTATACCTGTAGTTACAGGTAGGTACACCCAAATCAAAGAGCAAGTCCAAGCCAAATAAATCCTTAGATAAAGCCCTCTAAAATTTGAAAAAGGCCCAGAAAAATTTGAAAAATTTCGCCTTGAGGAATTCGGAGTATTGGGACAATTGGATTATTGGTGGTCAGCTTGGAGGACTTATACTGTACATACTATATCGCAGACACTGCCAGCTCCATGCAACAAGACTACGTCAATACACTTCAGGCATTGGTCACGGACAACAGGGTGACAGGTGCTTAACTCCTTAACCGCGGGGTGTCACTTTCGTGACGATTGGGAGCAAGGGATCATACCGCGGGGCGTCACAAATGATTCTGTGTTATTTTGAATTCGCCCGGGCTTTCAAGTGGTGGCTTGTATCATCTATCAGTACTGCCAATCTCCAACACTAGTCAGCACTCCTAATCTCATCCGTACTCCCATCCATTGCTGACAATTTAGCCATTTCTCCCTGTTCTTGACTCCCCTCCCTACCTCCCCTCCATTACCCTATCCTCTCACCTGCCTGGCCGTGCTACGCTAAGTAAATCTTCCCCGGGAATTTTTCACTGATTTCATCCATTGAAATAAGCGCTATGCCCTATTCTTATACCAAATAATATATACAAGAAAGAAATAAGGTAAGTGAGAGTGCCATACACCTAGAATTGGCTAATTATCACCTGACAACACCTCACGTGCACTTGTTCGCTAATTTTCGCTGTTTATTTCCCCTTGAAATATGCTGTATAATCTATTTTCGTAATAAAAATATATATAAGAAAGGAAGGGAGAAGCTTAAGTGATATTTACATTCACCTGGAACTACCTAATTATTGGAGGCCACCACACTGTATTCCACGCTAAGTAATTCTTCCCTGGAATTTTCCACTGATTTCATCCACTGAAATAAGCCCTATGCCCTATTCTTATACCAATATATACAAAAAACAAATAAGGTAAGTGATAGTGCCATACACCTGGAATTGGCTAATTATCACCTGACAACACCTCACGTGCACTCGTTCGCTAATTTTCGCTGTTTATTTCCCCTTGAAATGTGCTGTATAATCTATTTTCGTAATAAATATACACATACAGAGGGAAGGGAGAAGCCTAAGTGATATTTACATTCACCTGGAACTACCTAATTTATTATGTATTGTTTTGGTTTCCTGCTAATCATTTCTATCTATCTATCTATCTATTGCCAGACGCCTCAATCCCGTTTGGGATGGCCACAAACAAATCGCCTCCAAGTCGCCCTGTCCCCCGCCATTTCACTGCCCTGCTCCCAACTCACACCCCCCTCACTCATATACCTCTCCACCCCATCCTTCAATCTCATCCTCGGCCTCCCCCTCCCTCTTCCCCCCTCCACCTCACTCACATACACTCTCTTCGTCAGTCTTTCACGCTCCATCCTCTCCACATGGCCAAACCACCTCAGTGTGTTCCTCATTACGCTTCCTATCACATCTACATCCACACCACAACGCTCCTTTATATCCTCATTCGTCAGCCTGTCTCTCCACGTGACTCCACAGGCTCCTCTTAAATAACTCATTTCCACTGCTCTCACTCTTGACTTGTGTCCTTCCAACAATGTCCAAGCTTCACTTCCGTACATTAGAGTTGGTATCACAATACTGTCATGTAGTAACTTTTTTACTTCCATGCTCACTTCCCTGTTTCTTATCACTGCTTTCAAGGAACCAGCAACCTTTCTTCCCTGCTGTACCCTTTCAAGCATTTCACCCTCCAAACCTCCATCCTTACTCATCACACTACCCAAATACTTAAACGTACTCACATTTTCCAATTCCTCACCATCCAACCTCGCTGTACATTCACTAACTTCACCTCTCTCAAAGACCATCACTTTACTCTTCCCTACATTCACCTTTAGGTTCCGTTTCTTACACACTCTCTCAAACTCATC
The DNA here is from genome assembly GCF_032717465.1 of Coenobita brevimanus. Classification (NCBI taxonomy): domain Eukaryota; kingdom Metazoa; phylum Arthropoda; class Malacostraca; order Decapoda; family Coenobitidae; genus Coenobita; species Coenobita brevimanus. The sequence continues at coordinate 12,768,811 of NC_137015.1, read as the reverse complement.
CACCAAGCCTTGCAGCTCCCCTTTGTCTTCACTCAACAACACAGTATCATCTGCAAACAACAGTACAGGGAGTTTCCAAACACTATCCTCTCTCACCAAGGCCACTCCAACATCCACTACCCTACCTTGTAACTCTTTTATTACCCCATCCATGTACAGATTGAACAACCATGGAGACATGACACATCCCTGTTTCAAACCAACTTTCAAAGAGAAAAATTCAATTAGTTCACCATCCACACGCACTGCAGCCTTCGCACCATCGTACATAGTCTTCACAGCATTCAACAACTTCCCATCTACTCCTTATATTCTTAACACTTTCCACAATCCTTGTCTATCCACCCTGTCATATGCTTTCTCCAAATCCATGAACACCGCATACAACTTCTTTCCCTTCTCTAGAAACTTTTCCACTAAAGATCTAAGAATGAATATCTGATCTACACAACCTCTTCCCTTCCTAAAGCCTCCATGTTCTTCTCCAACTAATTTCTCTGTTCTTTCTCTAACTCTGTCTATAAGTATCCTACCATACACTTTTCCTATTATACTAAGAAGACAAATGCCCCTATGATTACCACACACTTCTTTTTCCCCTTTTCCTTTGTACTAGGGAATAATTATACCTGACTTCCAATCCTCCGGGACTCTACCTTCCTCCCAGGCCAATCTGCACATCTTCCACATCCATTCTACTACTATCTCTCCCCCATGCTTCAGCATTTCACCACACACTCCATCAATTCCTGGGGCTTTCCCCGATTTAACTTTCTTCATTGCTTCCACAACTTCTATCCTACTGATTTCTTCCTGTTTTCTCACCTCCCTCCTTCTCCCAGCCATTCCCCAGCCACTTATACTCGCATTACTTCCATCCTCTACGTTCAACAATTCCTTAAAGTGTTCTCTCCATCTGCTCACTTTTTCTCCCTTCTCCACTAGTAATCTACCATTTTTATCTTTCACTCCCCTGCTAACTTCACTTCCACCCTGTCTTACTCTTTTCATTTCTCTCCAGAACATTTTCTTACAGTCCCTCCACTTTACACTCAAATTCCTTCCAAATTCCTCATCCACTCTCTTCTTACTCTCTCTTACTAATCTTTTCACCTCTCTCTTCCTTTCTACATATAACTCTCTCTTCCGCCTCTCAACTTCTTCCACGCCCCTATTTCTCATCCATTCATTGTATGCTTTCTTCTTTTGTGCCACAGCCTGTTTCACCTCTTCAGTCCACCACGCTGTTCCTTGCACCCCCCTCCGTCTTCTCTTCCTTCCACACACCACATCACATGCTGCACATATTTCTTCTGTAAATATCTTACACACACCTTCCACGTCTCCCATCTGCTCCAATTCATATTTGCCCAATCGTTCCTCCACTTCTCTCTTATACTCTGCCTTTTTCTCATCCTCTTGTAACCTTTCCACTCTCCTTGCAACTACTCCTTCCTCTAGTCTTTCCCTTCTTCTATTCCTCCATCTTACTTGCATCCTAATTCATTGTTATATAACAGCAAGTCTCACAAGGCTAAAGTTGGTAGTATTGCATTCACCCTAGCCAGGCGGCAGGAGGCCACCACTATCAGTTCACTGTCGTCTTTCAAGGTGAAAGTATGTCTGATTTGCTCCTGCTAACTTCCGCCGCTTTTTAGCCCCATGCAAAGAGCCCTGTGACCTTTACCCCCTACTAAACCTCGTGTGGAAAGAGGTAAAGGGCTGACAATTGATAAAGAGTGACTACGATCTTTCTATTGAGTAAAACAGTGCAAGTGGAATTGTAAATAATGTGTAAATAATGTGTAAACAGCAAGTGAAAGCAATGAATGTAAATATAAGTGAACAGTGGAAAATAGTTTTATAAGTTACTTCAAGTGACAGTGCATAACACAGTGTAAATAAAATAGAAATGTAAATAATGTAAATAAAATAGAGAACGTAAAAAGAAATGTAAATGAGTAGTATTATAAGAATTCGAGTATATTTACTAGGAGTAATGAAAGTGAAAGTTTCACTCTAGCATGTATGAATACTATGAGTTATGAGAGTGACGGTGAAAGTGACATTCACTGTCAATGCTAGTATACAGGACGAGAAAGTGAATGCTACGTATTTTACTGAAAGAAATTGAATGCCTACAGTGACAATAAACTACTATTACTGAAGGAAACTTATGGATAAAGACTGTAGATATATATAAGTGTTATACAGTAACAGAAATATAAACTGTGAGTGTTTTTATGAATAATAAATGACAGAACACCAGCAGCGAACTAGCGCAAGTGGGAAGGTCATACGCCCTCATAATTTTCATTGCTTTCACAGTGTTTTTTTTTTTTGGAGTATGGATTCCAAACTATTTGAGAATCATAGAATAGTGTTTCTAGTCATAATATCAGGCTGTGGTAATCATATTACGGGTTGTCAGGAAGTGTAAAGTGGAGACTTCGTTACCCAACTTCAGAGGTCTCCACAAGTCCTACAGTACTCGACGAAGGCTCAACAGGAGAAAGCTGAAGGTATGTGCCATAAGCATATGAGATTTTAATATTCTAGGACTAATAACTGATTTTTGGCAAATATTTTTAGAGAGTCTGTCGGAGCGCGAATATGCCCGCGGGAGCCGCAAGAAAAAGCAAAACAAGCCCGCGGTTAAAGGGTTAAGCCATAGCCACCACACCACACTCAGCACCAGTGACAGTCATAAACACAAAAAGGCCATTAACATTACACATAATGATGTATCTGTGCCACATACCCCAACCAGTAAGATCCTTGGAATGACATGCAGCACTGGACACACCTTCACAGTCCATATACAAGACACATAGAGATGATGCACCCCCAGACTGAATGCACTTAACCCCTAAATGGCAACTGGCACTGAACTACACTTTACTGTAAATGGGCCAGTGACGTCAAAATAGTGAGAGCTATAGAAAACTGCAAACAACTATGGAAAGGGAATGAAGGTCACTGGTATGTTTACCCAACCCTATTCTACCATTCCAAGCACTCAGGCAGTCACTTTTTCTTGGATGTTTTTACCCATACGTTTACATATTAATGGCACATGCTCAGTGAATTTTGTGATATCTTCCACAAATCATAGCGAATCACAGGATGGGTTTAGGGAACTAAAAATGACATTGCCAGGTGTGCCAGATGACTCTCTTCACATCTGTAAGAAAAAGAAATTGATTTTAACCCAAGGAGTCCCGACGATGTACGGATACGTTCCCACATTTTGTCACAGTGACACCCGACAACATATCCATACGTTTTGCAATTGCAAGGTCTGTCATTTGCACATTTTTCAAGTTTCGCGCGTGATTTTTGGTATATATACGCAGGCAAGGTGCGGTGAGAAGGAAAATAAGGTATGGTCCTTCTGTGTTGTCTGGGGAAGGCACGAGTGGTGTGGCAGGAGTGAGGGGTGAAAGGGGAAGTGGTGTGGCAGGAGTGGGCAGTGAAAGGGAAAGTGGTGTGACAGGAGTGAGCGGTGAAAGGGAAAGTGGTGGTGGGAGGGAAGCAGCGCGAGCATGTGGTGTACGTGGGCAGCGGGCAGATGAGAAGGAGCCGCTCCCTAGCACGTCTTTTGCCCCACAGTATTCCCGCACTTCCTCTCCACAGCCCCGTGATGTTGGGAAAGGAAGGAAAGGGAAGGGAAAGGGGAAAGGAAAAGAGAGAGGGAAGAGGAGTGTGAGTGGGGAAGGGCGCCACTCTCCATCTCTCCAACCTCCCCCTCCTCCCCACCCTGACAAGGAATATCACACCTTGTTACATTACTGATGCTGTGTGTGCTTCCGAAAATATGACGCTCACTGTAAAAGTAAGGCCTGTACATATGCGATGATATGACACTCACTATAATAATAAGGCCTGTAAGTATGTGATAACAATTACATACAGTGGAAACGGGTGTAATGTTAGTGGAAAAGTATTATATAAGTTGAAAAATAGAGTGTAAGTTGAAACAAGTCGTAGCAAGTTCACTCACTATGTACATATGCAATAATATCTATCTATCTATCTATCTATTGCCAGACGCCTCAATCCCGTTTGGGGTGGCCACAAACAAATCGCCTCCACGTCGTCCTGTCCCCCATCATTTCACTGCCCTGCTCCCAACTCACACACCCCTCTCTCATATACCTTTCCACCCCATCCCTCCATCTCATCCTCGGCCTCCCCCTCCATCTTCCTCCCTCCACCTCACTCACATACACTCTCTTCGTCATTCTTTCACCCTCCATCCTCTCCACATGACCAAACCACCTCAGTGTGCTCCTCATAACACTTCCTATCACATTCACATCCACACCACAACGCTCCTTTATATCCTCATTCATCAGCCTATCTCTCCATATGACTCCACAGGCTTCTCTTAAATAACTCATTTCCACTGCTCTCACTCTTGACTTGTGTCCTTCCAACAAAGTCCAAGCTTCACTTCCATACGTTAGAGGTGGTATCACAATACTGTCATGTAGTAACTTTTTCACTTCCATGCTCACTTCCCTGTTTCTTAATAATGCTTTCAAAGAACTGCAACCTTTCTTCCCTGCTGTACCCTTTCAAGCACTTCACCCTCCAAACCTCCACCCTTACTCATCACACTACCCAAGTACTTAAACGTACTCACATTTTCCAATTCTTCACCATCCAACCTCGCTGTACATTCACTGACTTTACCTCTCTCAAAGACCATCACTTTACTCTTCCCTACATTCACCTTTAGATTCCGTTTCTTACACACTCTCCCAAACTCATCCACCAAGCCTTGCAGCTCCCCTTCGTCTTCATTCAACAACACAGTATCATCTGCAAACAACAGTACAGGGAGTTTCCAAACACTATCCTCTCTCACCAGGGCCACTCCAACATCCACTACCCTACCTTGTACCTCTTTTATTACCCCGTCCATGAACAGATTGAACAACCATGGAGACATGACACATCCCTGTTTCAACCCAACCTCCAAAGAGAAAAATTCACTTAGTTCACCATCCACACGCACTGCAGCCTTCGCACCATCATACATACTCTTCACAGCATTCAACAACTTTCCATCTACTCCATATATTCTTAATACCTTCCACAATTCTTGTCTATCCACCCTGTCATATGCTTTCTCCAAATCCATGTAAGCTGCATACAAATTCTTTCCCTTCTCTAGAAACTTTTCCAGTAAAGATCTAAGAACGAATATCTGATCTACACACCCTCTTCCCTTCCTAAAGCCTCCCTGTTCTTCTCCAACTAATTCCTCTGTTCTTTCTCTAACTCTGTCAATAAGTATCTTACCATACACTTTTCCTATTATACTAAGAAGACAAATGCCCCTATGATTACCACACACTTCTTTTTCCCCTTTTCCTTTGTACATTACTCTCAATATAATAGTAAAGCCTGTAAATATGTGATAACAACTATATAAAGTGGAAATGGGTGTAATATTAGTGGAAAAGTATTATATAAGTTGAAAAATAGAGGGTAAGTTGAAACAAGAGTTATAGCAAGTTCACTCACTGTCACAACTATCTTCCCAAAGTTTGACGAACATATTGTGGAAAAATCGAACCATTGCAACATGCAGTAGTAGAGATTGGGTTTTCATTGTATTTCGCCAGGCGTAAATTAACTTTAGACGGAACTGGGAAGATAGTTTTGTCTATCATTGTACATATGCAATAATATGACACTCAATATAATAGTAAGGCCGGTAAATATGTCATAACAATTATATAAAGTGGAAACTGGTGTAATGTTAGTGGAAAAGTATTATATAAGTTGAAAAATAGAATGTAAGTTGAAACAACAGTCATAACGAGTTCACTCACTAAGTACAAAGACACAACTATCTTCCCAAAGTTTGATGAACATATAGTGGAAAAACAAAATAATCTGCAACATGCATTAGTAGAGATTGGGTTTTCATTGTATTTCACCAGGTGTAAATTATCTCTGGATGGAACTGGCAAGATAGTTTTGTCTTTCATTGTACACATGCGATAATATTAAGCTAAATATAATTGTAAGGCCTTTGTTCATGTGATAACAGTTCTATAAAGTGGAAACGGGTGCAAGCGTAGTGGAAATGTATTATATAGGTTGAAAAAAGAGAATGTAAATTGAAACAACAGTCATAGCGAGTTCGCTCACTACATAAATACAGTAATCCCTCCACTATCCGATGTAACAGAGCCAAAGGCATGTCCAGAGAGTGGTCCCGTCCGGAAAGTGAGCCCCAGCCTCCTGGACTTGTACTTATGGACCCTAACCTAGCCTGACTCAGAAAAACACCTATACAACTCCCTACTGGACATGCATAGCATCTATTTAAATCTATTTAAGACTCTTTTCACACCAATAATGAACATAAAGCATGAAATCAATGAATGGGGAATTAGAAGTGACTGTACCTCAGCCAGGGTACTTATAGCACGTCTGTGGCTGCCTTCTCTAAGGCTTTGGCAGTGGTGAAAATGCTCTTGAAGAACGTACAGTAATCCAGTGTTGTGCTACACTTAATTCTTTGCACTGTGAGTTATAACTGTTTAACACTGCACATCATTCTTAACTGCACCACGCCAGTTTCAACTGCCAATTTGCACTCCACAGTTAATCCTATGCACTTTAAATTCTAATTTCTTAACACTGCACAACACTGTAAATTCCCATGTGGTCTAGTGGCGAAGTATTGCAGTTTATTCACTGTTTATTCACAAAAGACGAGCATGTGTGGCATCCACTACGATAAGCATTTACTTGCGATCGAAGTTTGGCAGTAACTGTTGGAAGTGTTGGTAACAGGGAAACAGAGTTGCCAGATTGCAATGGCCACATTACCAAACTCCTCAATTTTCATTACCAAATTTAACTCTTTATTACCAAATTCGTAACGCTAGCATTTATTCTTCATTAATTATATATTCATTCATTCATTCATTGCCAGACGCCATGTATCCCAAATGGGGTGGCCAAAGGCTTAGAGTTAATTGTTTTACAGGGAGGGGCACTAATCCTCCACCAACCCCACTTGACTCGTAGGGATGCCAACAGCATCTGGTATTCCCAGGCGGTCACCCATCCAAGTACTAACCAGACCCAACGTTGCTTAACTTCGCTGATCGGACGGGAAGCGGTGTACTCAACGTGGCATGGCCGTTCAAGTGGAAATACATGTAATCACTCTCCTTATAATTAACAGCATGTTGATTATTTTCACCCTATATAGGCTAGCAGATTAATCAGAAAGAGTAAACAATCCACCATCTCCATCCTACGTATCCTCATACATGTGAAAAATCCGTTTGGTAATGCATTAATCTGATTCATTACCAAACAAATTTTTCATTACCAAAATGGCCCACATTTGGTAATGAAAACTACCAAATGGCAATCCTGACAGGGGAGAGGGGAAGGGGGGAGGAAGGAAAGGGTGAAGGGGCCGTGGTGTAAGCAGCTGCTCGGCGCTGAGCGGCAATTTCAATTACGGGTGGGAAAAAATTAGGATTTGGGGGGGATTTTTTTCTTTTTTTGGCCATTTTTGGATTCCGAAGGTCCAGACCCACAATGTCCGGTAAGTGGGGTGTCCGGAAAGTGGGCGTCCGGATAGTACAGGGATTACTGTATGCAGTAATATTACGCTAAATATAATCGTAAGGCCTGTAAATATGTGATAACAGCTCTGAAAAGTGGAAACTGGTATAATGTTAGTGGAAAGGTATTATGTAAGTAGAGAAAATGAAATGTATGTTGAAACAACAGTCATAGCAAATCATATGTGACCGATTTGGGCAATTTTGCTATGTTCACTCAATGGAACAATGCTTATTTTGCCTATATTTTTGTGTGAAAAACAATATATTCTTGTCCTATATGTTATTTTGTTCCAAATTAATAAATATCTACCAGTTCTGAGTGATTTCCAATACGTACCTCAACCACAGCAAACGGGACAGCAGCCGAGGGCCTTTACAGAATATGGTACCAGGAGCGCAAAGGCTTACCTGTTTTGACCATTTCTAGTCTCAGGCATGCACTTTCTCGGTGATCTGCCATCGTTTCTCACCAAAAACAGAGGTTTGAGAAAAAAAAAAAAAAAAAAAAAAAAATCCAAAATCTGCTGGGATGGGGGGGGGGGGTCAGTGAAGGAAAATCGGCCGGGATGGGGCAGGTTAAAACTCTGAAAAAATGGTCCTGGGACTGGATAGGGAAGCCCATATTTTTCTGAATCCACAGCCACTGAGGTGTTATGGCACTTACAGGAATAGACTTTGGACAAAAAAAAGAAACACTTTCTCTAGTGTGTGTGTGTATACTGTATACAGTAAAAGTCCAATATTTCGGCATCCAAATCCCCGGCAAATCTGACATTTCAGCAGTTTTGAGAAATAGTCCCATTTACGAAAATCTCCGATCGTTCGGCAGATTCTCCGATTTTTTTCGTCAGTCTTGAAATTCTCCATGAGGCTCGCCAGCTAGCTACCCGCCTTTACCCGCCTTAGTGAGTGAGATAGTGAAAGTGATGGAACGAGTCTACCACTGCCATGAAGCTCAGAGGCTAGCTCTTTCTCCTATAGCATAAAGAGAGGACAAACATGTAGTGAGTCTAGCATGGGAAAGAGAATCTGTTTTGCCATTCTTCCGCCATTCTTCCGAGTTGTTGCCGTGCTGCTGCCGACTTCTCTTGATTCTTCTGTGTGCTTTGTGAACTTCGTACCGAAATACCTCTGAAATTACTATTCGAGTGTGCTGTAAGCACCGTAACATCAGACAGGAGCTTTGTAACACCTGAGTGGACCAGCCGTGTGTTGTGAACAGTATAAACATCTTCTGCGTGCTTTGAAAATGGCCTCCACGTGTGGAAAGTTAACTGGTGTTAGCAAGAAGCGTACACATAAGATGTTGACTATTGCTCGGAAAATTGAGCTGTTGAAAAAATTAGAGGCTGGCATGAGTAGGAAACAGATTATGGATGAGTTTAACGTAAGCTCCTCTGCTCCCTCCTCTCCATCACCAACAGCAGTCTCTGAACCTCAAGCTCTACTGCCGCAGCAACAGGGAGAAGAGTCCTTAGAGCCTGTTGCAGGACCCTCTACTGCTGGGGACTTCTTCCAGCAGTAGCAGACTCCAATCAACCCCTTCTATTGTACATATGTAAATAAGGAACCTACTATAAGTTTAGGTAAGTGCATGTGAACTTGTAGGCCTACTGTACCATTACATTTATATACAGTATGTTCACTAATTTCTTTATTTTTCATATTCATGTATAGTACTGTATTCATTACAGTATTGTACAGTATCAAACAGTATACAGTACTCTCTCCAAACACATTTGTAATGATGTGAGTAATGATGATAGTGTTCACCGAAACATATAAGGTACTGAGTGGGTAGGGTTTTCGATAATTCGGCAATTTTGATATTTCGGCACTTGCCTGGTCCCATAGATGCCGAAAATTCGGACTTCTACTGTATATACAGTAAACTCCTGATTATCTGGCGCAGCATTATCCGGTATACAACATTATCCAGTGTAGCCAATGACTGAATTAAAATGAGTCCAGCAGTAGGCATAAAATCTCTGACATTATCCGGCATGAAGAACCCTTTCTTCTGGCTAAAAGTACAAGTATACCTCGATATACGATACCCCTAGATGCAATACCCCGGCTTAACGATGGGGTAGAAATACTACCATACCCCGCCTAACGATAGCCAAACCCCAGTTAACGATGGGGTTTTATTAATTTTTTCTGATTTTGATGATATTTTAGACTAAAATTGTGTATTTGGGTTGATTTATAAACTGTCTTTAGACTTAGATTAATGTGCTTTAGCCACAGGTGGGGTGAACATTGTCATTTTGGGGTACAGTTTACTAATCTTCATTTTTTCCAGACTTATATTTGACGATTTTCAGATTTTATATGTTGATTTTAGTGGGTTATTTACAGTGTTAGGCTTAGGTTTGCTTCTTTTACAGCTGTTAGGCCATTCAGATTGGCTTTAAACTTGCTTTTTGGCCCATTTAGGTGGGTTTTGGACCTGGTTAGGGGGGAAACCAAAGGCTGAAAAACGCATCCCATTACTTTACATGTTAAATCTACCCCGATATACAATACCCCGCCATGCGATGGTTTTTTACCTAACCAATTGAATCGTTAAACTGGGGTACACCTATACATTATTATCCTGCATATGACAATTGTTGTCATCAAACTTCCAGCCATAATCACAAAAATGAAAATAATGTACTGTAAAGAAAGGAATACTGTACACAAAAAGAATGGGGTTATACTGTACTGTAATATGAAAAAGGTGAAGTGTTGAGGGAGGGAAGAAGGGAGAGTTAACGGTTGGTGGGCCTCGCAGCTCATAGGGTGATGGTGGTGGGTAGGCAGGGAAGATGCAGTGGTAGGCAGTAGGAAGAGTTTTGACTGGCTAAGGCAGGGGAGGGTGAATACTAATGCAGATTTTTCACTGGCTGGCTGCAGGTAGGTGGATGTTCTCTCACTCTCCACTGTATTCCTCCGACGCTATGGTACCAATTTAGCCCACATTGTACTCTAAGTCTCTTCAAAAACACTAATATTGTAATGGCATGGTACAGACATCAGTAATCCTACATTAGTGCTGTATAATGCAAGACATGGCGTTGGATTGGAAAGAAAAGTCAATTAAATTGTTACTAAACAAGAAGAGCTGATGATAACATGTTTACTTTACTAAGTACGATAATCAAGCAACAATGGAACTGTAAACACAAAATATAAAAATCAATTAGACAAATGTTTCTTCCCAAGTGATGTTTGTCCTTGTATTACATGATGACAGTTTTGTTTTGTTCTGTGTGGCAGAGTCTTCTGCTAGAATTTCGATCGATGAAAGTACAGTATGATCTACAGAGTACAGAACAAAGCAGTAAAGCATGCTCCATTTTATGGATTTTTTTGTTTTTTTTATGTTTTAATTGTTTATTTTGGGCATTATTGTACAGTACTCTCCAGTAATGTCTTTATACCACCACCACCATCATCATCATTATCACCACCACCATCACCATGAAATGTGTTTCTGTACACAAAATTACAGTGTACTTCACAGTACATTACAATACTTCAATAACAGGAATGTCTTTTTGATGTTTTTCAATGATTTATAGTATTTAGTATGGGTTTTACAATACGTGTGTTTACACAGTACCGCCAGGTGAAAGAAAACAGGTCTCCTGGCTGGGAGGACTGATATTATCCTCCTCATCATCAAGAAATTGTTTCTCTACATAAAATTACAGTGTACTTACAGCACATTACAATACTGTACTTTCTTATTAGAAATGCCTATTAGCTGTTTGTTGACATTACTTGGATATATTGTGGGTTTGTTAGTCACAGTTTCTAATTCACGGTACTTTTCCAGCTAAATCATGATCGTTTCGTATGATGCGCAGTAACCAATTTAATGAATTTGATAGCCACGGTCGCTTTCCCAGATGACTCATTTCTAAGGAGTTTTCCAGATTGCGGTGTTGTTTATTCTGGTCGCAGCCGGAAACCACTCATATTCAAGCACCACGAGCCAATCATATCATTTCCCATCCATGCCTAGCAGCAAGCAGGCACACTAATCTACCACACTCACCTTGTGGTGAGAGACTGTAGTGTGCCTCAAGCCTCGGAATCCCTCTCCCTCCCCCCTCCCCTTAAGCACTGTTGTCAGAGTTAGGTAAGAACCTTATAATATTGTTTATTTCCATTAACCCCTTAACCGCGGGGCGTCAATTTCGTGACTCCTTGGGAGCAAGGGATCATACCGCGGGGTGTCGCTTTTGTGATTCTGTGTTATTTTGAATTCACCTGGGCTTTCAAGTGGTGGCTTGCATCATCTATCAGTACTGCCAATGTCCAACACTAGTCAGCACTCCCAATCTCATCTGTACTCCCATCCACTGTTGACAATTTAGCCATTTCTCCCCGTTCTTGACTCGCCTCCCTAACTCCCCTCCATTACCCTCTCCTCTCACCTGCCCGGCCGTGCTATGCTAAGTAAATCTTCCCTGGAATTTTCCACTGATTTCATCCATTGAAATAAGCCTTATGCCCTATTCTTATACCAAATAATATATACAAAAAAAAAAAAAATAAGGTAAGTGATAGTGCCATACACGTGGAATTGGCTAATTATCACCTGACAACACCTCATGTGCACTCGTTCGCTAATTTTCGCTGTTTATTTCCCCTTGAAATATACCGTATAATCTGTTCTCGTAATAAAAATATATATAAGAAAGGAAGGGAGAAGCCTAAGTGATATTTACATTCACCTGGAACTACCTAATTCATTATGTATTGTCTAGATTTCCTGCCAATCATTTCATAGCGTATATATTAGCAGCTGTCACCAAGCTGACATTGGCAGCATTGCACTCCCCCTGGGCGGCTAGGCCACCACACTGTATTCAGTTTACTGTCGTCTTTCAAGGTGAAACCATGTCGGATTCGCGCCTGTCCAATTCCACCCCTTTTTAGCCCCATGCAAAGGGCCCTGTGACCTCTACCCCCTACTAAACCTCTTGTGAAAAGAGGTAAAGGGTTAAGTGACTGCTGTGGAACGTCAACTGGCTAATTTGTCAATGAAAATGATGGACAGTGACTACGTTCTTTCTTGTGAGTAAAACAGTGCAAGTGGAAATGTAAATAATGTGTAAATAATATGTAAACAGCAAGTGAAAGCAATGAATGTAAATATAAGTCAACAGTGGAAAATAGTTTTATAAGTTACTGCAAGTGACAGTGCATAACACAGTGTAAATAAAACAGAAATGTAAATAATGTAAATAAAATAGAGAATGTACATAGAAATGTAAATGAGTAACAATATAAGAATACAAGTATATATACTAGGAGTAATGAAAGTGAAAGTTTCACTCTAGCATGTATGAACACTAGGAAGTGAAGGTGACAGATTCACTCTCAACCCTAGTATACAGGATGAGAAAGAGAATGCTACGTATTTTACTGAAGGAGAAATTGAATGCCTACAGTGACAAAAAACTACTATTACTGAAGGAAACTTATGGATAAAGACTGTAGATATATATAAGTATTATATAGTAATAGAAATATAAAGTGTGAGTGTTTTATGTGTTGTTGAGTGAAGACGAAGGGGAGCTGCAAGGCTTGGTGGATGAGTTTGAGAGAGTGTGTAAGAAACGGAACCTAAAGGTGAATGTAGGGAAGAGTAAAGTGATGGTCTTTGAGAGAGGTGAAGTCAGTGAATGTACAGCGAGGTTGGATGGTGAGGAATTGGAAAATGTGAGTACGTTTAAGTATTTGGGTAGTGTGATGAGTAAGGATGGAGGTTTGGAGGGTGAAGTGCTTGAAAGGGTACAGCAGGGAAGAAAGGTTGCTGGTTCCTTAAAAGCAGTGATAAGAAACAGGGAAGTGAGCATGGAAGTAAAAAAGTTACTACATGACAGTATTGTGATACCAACTCTAATGTACGGAAGTGAAGCTTGGACATTGTTGGAAGGACACAAGTCAAGAGTGAGAGCAGTGGAAATGAGTTATTTAAGAGGAGCCTGTGGAGTCACGTGGAGAGACAGGCTGACGAATGAGGATGTAAAGGAGCGTTGTGGTGTGGATGTGGATGTGATAGGAAGCGTTGTGAGGAACACATTGAGGTGGTTTGGCCATGTGGAGAGGATGGAGGGTGAAAGATTGACGAAGAGAGTGTATGTGAGTGAGGTGGAGGGTGGAAGAGGGAGGGGGAGACCGAGGATGAGATGGAGGGATGGGGTGGAGAGGTATATGAGAGAGGGGGGTGTGAGTTGGGAGCAGGGCAGTGAAATGGCGGGGGACAGGGCGACTTGGAGGCGATTTGTTTGTGGCCACCCCAAACGGGATTGAGGCGTCTGGCAATAGATAGATAGATAGATAGTTTTTATGAATAATAAATGACAGAACACCAGCGGCGAACGAGTGCAAGTGGGAAGGTCATACACGCTCGTAATTTTCATTGCTTTCAGTGTTTTTTTTTTTGGAGTATGGATTCCAAACTATTTGAGAATCATAGAATAGTGTTTCTAGTGATAATATCAGGCTGTGGTAATCATATTACGGGTTGTCGGGAAGTGTAAAGTGGAGACTTCGTTACCCAACTTCAGAGGTCTCCACAAGTCCTACGGAACTCGACGAAGGCTCAACAAACATCCCAGGAGAAAGCTGAAGGTATGTGCCATACGCATATACAATTTTAATATTCTAGGACTAATGACTGATTTTTGGCAAATATTTTTAGAGAGTCTGTCAGAGCACGAATATACCCGCGAGACACGCAAGTCAAGCAAAAACAACCCCGAGGTTTAGGGGTTAAATACATGCATTACATACTGTTCTGAAAAGATGTTAGTGTTCCCTGGTGACGAGTCAGGTTTAAGTACGGTGGTAGGGGGCAACTTTGCTGTTCTGAAAAGGTGTTAGTGTTCCCTGGTGACGAGTCAGGTTTAAGTACAGTGGTATATATATATATATATAGATAGATAGATAGATAGATAGATAGATAAATAGATAGATACAAGTGTGTTGCTCCAGATAACTGGCTAATGAGTGTGATTACAAGTGTGTACAAGGGGAAGAGTAATGACCTGCAAAGAGGAAATTACAGAGACATAAAACTTTGGACCTGACAATGAAGGTAATGGAAAGTGTCCCAGAAGGTATGATAAAGGAATGAGTGAATACTAATGAAATTCAGTCTGGGTTTATGCCAGGTGCAATATTCACTGTCTGACAAAGGAAAAGTACTGTATATAGAAAAGATGAGGAGGGCTGTACTTTGTATTCTTGTGCAGTGTTTGGGATAATTGGGTGCAAAAGAGATGTAGTGGTATTAGAGGCAGGCTGCAAAATAATGTTGACTTTGTGTGTGCAGTGTGTCAGGGAGAGCATGTTGAAACTGAGAGGCAAGAAAGGATTGATTGTCCCGAAGAGTCTCTTGAGTGTGGGGAGGAGTTTTGCTATTTGGGGGACATGTTATGCGCTGGAGGTGGGGTTGGTGCTAGCTCTGTGGCTGAGTTAAGGAGTGGCTGGAGGAGGTTCTGGAGCTGTTAGCTCTCCTGACAATAAGGGGGCTCTCCCTCCATGCCAAGGGGTCCTTGTATCCAGCATGTGTTAAGAGTGAACAGCTGTATAGTACAATGATGTGGGCAATAAAGGAAGAGTATATTCATAGGAGTACAAAAATGATAATGATTAGATGGATATGTAGTGTGTCCCTGAATCCGGGGCAGGAGGGGGGGACTGTGATTGATGAGTTGAGAGAAAGGATGGGAACTGAATGTATTAGTGTTGTGATAAGACTTGACTGAGATAGTTTGGGCATGTTAAAGATGACAAATAGGTGCGGAAGGTGAGAGGTGCGAACATCTAGGGTAGGGTTGTGAGACAGACTAAAAAGGCCTGGAACAAGGTCACACAGTGTGACCTTAAGGTTAGGAGACTAAACAGGGAGCCTGCCAAAGATTGTGCAGCATGGAGAGCTGCCATTAAATGGAGTCTTTATAAACAATACAAAATGAATAACCAGTATCTAACTACTGTACTGTACGTGAACACTTTGAAGTGGACTTCAGTTACAATCATTTACCTGATGATGTACTTAATGTTCCAGCGGTTGTTAATGTTGTCTGCTGGGATACGTTCTATGGTTGCCTCTGCCCCTCTCAAGTCCAAGCTCCCTTTCTGCAGGTTTCCCAACACCTGCTCCTCCCCACCCTGAACAAGGACAGTAATAATATATGGGTGACACAGTTAGATCCTTAATCATAATAATCATCATTCCAACCCTGTCATCTGGGTGAGAGGATCAAGGAATAAAAGATGGTTAGGGCACAAAAGTGAGATCACTATGGACAGTGCCCAGTGACAGGGATGATACATCCAGTCATCATACAGCCCTTGAAAACTCTCAGCTTCTCCTAACACACCAGGTGATCTATACTAAATGAATCATTGGTGGCAGAAAAACCATTCCAGCCTTTTTTTTTATTTAAAAAAAAAAAAAAAAAAAAAAAAAAAAAAGGGACATTCTCAAGTGCATCGGCATACATACTTAATCCATCTACATTTACCCTCCATCAATTCTTTACTGATTCAAATTCCATATTTTTTCCCATCATCTAAACCTCATATCCCACTCATGAGAAGAGGCAGGTTCAAGAAAGCCAACCTGATAGAATGAGATACTAATGAAAGTTTGCCCAGCTGAATGGCCACACTCCCACTCACACACCATTCGCGCCCCCTGAATCATGGTTTCACCTGATAAATCAAAACTTATTCCACATGTACCTTCACAATCACCTATCTGACAGTCCATCTGATGACTGCCAAGTTAAAAGGGGATGCCAATCCCTGGTCATACACTCCTCTACACAAAGTTCATCCAGCCTGTTTGATATCTCACCAGGTCCCTAGCCTCAACAGCTTCCATACCTCTCTCTTTCTCTCCCACACATTCTTTTACCATACCCATCCACCTTAATGGCCTACCAACGCCTCCTCTCACCTTCAAACTCACTCAGATACACCCTTCCAACCGCTCTGTTCCTACAACACTCTCATCTACTCTGGTGTCCACAGACTTCCTTATCTTATCCATTCTCCACACACACTCCCCAACAAACCCATCTGCACAAGTCTTACTCCTGACTTTTTGTTTCCATGCTCCATCATAGTCCTACACCAGTGTGTTAGATTCAGCACTAAAACTCCTTCATGCAAACCTCTTACACCTGTGACACTAAGGCCACTGCTTCATATCAAGGCCTTCATAGCACCAGCACTTTCCTTCCTTGTGCCACTCAACCTTCCTCTTCTTTTAACATACTTACCTCTCTTTTCTATCACTGTTCCCAGGTACTTTAACTCTCTCACCAATTCAAGTTTCTCCATTTGCTATTATATCATGCTTAGAGTCATCAGCTCTCAACAAACATCACTTCAATCTACATATATTTTCAAGGAATGACTCTCAGAGATATCTACAACACTCTGCACCAGTTTACAAAGTTCTTGCTTGCTATTTGCAAACAGCACTGCATCATATCTATACATTAGATCTGAGATACTCAATCCTCCACTTCATTATCAGTACCATCCCTCTTTCCATTAGATTTCTCATGCTTTTACAACTCTCACAATCCCATCCATATGTGTATCTATACTGAACAACAATTGGGAAGTCATACAACCTTGTCTCACAGCAACACTGATCTTGAATGATTCACATAGATGCCCACCTACCTTAAAGCATGCTTCACTACCATTGTAAAAGCTCTTAACAATATTCAATAGCTTTTCATCTACACCATTGAGTATGTATGCAAAATCTTCCATAATCCTTCTTTGTTTATTTTGTCTATGTTTTTTACAGATCTATAAATCCCATAAATACCTTATGGTCATTCTCACATGCCGTATATGCTGTCTGTCTCACTGCAAATATTTGACCCACACATCCTCTAGGATTCTTAAAGCCACACTGTTTGTCGCTCACCAGGCCATCTGATATATAGTATCCCTTACATTCTCTATGAAATTCTTTCATACACCCTTCCTATACTGGAGACATACCAAGACAATTTTTGCACTCAGTTTGCTTACTTTTATTCTTGCAAAGAGGTACAATGACAGATTTTTTCCACTCTGCTCTTGTAGTTTTACTCATCTATGCCTTCTTACATATCTTCAACAAACACTTCACTTCACTCTCCCTACTAGATTTAATTATCTCTGAATGTATCCCATCAACACATGCTGCTTTTCCATTCTTCAGGCACTTCTCAACATTCCTCAATTCTACCAGTGTCACATTACCTAACACAACACACTTTCTCTGCACACCATCAAAACCTATCATGTTTACAGTTGCTCTGCTCTCACCATTCCCATTCTTCAACCTTTAAAAATATTCTTTCCATTTGCTCCTTATATAACTCCCACTCACTTTCATTCCCCACAGTTTTATACTTCTTTTCATTTTCACTTCTACATTTTTGAGTCTTTTTCCAAAACATATTCCTGTTTTCTGAGTAATTTGCATTCAGTTTTCTTCCAAGATCATTATTTACCTCATCCTTTTCCCTCTTTATTAGTCTTTTTGCATGCTTTTTACTCTCATATGTATTCCCTCTTTCATTTCAACCCCTTTCCTGCATCCACACACTGATTTGGCATTCCTAACTACAATGAAAGAAGCAAAGAAGTGGAAGACAAACACCAAGCTAAGGTAGTGAAAGAATAGGAGTCAATGAATTGGGAGCAAACAGATCTGGAAAACTTGTAGAATGCATACAATGATCTTTCTTTTCCACATAATTACTTAGCAGACCCTGCCATGTACTTCCTGGCTTTCCATTCCTTCTCCTACCCTCAAACTTACTGAAGTAAGATGTTTTTACCACCCTACACTTATCCATTCTCTACACTGCCTTACCTTATGAGCACATTTTTTTCTAACCTTAGAAACAGACTTTCTAACTTTTATCAAATCTAAACTACAGAACAAACATCCATTCCTTATCAGTTCTATTCTAAAGATGGAAGGTAATCCTCATACTCATAATTTTTATCATCCCATTACCATATCACATGGTGGAGAAAATACATAATCATAAAAGGAAAACATATTAGTGGAAAATATCAACAGATCCAGGAAAAACAAGCATACATAATTACTTCTTTCTCAGGATTATTAACCCAGGTGGCAATCCAAACCTTCACCTTTACTGGAGAAAGCTAGTGGCTTTTTTAATATAATTTTTTTTCTTTTCACTGTATGAAATTAAACACTTCAACATACTTGTAGTTTTGGTGCCTTGATAGCTACACCAGTCAAAATATAAGGCAAAGTCTAGTGCCAGTTTTGTGTACTAAAGGGTAACCATCTGGATAAAACTGATAAAAACTGGAAAACTCTGGAAGTACCCCCAAAAATCCAAAAAGACTGTATTATCTTTGGATATCTTATAGTTCAGTATAAATAAGTAAATAAATAAATATATATATATATATATATATATATATATATATATATATATATATATATATCTATCATCATCAGCCGTTGCAAGTCCACTGCCGAACAAAGGCCTCCCCCAACCTTCCCCATGAATTCCTTGACTGAGCCAATCTTTGCCACGTTTTCCCTGCAAATTTCTCTATCTCATTTCTCCACCTCCTGTCTGGCCTTTTCCTGCTATGCTTACAATCTCTTGGTGTCCAGTCAGTCAGCCTTCAAGGCAGACCGAACCCCGGTTTAAATATTACACTTGTCCATCAACTGCCCCCCATCCCTCAGAAGGGGAGATGGCAAATTACAGAAGGGCTAATGAACCCTGTATGGAACTGGGTTACATCCACTTAAACCTCTGTGGCAAAAATAAATACAATAATAATTCTGGAATAAATTTTCTAGGTTAGATGATGGCAGGAAATTGGGGGCAGGGGGTTGGATAAGTTGACCAAGGCTAAGGGAGGTACGAGAATGTATGAACCAAGACTAAGGAGGGTGTGACCCAAAATAGTGGAGAATTGCTGGTCTAGGCAATGGTGTGGTCTAGATGATTGTGCAGAGTGAGAAGTGTGTGATGGTGTGGTTTGGGTAATCGTATGGTTTGAGTGATGGTGTGGTCTAGGTGATTGTGCAGGGTGAGGGTGTGGGTGATGGTGTGATTTGGGTGATGGTCTGGGTGCTAGCGTGGTTTGGATGACGTGGTCTGGGTGATTGTGCAGGGTGAGAGTGTGGGTGATGGTGTGGTTTGGGTGATAGTGTGGTCTTGGTGACTGCAGGGTGAAGGTATGGGTGATGGTGTGGTCTGGGTGATGGTGTGGTGTGCGTGATTGTGCAAGGTGAAGGTGTGGTTTGGGTGATGGTGTAAATTGGGTGATGGTGTTTGGTGATGGTATGGTCTGGGTGATGGTGTTAGGTGTTGGTATGGTCAGGATCAGGGTTTCTCAAGTTTGGTTAGCTCACATTCTGCACCTCATTTACCTCTGTTAGTTAGATAATCAGCAGGGAAATGCTAATCTAACTTTCAAATTATACCCTATGTTGGGAGAAAATAGTAATCAAATCCACATGGAGTATTCAAAGCTGGAGGCAGCTTAGCAACTAATCTTACGTCATTTTAATGAGTAAGACTTGCCAGGTTTTGACACCTGAAAGCATTTATAGCATCATAGTTTGTTTCTTGTAAATATTAATTTTCACTGAATACAAACTGTCTTTATCAATGAGCTATATAAATATAAACTATGTAATTTTCAATATTTGATGCTGAAAATAACACACAATGAAATGTGAGGAATATAAAAAGTTTTATCATACACCTGGCAGTTATGCTTAGGTGGCCCTCTCAGAATTTGTGGCTGCCTGATATTCCATTTTTTCCATGCGACGCCCAAGAAACATGGCATGGTTCCCCGAGGGGTCAAATGGCCCCACTGAGAATCACTGGTCTGGATTATAGTGTAGTCTACCTCCACACTTCAAGCTAGTTACAGTACATTATGTTTTTAATTATTTGGTACATTTGAGCAGTTTGAGGTATGCACAGCAGGCTTGGGGGATCATTAGGGGTGACTCTAGGGTGGATGTCGACTAAGCCGTTCTTCCCATTGGCACTGTCTCTCCCACAATGTGGGTTTCCATAATATCATTCCTGATGTTAACCAATTAGTCACATTATAGGTGAGCTGACTGTATTACTATGACAATGATAGAGGAATGGTAACTTTCAGTCCAATATTTCTCCCTGAAAGGAACAAAGGCCTGAGTTCAGGCTATTACAGTTGAGAAAATTTAAAGACAGTTGGCTGGCTTAAAACCATAGTAGTATTACAAGGCAGAAATACTAGAAGTTGCCTTTTGAGGATTAAAACCTGCATGAAGCATATGTCCTGCCACTGCCAATCTTTATGTCGACCATTTTAAAACCAAAATAATACTGTAACAGTTCTACTATGTGATGACATACAAAACTTTTTCCATAATCAGTACGCACCCTTTCTTCGACGCTATTCATATCTATTTCCTCCACGTGGTTTGCTGGAAACCAATGCTGCCTGAGTCCACCATAGTCACCTTTCCACCAATCTGTCTTATCCATTTTGTGGACGTTCTGGATGATTGCATGCTTAGGGAACGTTAGTTCATCTTCCCTACGAGCTCTGTACGAAAACTTGGCTTTGACATGTATCTGGGGAAAGACAAAGATGTTAAGAATTATTAGCAACAAGAATATGTGGAAGAAAAGAATATACAGAGATTTTAAGAAGCAGTACAATATAATAATGAGAGAGAGAAAAAAAGAAGCATGGGTGAAGGTGAGAAAGTTGGAAGCATGTAAGGAATGAACAATTCAGTGTTAAAGGAAACCTTAAAAAGTTAAAATATGGTCAAAACCTTTGTCATATGCAACCCCAAACATGCTTTTTAGGCTTTTCCCTTCCCCAACCTCCACAATTTTCACACGCACTAAAACTTTTAAGCCAGAATGAACAGTTTCTAAATCCCACTTATCCATATATGGCAACACTGATCCCAACAGTCTTTCTGGTAGCTTCCCAGAACACTTCATATACAGTACACCGTCGATATAACAAACTAACTGGTACCAGACCCTTGACATTAAAGCCGATTGCCGGGGACAAACAGGGTGGGAGAATTGCAGTCTTTCTTTAGAGGTTAAAACCAAACTCCATGATGTTTGGTGTTTTCAATGGCATTG
>NC_137015.1:12606911-12746903 GCF_032717465.1 Coenobita brevimanus | reverse complement strand
CAACACTGAGGCAGGCTGTGGTAGGTGGTATGGGACATGGGTCACGTGGGTCGGATCGGGTTGAGGAAGCCAATCAGTGATCGACAGAAGCATAACACACGAGTTGTATCAGGAAATCCAATACCTAAACACAACCATTTCCCACAGTTTCTCTCACGCGATTGAGTGGTATTACCGTGCTATTAAGTAATTATTGGAGAAATTAAACACTCGTGTTATTGTAAGATCGTTGTTTCATTTTGTCTTAAATCGTGACTCTGCTGTATCTACAGTATATATATATATATATATATATATATATATATATATATACAGTACCCTCGCGTCCAACATGGTAATATTGTCATGCATGGGTTACGTGTTGGACCAAAAACGTGTTGGACAAACAACAGAGCTTATGGGGAAAAATGAATTATGTCAGCAACCCTAGGAAAAGTCACCCTAAATACCTACCATATACCTATACATATATTGGTACTACTGTAATTATAATAAATGGTACTGTACTATGAATGATAACTAACCTTTTAGGATAATGTTGGTGGGCTTGCTGGGAATGGAAGGTGATATCCAAGACTGTAGGTAATCCTACTGGATTCCTGGAGGATGGCTGCTGGCGTCAGTAGCGGGTAATGGCTGCTGCTCCTCCTCAACCTCCCTCATAAATCCTTTGAAATTCCTCTCCCCTTTCCTCTGCCTCTCGATGAATTCTAGCTTGGTGGCCTGAGGGAGGTGCTGCCGCTTCTTGGGGTTCTCAGAAGGCTTCCTAGGCATCGTGAGCAGGGTAAAATGCAGTAGCGAGGGCAGAAAGTGCAGCGAGAAAAAAGCACCGTCCAATGCAAATTATGCAACTGAGTGGCGCTGTGGCGGGAGAAATTTAAACAAAAATCATGTGAGAGCAGAAGCGTTTTTCATTGGGCGACATCACGATCTCGTCACGATAGCGGGCGGGGGAGGCTACTTGATCATAAGTTTTGATTGGCTGTCAGCGTCACGGGAACATCCAGTATGACCGTGTTGGACCGGGGGTGATCGTGCTAGAAGCGAACTCTGCGGATTTCACCCACTTCTCGGAGCTCCGTCAGTGTGAATTGTACTAAGTTTTTACTCTTCGTGCTGGACGCGAATCGTGCTGGACAAACACGTGTTGGACGCGAGGGTACTGTATATATATATATATATATACACTGTATATACAATAATCCCTCCACTGTCCGATGTAATAGAGCCAAAGGCATGTCCGGAAAGTGGTCCCGTCCTGAAAGTGGGCCCCTGGCTCCTGGACTGGTACTTAAGGACCCTAACCCTGCCCAACTTTGAAAGTCGCTTAATTAACTCCCTGCTTGACATACATAGCACTTATTTAAACCTATTTAACCCCTTAACCGCTGGGCGTCACTTTCGTGACGCTCGGTCGCAATGGATCATACCGCGGGGCGTCACTTTTGTGATTCTGTGTTATTTTGAATTATCCTGGGCTTTCAAGTGGTGGCTTGTATCATCTATCAGTACTGCCAATGTCCAACACTAGTCAGCACTCCAAATCTCATCTGTACTCCCATCCATTGTTGACATTTTAGCGATTTTACCCCCTTCGTGACTCCCCTCCGTACCTGCCCTCCATTACCCTGTCCTCTCACCTCCCACGCCATGCTGCGCTAAGCAAATCTCCCCCGGATTTTTCCACAGATTTCATCCATTGAAATAAGCCCTATGCCCTATACTTATACAAAATAATATATACCAAAAAAAAATAAGGTAAGTGATAGTGGTATACACCAGGAATTGGCTAATTATCACCTGACAACACCTCACATGCATTCATTCGCTACATTACCACGGTAATTTCCCCTTTGAATTATGCCTTGTAATCTATTTCTGTAATAAAAATATATATCAGAAAGGAAGGGAGAAGCCTAAGTGACATTTACATTCACCTGGAACTACCTATTTCTTTATGTATTGTCGAGATTTTCTACCAATAATTTATTAGCATGTAAGTTAGCAGCTGTCATCCTCATTGTCACTGTCACCCTTGCCTTCTCAGATAAGCCGCAGCATTTAGTTCCTTGTCCTCCGCTGTGGTTAAAACATGTCACACTCGCGCCCCGCCATTTCTGCTGCTTCTGCGCCCATTGCAAAGGGCCCTGTGACCTCTACACCCAGAAAAAGTCGTGAGGGAAGCAGGAAAGGACTAAGTGACTCTGCAGTGGAACGTGAACTAGCGGAATTGTCAATGGTGATGATGGATAGTGATTTTGACCCTTCGGGGGATTCATGTGATGACCCGGGTGAGGAAATCGTGCCAGAAAGTACTAGTACGAGTGCTTCAGTGTCCAAAGTTATCCCTAGCTCCAAGGGAAGGGAGCTGTTAGTGCAGCAAGGGTAGGAATATGGGAAGGGAGTGAAAAGGCGGCGTCTTAGCCCCGGAACAATGGCCCCGCGTGACCCAGCCCGCCATGAGTCCCGAGTTGATTCACCTCCCTGTTCCCCAAGCCCCACTTCACTCATTTCTTCCTCTTCTTCTGCTGCATTATCTCCGGAGTCTTTGTCGTCAGAGTCACCACCAGCATCAACAGTGAAGGCAGGCCGTAGAGGAAGAGGTAAATCCCTGACCTGTAAAAGTAGAGTTGCTACTAGAGTAAGGGCTGCTAGTGCTGTACGGCAACCCAGGGTCAGCGCGAGTGACCTTGAACGTGGTAAATCTCCCTCACAGCCACCCACCACCCTCACCCACCCTACACCCCACGACAGGGAATCCTGGACGCCTTCGCGTGGACGGAAGGGTCCGATTTGGCCCAAAACATTTAGATTTTGATGAGAGTTCCTCAGGAGTACAGCCTGACTTCATTCTTGACGATGATGCTGAGTGTGTGGACTTCTTTTGGCCTTCCTAGATGATGAAGTCATGCAGCACATATGTGATGAGACCAACAGGTATGAATCACAACGTGCTGCAAGTGGTACAGGTGCAGCCAAGATGCAACAGTGGTCCATGCTGGGAGTGCAGGAGCTGTATGTGTTCTTCGCCCTCATGCTTCTCATGCCACACTCCAAGAAGCATGAGTTGGAAGAATACTGGTCCATGGACCCCTTACTACCCTCACCCACCTTCAATAAGTACATGGCCAGAGATCACTTCCTTAACATCATGGGAAACCTGCACTTTGCCGACAACGATGTACCTTCCCAAACCGACCCACTCTGGAAGATCCGGGAGATTCTGAGCAGAATGAAGGATAAGTTTATGTCATTCTTCCACCCCTTTCAGAAGGCTGTCATTGACGAATCCTTGGTTTTGTTCAGAGGACGTCTTCGGTTTGTTCAGTACATTCCAAGCAAACGCCATTGCTTTGGAATTAAGTTCTTTGTACTGCACGACTGTAAGACAGGGTACATCCTTGACTTCGTCATTTATTCAGCCAGCACTGTCAATCTGGACAAAACACACCCCCTTGGCTTCTCAGGCTGTGTAGTGAAAGTGCTCCTTGAAAAGTATTTTGGTGGGAATCATGTGCTGTATACAGACAACTATTATACAGCACCGAAACTTGCCAAATACCTTTCAGAGCACGGCATTGGCTCCTGTGGCACTGTCAAAAGTAATCGTGCCCACTTCCCTAAATTCCCAGAGGCAGGAACCTCGCAGCGAGGAGACGTGCACCTATGCAAGTCTGAGAAGATGCTGGCAATACAGTGGCATGACAAGAGGGTCGTGCACATGCTCACCACCAAACATAAGGGGGAAATGACAGACAGTGGGAAGGTCGACCGTAGGACAGGCGAACCTGTGATGAAACTTGATGCTGTGTTAGACTACAATATCAACATGCGGCTGGTGGACAAGTCCGACATGATGACTGGTGAGATCGACTGCCTCAAGAAGAATACTAGGTGGTACAGGAAAGTTTTTCTGCATCTCATAGACATGACGATGCTGAACGCCTTCATCCTATAAAAGATGAAGGTCAAGCCACCCAAGTCCTTCTCCCTGAGGTTGTTCGCCAGGACTTGTGTTCATCAGCTGCTGGAAAGATATGGTAGGGTGACAGCAGCAACTCCAAGGCGCCATCCAGTAACACTTCCCGACCGACTTGAGCAGAGGGCGTACATGGATTGGTACAGACTGGTGCAAATGCCTGCCACAGGCAAGAGGAAGGCTGCGATCCGCAGGTGCCAGGTGTGTGCACATACCACCCGCTGCACACCTGAGCACAAATGCACCTCTTGGCATTGCGCTGAGTGCCAGGTTCCCCTTTGTGTTACCTACTTCTTTGATTACCACGGCCAGAAGCAGTTCTAAAAGTGCAAGTGGGAAAGGAAAGTAATGTGAAAATAATGTGTAAATAATGTGTAAATAGCAAGTGAAAGCAATGGATGTTCAGTACATATGATTGAACAGTGTATTATAGTTTTATCTTACTGAAAGTGACAGTGAATAACATAGTGTAAGTAAAATAGAAGGGTAAATATTGAAAATACAATAGAAAATGTAAATAGTAATGTAAGTAATTAGTAATATAAGAATATGAGTACAAATACTTGATGTTATAACAGTGAAAGTGAATCCGTGGCTCTCTACGTATTTTACTGAATGAATCCGTTCAGATGCATTCCAAGTGCCCATGGTATCGTCGGCAATTTTACCACGTTACCGTTCCAATTAACCGTCGTATCCTCGGCAAACCTCGTATGAAGTGCCGTGTGAATAAGTTTCTCTTAGCCTGTCTTCAAACTCAACCCATGATAGCAGTCTTGGGGTGCGTGATAGCATGTATGGTTGTGCATTTGGTGTGTGCGTGATAGCAGATAAACGTGCAAACCTCGTATGAAGTGCCGTGTGAATAAGTTTCTCTTAGCCTGTCTTCAAACTCAACCCATGATAGCAGTCTTGGGGTGCGTGATAGCATGTATGGTTGTGCATTTGGTGTGTGCGTGATAGCAGATAAACGTGATAGCTGAACGCGCGATAGCAGGGGGTTGAGTGTATATATATATATATATATATATATATATATACATATATATATGTTTTATTGCTCACATAATGCCACTCAGGGATGAGTGAGGCTGGTCACTCTCATCTTAAATGTCAGGACCAACTTGCCTAGCCCTGGGCTCTTATGCTTCTCATGGGGCAATGTAGGATTGGATGATGAATGAATGAATGACTGAATGAATATATATAGATAGATAGATAGATAGATAGATTTTATATTATATATATAATGGATGTATATATGCATAGGTATATATACATACATGTACATCCATTTATATATATATATATATATATATATATATATATATAGACAGGTACAGTAAAAGTCCCATTATTCGGCAGCTGATTATTCAGTAGATCCGACATTTCGGCAGTTTTGAGAAATAATCCCATTTACGAAAATCTTTGATTGTTCGGCAGATGTCCGGAATCATCTCGGCAGTCCAGGAAGTGTTATCTGTGACTTGTAGGCCTAATGTTTCATTACACTTCTGTATGTTCACTAATTTCTATATTTTTTCAGACTCAGGTATAGTATTATATTGATTACAATATTGGATAGTATCATACAGTACAGTAACCACCCCCTCCAAATTAGCGAGGGTTACGTTCCAAGCCCCCTCGCTAATTCTTGAAATTCGTTCATTCTTGACGCATTCCTGAAAGTGTCATTTACTGGTAATTGCGTAGCCCATGAACCACTGATACTGTAATGCATTACCCATAAATAATGGTGCTTGTTAAATCAGTTTCCCCATTGTTTTTAGCTGTACGGCTGTGACAGCTCTAGTATTTTTATTCCTCAGCATAATGGAGGAAGGGACTGTCCTGTTTAACTAAACCTAATCTAACCGAGTTTAACTCTACCTAATAATTTAACCATACCTAACCTAACCTAAAGTCAGAAAAATACTTAAAAATAAACTGGAGGAATATGAATTGCTAAGGTCTCTCTGATGAAAGTTAAACGTACATTTAGCGCTCATTCTTTTGTTCGTTTTTGTGTTGAATGTGAAAGAGAGTACTGATGCAAACAGTAATATATCCCATTAACCCCTTAATAACCTCCGGCACTGAACAACCCTTTACAGTACCGATGTCAGTGATATCAAGTCAGTGTGAGCTATAAAGAAAATTGAACAATTATGGGGAGGGAACAAAGGTCACTGGTACGTTTACATGACTCTGTGCTAAGATTCCAAGCAGTCAGGCGGTCGCTTAATCTCAGATGTTTTCGCCCATTTGGTAAATGCCCTGTAACTTTATGAGTTTTTCCGTGACTCATAGCGAATTATAGCATGGGTTTGGAAAGCTAAATAACACATTGCTAGGTGAGCCAGACGATTATCTTCACGTCTTTAAGAAAAACAAATTGATAGAAGAATGGAAGAAACTTACTCTACGTACTCAGAGGGATTAAATTTCTTCCATTTTCTTAAAGATGTGAAGATAATCATCTGGCGCACCTAACAATATGTTATTTAGTTTCCTAAACTCATGCTATGATTCACGGGAGAAGTTACAAAGTTATGGTGCATTTACCAAATGGGCGAAAACATCTGAGATTAACTGACCCTCTGACTGCTTGGAATCGTATCGTAGAGTTGTGTAAACATGCCAGTGACCTTCGTTCCCTTCCCATAATTGTTCACAGTTTTTTACTGTAATGGGTTGTTCAGTGCCGGAGGTTATTAACCCCTTAACCGCGGGTATTGTTTTGGTCTGACTGTCCTCTCCCGCGGGGGTTTCAGCCAAATGTAAACAAACCTTTAAACCTTAATAACTCTGCACAGAATAAAGCTAGAGAAAAAAATAAGGTACCATTAGAAAGTACAAACCTTCAGCTTTCCATTGACGTAGGTTTCATGACTTCGTTGACTTTCACAGGACGGGGAGAGCCGTTAGAAGTGAGGGGTGTGAAATAACTATTTTACGCCCCACACACCAGTACCAAATGCCAACCACTCTCTCATAATAGTAATATAAACATATATGAACACTGTACATACGATAAACACCCACTCTGTGTTCACTGAGGTAGGTAAAAGGCACTTCCCTGCGGCTGCGCCCGCTCTTCACTGCGGCTGCGCCTCACTTCACTGCGGCAGCACCCGCTCACTGACGTTTCCTGCGATCTTTTCATTCTTTCTAACTTCTAATATTATTTTACATATAATATGGGCAATGTACATTATATTTACAATGCACTTATTACTATATTGCGTCACTGGCGCATCACAGAATTACATAAGTGCCGCAGAATTCCACAAGTGCCGCAGATTCTCTTATTACAATATCACTTATTATACTGGCCAATATTTCCTTTATTTTCTAGGCAAAATATCCCTTATTACTACATTATCCATTATACAATTATTGGCAAAGCACGTCACTGTCGCATCACTATATATCACTGTCACTTTCAGTATTTACTCAGAGAGTGGTACTCGGCAAAGCACGGAGTTACACATAGAGCGACTTGGCATTCAAGGCACTGGTGTGTGCTCATTTTTCTCGTCGTAGGCCTTCGTGTGGTGGTTGAACATACTCTGCAGCGGCCCTGTGACAACCTGCCGCCTGCTTTAGGAGGCAATTTCACAAGCTGGTGCCGGCTCATGTAATTGCGGCACTCAAGACGGTCAGTTTGTGTGTCAGAGTATCGCCTCGGGATCAATGCCGTCACCTGACCAAATCGTTCAAGTAGCTGCTGCACGACAGTCTTGGAAAACTGTCTCAGTGATGGTTGCCTTATGCCCCCGACTTGTGTCTTGTAAAGAATGAAGGCATTGAGCATGCACATATCGAGCATGTGCAGGCAAGCCTTCCTGTACCATCGGGTGTTTCTCCTGAGACAGTCTATTTCGCCAATCATCATATCAGACTTATCAACGAGTCTCATATTTACATTATAATCAATGACGGCATCAGGCTTCATGATTGGCTCTCCCGTCCTGTAGCTGACCTTCCCAGTTCTCTTCATTTCCCCCTTGTGGATGGTGCTGATCATATTGACAACCTTCTTGTCATGCCACCTGATCGCAAGAAGCTTGTCTGACTTCTTCAGGTGAACATCTCCCCTGGATGATGATGATGCTTCGGGGAAACTAGGCCACTCTTTCCTATAGCTCCGTACAGTGCCAACAGTGCCAATGCCGTGTTCAGCAAGGTATTTGGAGAGTTTCGGTGCTGTGTAATAATTGTCTGTGTACAGCACATGATTACCACCAAAATACCTCTCCATCAGCACTTTTACAACGGAGCCAGAGAAGCCAAGGGGTCTTTCCTGTTCACATCCATTGTGCTAGCCGAGTAAATGACAAAATCCATTATATACCCCGTCTCACAGTCACACAGCACAAAGAACTTTATCCCAAAGCGGTGGCGTTTGCTGGGGATGTACTGCCTGAATTTGAGACGTCCTCTGAACAATACCAGGGACTCGTCTATGACGACTTTCTGCATAGGCCTGAAAAATCGCATAAATCGATCCCTAATCTTGTTGAGGAAATCCCTCACTTTCCACAAAGGGTCAGTTTGGGACGGGTTGTCATTATCAGCGAAGTGCAGGTATCCAAGCAGCTGTCGGAACCGATCCCGTGACATATACTTCCCGAATATGGGGATAGTAGTTATGTCATCCACGAGCCAGTACTCCTCCAACTCATGTCTCTTTATATGGGGCATCAAAAACATGAGTGCTAAACATACAGCTCTCTGATCCCGACAGGCAACCACGACACTTGCTTTGGCGAGCCAATAGGTCCCAGCCCTTGTGCTGCACACTGAGTTGCATACCTATTGGTCTCATCGCTGACATGCTGCACAATTTCATCATCAAGGAAGGCCAGGAAGTAATCAACAAACTCATCACCTGCGTTGCATGGGAAGGCAGGCTGTATTCCAGCATTTGTCATATCAAACGGTGGATTGTGTGGCTGGAAATCTCCACCGTCAGTCCAAACAAATGCATCAACTTGCCCTGTGCGTGGTTCAGTGGCAGGGGCAGGTTGCATTCCACTCGTTTCCCCGTGAGAAGGAGCTGATGTAGAGGCAATGGGTGAGGCAGGAGGTGAGGCAGGAGGCAAGCGGGAGGTGGGTGAGGCAGGAGGAGGCAACGGGGGGAGGGGGTGAGTGCGGAAAGGGCGGTGAGTGGGGGGTGGCGCGGGTGAGGGAACTGAGCGGGGGGCAGGCGGGGGGTTTCTGACCTGGTGCGTGGTGAAACTTGACCCTTTCTACCCCGCTTATCACCTCGCTTATCGCCTCGCTTATCGCCCAGCTTTGCCCTCCAACTGCCACGCATCCCCTTTGTTCTAGGCCTGCCTGCACGGCCTGCACGGCCTGCCTTCCCTCGCTTTGCAGGCTTTGGTAATTCGTACTCCTCAAATGATGTAGACTGAGGAGAGGGCACGACAGATGATGATGATGATGATGTGAGGGCAATTGGGCTAGGGGAACGGGAAATTGATGGGAAATGCGTACTAGGGCCTGGTGTGGGAGACGTGAGCCTGCGCTTCACTCCCTTCCCACGTGCAATACCAGATTTGCCCATAGGAGCCTTTCCTTTCCCAGAGTAAGTTGGGGGTAGTGGGGGGGAATCAACACGATCACTTTCATCACTGTCACTATCAATGGAAAATGGTTCACCACCAATCACTGCCAAATCATCACTGCTTGTTGTGAGTGTGTCACTTTCACTGCCACAATCAAGAGTAGTACTTACTGTTTTGTCCAGCTCAGTTCTAATTTCAGGAGTGCTCAACCCCTTCTGCCTCGCCGTCGGCAGTTCCTTTACCGGTGTAGAGGTAGAGGGAACACTAGCACTAAACATTGTAGAGGAGGAAGTGAGCGACGATGAGTCGGGACGGAGCGCCATTATCACGCACAGAGCTGGACAGATACTGACTGACGCGGGTCAGGGCAGGGGTGGGGGGGGTCCCCTCGGGGTTGGAGGAGGGAGGTGTGGGATGGCTGGTGTGAAAGAACTCGACAGCTACTCTTGCGGGAGAATATTTGCGCGCCGGGAAAACGCGCGGTGTTCAAAATATTCACGATCATTCCAGAATGCCACCCGCGGTTTGGTCCAGTTTTGTCGTCGTCATTCTGGAATGACACCCGCGGTTAAGGGGTTAAGGGGTTAATGGAATACATTACTGTTTCCATCAATACTCTCCCTTTTTTCATTTAAACAAAAAAAAACAAAGAAAAGAATGAATGCTAAATGTACGATTAACTTTCATCAGAAAGACCTTACCAATTCATATTCCTTCACTTTATTTTATGCAATTTTCCGACTATTTTATTTTGTGTTTGGAAAAAATACTGTATACAGCACTCACTCCAAACATATTTGTAATAACATAAGTAGTGATGAGTTCACCAATACAAGTGATGTACTGAGCTGGTAGGTAATATTACGTATCATTTCGGCCATCCAGGAAGTGTTATCTGACTTGTATGCCTACTGTGTGATTACACTTGTATATGTTCACTAATTTATATATATATATATATATATATATATATATATATATATTTCAGATTCAGGTACAGTACTGTATTGATTGCAGTATTGTACAGTATACTTTCTCCAAACAGTTGTAATACCATAAGTGGTGATGACAGTGTTCACCAATATATTTAAGGTACTGAGTGGGTGGGTTTTTGATTATTCGGTAAATCCAATATCTTGGCATCATCCTGGTCCCATAGATGCTGAATAATGGGACTTTTACTGTATATTGTTTCTCACATAATGCCACTCAGGGATGAGTGAGGCTGGTCACTCTCATCTTAAATGTCAGGACCAACTTGCCTAGCCCTGGGCTCTTATGCTTCTCTTGGGGCAATGTAGGATTGGATGATGAATGATTGAATGACTGAATGAATATATAGATAGATAGATAGATAGATAGAGTTTATATTATATATATAATGGATGTATATATGCATATGTATATATACATATATGTACATTCATTTATATATATATATATATATATATATA
This sequence comes from Coenobita brevimanus, assembly GCF_032717465.1. NCBI lineage: Eukaryota > Metazoa > Arthropoda > Malacostraca > Decapoda > Coenobitidae > Coenobita > Coenobita brevimanus. Next base: position 12,735,897 of record NC_137015.1, on the reverse strand, counting down.
TATATATATATATATATATATATATATATTATCAACTCAATCCTCGATTTATACTCAGTCCTCGTAAATCGCGGCAATTTGGCTCTGGACCACTGCCGTGATTTACGAATTCCGTGATTTATGAATAAAACTCTTATGTGAAAAATTAATTTGGGTCTGGACTTTGGCCAACCCGCCCCCACAGCACCCTACCTACACTTATCTAGGGACCATCAAACACAAACATACAAATTTAGGAATATTCAGTGCATGTATTGAATAGATATAAGCCATGTTAAGGGATCTCGCCTTAATCCTATGACGAAATTGCTTAAGTGAATGGAGTGGGATGGTGTTGGGAAGAACTTAGAACCTCTCAGCACTTGTTCTTCCCAAACTCTTTCGCCAGCTTTGAAAACTTCTCTCCCCTCTCAACACGACAAAGGAGCTCCAAACATTGATTGTACAGCAACTGCGGCAGCTTCTTGACGTCATACTGCTTAAGGCGCTTCATTGGGGGGTCGGGAGGGGCTGTGGCAGGTAGGAGGCGGGGGGAAGTTGCACAAAAAACGCAAGTAACTCTCGTACTCCACAGCGACGGTCTGTAGTATGCGGACTGGCAGGACAAGAACAACAACAACGTGGAGGCATTAGTATGCACATATGCCATCAGGAACGTGCAGTGATTGGTTGTTGGGCCGCGATTTTCAGTTTGAAAACCACGGTTTACGGTTCTCCTCGGGAAAGGCCCACTTCAGTGCCTAGATCCGTGATTTTCGTGACTTAACAGTGATTTAAGGTTGCTGGCAGTCTGACGGCCACCTAGCCGTGATTTACGAATCCGTGATTTATGAACACACGATTTACGAGGATTGAGTGTATATATATATATATATATATATATATATATATATATGTACACACACACATATATATCATCATCATCAATAACTCAGAGTCAAATGGCCACCCCTTATGGGATTGTGGCATCTGGCAATAGATAGATAGATCATCATTATCAGCCATAACTAGTCCACTGCCGAACAAAGGTCTTCTCCCGACCTTTTCCATGAATTCCTTGACTGAGCCAATCTTTGCCACGTTTTCCCTGCAAATTTATCTGTCTCATCTCTCCATCTCCTGTCTGGCCTTTTTCTGCTACGCTTACAATTTCTTGGTGTCCAGTCAATCAGTCTCTTGTGCCATCGGTTGTCCCTTAGTGTTGCTATCTGGCCTACCCACCTCCATTTCTGTTCTTTTATAACTTCTATAATATCTTTAACTTTAGTCTGCTCTCTCACCCAAGTTGATCATTTCCTGTCTCATAAAGATATTCCCAGCATTGACCTTTCCATTGCTCTCTGAGAACAGATTAATTTATTTTCCATTGATTTTGTCAGTTTCCAGGTCTCACAACCATACGTCATAGGTGGAATTATACATTCATTATATACTTTTCGTTTCATACAAACTGGCAAGCTACTTTTCATAATGTCTCCATGGTTACCGAAAGCTTTCCATCCAATTGTAATGCGTCTTTTTATTTCGCTATCATGATCTTTCGTTAATTTTAGTATTTGTCCCAAGTAGTTGTACTCCTCAACTTCTTCATATACTGTATACACACATAGTATACAATGCCCTTGCACAGTGAATGAGTTTATGGGTGGCAGACGAGCTCGTTCACTGTGAACAACATATCTTTTGGGAAAAATATCATATGGATGGCACCGCTCCCTCAAAGTCCACTTTTTGAGCCATACAGATGTTCTAAAGGACACATTTCAAACACATACAGTACAGATATATAAAATATAAAACACATGGTTATTTAACCTTAAATGGAGCAGATACCAGTCCTGATTGGCTTGAATACGGGTGGTTCTGAGCAAGGGAGATACACTTTGGGTGTCCCCGCCACATCACCTTCCACTCCTTCATTCCTGTCACCAGTTTCACCCTCATCACCTGACTGAACTTCTTCCCCACATGCCTCTACCTCATTCACCGTTCCCATAATACCTTCAAAATCCAAAGATGACACCTCAGCAATCACATCATTATCATCGTCTTCCCTGGGAAGTGCAACAGATGATGTTAAGGCAACTGGCTCCTGTTGTTTTTGAGTTCGGTAGTCGTGTGTGATAAGTGTTTGTTTTCTTCTGTTGACTTCCATTTTGTGCCTTTCAGTGTAATAACGAAAAGTGGTTTCTAGTCCACTGAGCACTTCCTGTGTACTAAGGTAGCTGGTTTCATTTGCCCTGACCACTTCTCTCAGAACATCCACTGCCACTAGAATTTTACTGATCTTTGGCGTAGGCGAGTCTTCATCCTCCATTGAATTCTGCTCAACAGGTTGCTCAGATCTGGCCTTTGTGCAGCGTCTACTGAGGGTGGGGGGGTCGTTCAATATGGGAGATGGCAGTTATGGCCTTCTCTTTCTCCCGATTTCATTTGCTTGGGGTTCAACTCGTTCATTGTGGTTTTGTGGGTCTGATTATCCCCTGCTCATTCCCTAGGCGAATCATTTCCTCTGAATACATTCACTGTGCGAGGGCACTCTATATATACACCCACCACAAATTGACTTAGGACCTACACACAGAATTGCTTTGTGTTTCCACCTCTACCAAGTGAATTTTGGGGGCAAGAAGTAACTGGGAACTCCTCTGGTGTTGGCGGGAGGTGGTGAAACACTCAGCATGTCAGTGCTTGCACTTCGAGCTTGCACATCCCTCTTTTTTTTGTATGCGTTACTGTTTGCCCTGTTATTTTCATAGAGTCGAGTTGTCATGCCTTGAAAGCACTGCTCAAGGGATGAGAGGGTCCATGTCATTGCATGGAGGCAGAATAATATCTTTATCAACACGATTTGTGAATGTACTGGATGCGCAAAGTTGACCTGTCATGAAGATTCTTGCTGCAGCCACCTGGTGTCGTACCAGAGCACAAGCACGGTGGTGGAAAGAAGAGGATGACTTCATACACTTCTGAAGAGGGAAGTAATCAAGAATCCTCGACTGACAGCAGTAGAATTGAAGAGAATGCATCCCCAGCTGTTACATCTCAATTCGAAATATTCAGCACCGCTTGCAGAAGGAGCTGGGTTTGCCAAGCCGCACTGCAGCCAAGAAACCGCTTCTCACTGACCACATGAAGAAGCAGTGCATTCAGGTTGCCAAGAAGTATGGACACTGGACATCGGATGAGTGGAGAAAATTTATGTTTTCTGATGAAAGCACATTTCAAGTGTTCCAGGTGTGTTCTGCCAGGGTTCATCGTCCTGCCCCCCATAGTTGATATGACCCTGCTTATGCAATGTCGACTGTTAACCACCCACAATCAGTAATGGTGTGGGGGTGTTTCTCAGGTGAAATGGGAAGGGGAGGCCTCTACTTTCTCCCTAAGAACTTGATGATGAATGGTGGCAGGTACATTCAAGTTCTGAAAGATCATTAGTTAAACTTTTTAGCTATTCATGGGTGCAACTTTTTCATGCATCATTCAGCTCCATGTCACAAATCAAGAAAGGTGACAAAATGGCTTCAGGATAAGCGAATTGAGGTCCTGGATTGGCCTGACAACAGTCTGGATCTAAATCCGATAGAAAACTGCTGGGCAGTGGTGAAGAAAATCATGGCAGAGAAGGCGACACCCAATCTGGACAACCTCAAGACTGAACTGACAAATGTTTGGTACAAAGAAATGTCTTTAGATTACTTTAGAGATCTAAGTGATTCCATGCCAAAACGCATCCAACTGGTCCTGAAAAACAAGGGAAACATGATTTCATATTAATGAATGGCATTTCATGAACAAACATTATGTTACATTGTGATTTCTGTGTTTTTTAATATCTTGTGAGGGGAGGTCCTAAGCCAATTTGCAGTAGCTGTATATATATATATATATATATATATATATATCTACAGTATCCCTGCTTGTCATACGAGGCGACAAAAAGGGTTGGTGGTTGGTTAGTGCCCCACCCCGTGAAAAGAACTAACCTAAAAAGCGAATAAAGCGCCTCGGACCCGGACGGACCATATGTTGACGACTAAGGAACGGACAAAGGACATTCTTAGGTTGGGAACGTGGAATGTGAGAGGAGTGAATGATGAAGTGAGAGAGAGAGAGATTGTTCAGGTGCTTTGAGGATGCAAAAGTGGATATATGTGGATTGACCGAAACTAAATGGGCAGGTGAAAGGGTGAGAGAATGGGAATATGGTTTAGGTATATGTGCGGGAGTCAATGAAAATGAGAGGGCAAGAGAGGGAGTGTGTCTGACGATAAGCAAAAAGTGGAAGGAGAATATAAGAGAGTATGGAACAGTGGGTGCAAGGATTGTATGAGTGAGGATGAAAGTAGGTATACAAGCGTGGGCGATTGTATGTGTGTATGCCCCGACAGAGGATCGAGTGGCAAGAGTGAAAGATGAGTTTTGGGTGAGTGTAGATGCGTGTATGGACAAGTTTGAGAGGAGCGAGAGAGTGCTGTTTATTGGAGACATGAATGGCAAAGTTGGGAATTTACGAGTGGATGGAGTGGTTGGTCAATGGAGTGTGCCAGCTGATGTAGATGGGAATGGAAGTGCTTTGGTGGACATCTGTGCTGGAAAGGGGTTGGCAATAGCCAACACCTACTTTCGGCATAAGATGATCCACTGGTACACATGGAGAGTAATGAGGAGGATGGATGGTGAACTTGTTGAACGAAAGGCAATGATTGACTACGTGTGTGTGGATGAGCGAATGAGAAGACAAGTGTTGGAGGCAAGAGTGTGGAGAGGGTGGGGGAATGGAATCTTCGACCATCACTTAGTGATGGCCAAGGTAGAGCTGCAAAGAAAGTGGTTGAGGAGATGAAGGGGAAGACAGGAGGAAGCAGCTCCTGTGAGAAGAGTGGAGAAATTGCAAGATAGTGAGAATATGACAGAGTATAAGACCATAGTGGAAGAAAGATTGGGAAGGTATGAGCTAGAGCAGGTGGAAGGGGTGGAAGACGTATGTAAGATATTCACGGAAGAGATAGGCGCAGCGTGTGAGGTGGTTTGTGGAGTGAGGAGGAGATGCAAGGGTGTGCAAGGGACAGCATGGTGGAATGATGAGGTGAAACAAGCTGTGGAACAAAAGAAGAAGGCATATAGTGAATGGTTAGCGAGTAGAGGTAGGGGAGAAGATGAGAGAGAGAAGAGAGAGGTATATGTGAGCAGGAGAAGGGAGGTTAAGAGACTGGTGAAGGAGAGTAAAAAGAAAGTGGATGAAGAGTTTGGGAGGAATCTGAGTTTGAAATGGAGGGAGAATAAGAAATTGTTTTGGAAACAGGTAAAGAAAGTAAGGCAGTGTGAAAGGGGAAAAAGTAGGGGAGTGAAAGCTAGGAATAACAGATTGTTGGTGGAGAAGAGAGAGAAACTGAGGAGATGGAAGGAGCACTTTGAGGATTTGTTGAATGTAGAGAGTGAGAGCAGTGCGAGTATAAGTGGTTGGGGAATGGGTGGGAGAAGAAGAGATGAGAGGAGGGAGGAAGAGCTCAGTAGGGCGGAAGTAGTGGAAGCGATGAAGAAGATTAAGTTGGGAAAGGCCCCAGCAATTGATGGAGTGTGTGGTGAAATGCTTAGGTATGGGAGTGAGATTGTTGTGGAGTGGATATGGAAGTTGCGTAGATTGGCTTGGGAAGAGGGAAGGGTTCCAGGGGACTGGAAATCAGGTATAATTGTTCCTTTATACAAAGGAAAAGGGGAGAGAGAAGTATGTGGTAACCATAGGGGTATTTGCCTACTTAGTGTGACTGGTAAAATATATGGTAGAATACTCATTGATAGGGTTAGGCATATGACAGAGGAGCTAGTTGGAGAAGAACAATGGGGATTTAGGATGGGAAAAGGGTGTGTAGATCAGATATTTGCTCTAAGATGTTTAGTGGAGAAGTATCTAGAGAAGGGAAGGAAAGTGTATGCTGCCTTCATGGACTTGGAGAAAGCTTATGACAGAATAGATAGGCAAGATATGTGGAAGGTATTAAGAATATATGGAGTGGAGGGGAAATTGTGGAGTGCCATGAAGAGTATGTACGAGGGAGCTAGGGCTGCGGTGCGAGTGGATGGTGAGCTGAGTGAGTTCTTTGATCTCAATGTGGGACTGAAACAGGGTTGTGTGATGTCTCCATGGCTGTTTAATATATACATGGATGGGGTTGTAAAGGAGGTGCAGGGTAGGGCAGTGGATGTGGAGGTGGCTCTAATGAATGAGGGTGAGATTTGGAAGCTTCCGGTGTTGCTGTTTGCTGATGATACAGTATTGTTGAGTGAAGATGAATGGGAGTTGCAAAGTTTGGTGAATGAATGAATTTGGGACAGTGTGTAGGAGGAGGAATCTGAAAGTTAATGTAAACAAAAGTAAAGTTATGGTGTATGAGAGGAATGAAGTCACAGAGTGTGCAGTGAGGTTGGATGGTGAGGATATGGAGAATGTGAGTGCATTCAAGTACTTGGGTAGTGTGATGAGTAGGGATGGAACTTTGGGGGATGAAGTGCATGAAAGGGTACAGCAGGGAAGGAAGGTTGTTGGTACACTGAAAGCAGTGATGAGAAATTGGGAGGTGAGTATGGAAGTTAAGAAGTCTCTGCATGATAGTATTGTGATCCCTACCCTGACGTATGGCAGCGAGGCATGGACCTTGCAAGAGGGGAACAAGTCAAGAGTGAGAGCAGTGGAAATGAGTTACTTGAGAGGAGCATGTGGAGGGACAGGTTGACGAATGAAGAAGTGAAGGAACGCTGTGGGGTGGATGTGGATGTGGTTGAGAAGATTAGGAGAAATACACTGAGGTGGTTTGGACATGTGAAGAGAATGGAGAATGAAAGACTGACTAAGAGGGTGTATGTAGGTGAGGTGGAGGGAGGGAGAGGGAGGGGTAGACCGAAGATGAGGTGGAGGGATGGAGTTGAAAGGTATATGAGGGAGGGGGGGGTGAGTTGGGGGGAGGGTAGTCAAATGGTGGGTGACAGAGCGACTTGGAGGCGTTTTGTCTGCGGCCACCCTTTGCAAGATTAGGGCGTCGGGCTATAGATAGATAGATAGATATATATATATTTTTACACACACGAGGTGCTACTCAAAAGTTCCAGTAATTTGAACAAAGGGAACCAACCATTTGCAGTTTTGCCTTTTGCTGATTGGAGGAGTCAAGAGAACCCATTGTGCATCAGTGTGGCCCCGGCCGTGTCTGTAAGCAGACATGTTGTTGAGCTACGCTTACTATTGTAACGTGGTGTGTCAGTGGTTTGGCGGTTTTTTCAATGGCAGACCTCATGAAACAAAGAACCTGCATCAAGTTCTGCTTCAGGATCAACAAGATGGTTGGAGAAACTCACTGGTTGCTTCAGCAAGCCTTTGCTAACAAGGCCATGTCCCAAAGCAGAACATTTTTCTCTTACAAGCGGTTCAAGGAAGGACGAATGTCCGACAAAGATGATGACCGTTTTGGATGACCATCAACAGCAGCAACACCAGAAAATGTCAGAAATGTTTATCAGGTTTTCCATACAGATAGAAGACGAACTATCCATGATGTTTGTGATATCATTGGACTGTCATATGGGAGCGTGCAACGCATTTTATTGGATGTGTTGGGCATGAGATGCATCGCTGCAAAATTTAAGCCAAGACTACTGAGTGACGAGCAGAAGGCACATCATGTTGCAGTTTGCAGGGAGCTCAAGAATCAGGTCAGAGATGATGCCACTTTCATCTCAAAGGTCATGACTGGTGATGAATCATGGGTTTATGGTTATGACCCAGAGACAAGGCAGCAGTAATCGCAATGGAAGTCTTCCAATTCACTGAGGCTGAAAAAAGTGCTTCAAGTTCGCAGCAGTGTCAAGTCAATGTTGATCCTTTTCTTCGATATCCAAGGGATTGTTCACAAGGAATTCGTCCCACCCGGTCAGTCTGTCAACGGAAAGTTTTACTGTGAAGTTTTGCAGCATCTGAGGAAGAACATTCACTGCAGACGTCCAGAACATTCACTGCAGACGTCCAGAACAGTGGAAGAACAAGGACTGGGTCCTGCATCATGACAATGCACCTGCCCATACATCAATTGTAGTCCGACAGTTCCTGGCATCCACTCACATGGAAGTCATTTCCCACCCACCCTGTTCACCTGACCTTGCCCCCTGTGACTTTTTCCTGTTTCCCAAGGTGAAATTACGACTGAAAGGGCGTTGATTTGACTCGATTGAGGAGACCCAGACAGAAGCTCAGGAGGTGCTTGAGACCGTCATGCCTGAAGTCTTCCAGAGATGCATGGACTCATGGAAAAGACACTGGGACCACTGTATACCTGCCCAAGGGAACTACTTCGAAGGCGACAGTGAGAACTAGGAGGTAAGGTAACTTATTTTCGTACAATATTCAAATTACTGGAACTTCTGGGTAGCACCTCATATATTGTGGTGGATGGGGGTGCCCATCATCCACTCGCTCACTGTAGAGATGCCGTATGATCCCTATACTGAGTGGCAAGCCAAATAGTTTCCTGTACCCTGGAAACCATTTACTGTGCTGGGTGGTAACCATATAACTGGGGTTTTTAGCAGGGTCAAATGTTTTCCAGATTCCCCTATCCAAAATCACCTAATCATGGCAGTTGTATCAGGGAGCCTCGGAGGGCCCAGTACCTGCCCAGGGCCCCAACCAAATGGGCAGATTTGCATGGCCGTGTGAAATGTGAGAGGTGTGAATGAAGAGAGCAAGAGGGTGAATGTGTTCAAGAGTGCGAGATAGGCCATGATGGCATTGTGTGAGGTGGAAGAGTGGGAGGGTGTGAAATGTGTAAGATCAGGCATGAATGGGTGAGGAGGATGCAAGGAAGGAGTTGCTTTTGATGAATGAAGTGTGGCAGAGACTACAGATGTGTCAACCCGAGCTATATGTATGTCAGGTTCAAGCTTGAGAAGGTGAAAGTGGTGGTGATTGCAGCATATGCACCATTTGATGACAGGAGTGAGAGAGAGAAAGACAGGTTTTGGGATGAGCTGGATGAAGTAGGTGGAGAAATGCCCAGGAGCTATAAAGTAATTGTAATGGGTGATATGAATGGAAGAGTAGGCACTGGTCCTGAGGATAACATAATGGGTTGTAATGGAGTACCAGGAGAAAATGATATTGGGAAGCGACTGAAGGATATGTGTCAGGAGAGGAGGTTGTGCATTTGTAACTCGTATTTCAAAGATGCACATAAATATACGTGGTATAGAGGGAACGGGGACCATGTTGAAAGAAACCTGATTGATTACATGCTTGTAGAGAGATCAATGCTGGGAATGGTTGCTGATACGAGGGCCGTGAGAGGATGATGTGGAGTTCTGTCACATTATATGATTGTGGTATGCAAGATCAAGCTGAGAAGAGTGAGGAGGATCAAGAGAGAGAAGAGCAGTCAGGGCAAAAGACTGAAAGTTGAGAAGCTGAGGATCAAAAAAATGGCAGATGAATACCGGACCAAAGTAGAGGAGGAGTTAGAATCGGTGGATTGGAATGAAATGTATCTGGACAGCCTGTGGAATGTATGTAGGGATTGCTTAGTTAGAAATGCTAAAGCAGTGTGTGGTGTGGCAAGAGTAGCAGTGGAGGAAAATAGGAAGAAGTGGCTGAAGAGGTTACAGGAAAGGGGTTCAGTTGAAATAAGAACTGAATATATTGAGAGCAAGAAGCACGTAAAGAGACTAGTCTGTCTATCTATCTATTGCCAGATGCCTCAATCCCATTTGGGGTGGCCACAAACAAATCGCCTCCATGTCGCCCTGTCCCCCGTCATTTCACTGCCCTGCTCCCAGCTCACACCCCCCTCTCTCATATACCTCTCCACCCCATCCCTCCATCTCATCCTCGGCCTCCCCCTCCCTCTTCCCCCCTCCACCTCACTCACATACACTCTCTTTGTCAGTCTCTCACCCTCCATCCTCTCCACATGGCCAAACCACCTCAGTGTGTTCCTCATAACACTTCCTATCACATCCACATCCACATCCACACCACAACGCTCCTTTATATCCTCATTCGTCAGCCTGTCTCTCCATGTGACTCCATAGGCTCCTCTTAAATAACTCATTTCCACTGCTCTCACTCTTGACTTGTGTCCTTCCAACAACGTCCAAGCTTCACTTCCGTACGTTAGAGTTGGTATCACAATACTGTCATGTAGTAACTTTTTCACTTCCATGCTCACTTCCCTGTTTCTTACCACTGCATTCAAAGAACCAGCAACCTTTCCTCCCTGCTGCACCCTTTCAAGCACTTCACCCTCCAAACCTCCATCCTTACTCATCACACTACCCAAGTACCTAAACGCACTCACATTTTCCAGTTCCTCACCATCCAACCTCGCTACACATTCACTGACTTCACCTCTCTCAAAGACCACCACTTTACTCTTCCCCACATTCACCTTTAGATTCCGTTTCTAACACACTCTCCCAAACTCGTCCACCAAGCCTTGCAGCTCCCCTTCGTCTTCACTCAACAGCACAGTATCATCTGCAAACAACAGTACAGGGAGTTTCCAAACACTATCCTCTCTCACCATGGCCACTCCAACATCCACTACCCTACCTTGTACCATCCCATCCATGTACAGATTGAACAACCACTGAGACATGACACATCCCTGTTTCAACCCAACCTTCAAAGAGAAAAATTCACTTAGTTCACCATCCACACACACTCCAGCCTTAGCACCATCATACATACTCTTCACAGCACTCAACAACTTCCCATCTACTCCATATATTCTTAGTAATCCCTCCAATATCCGACGTAATAGAGCCATAGGCAGGTCCAGATACTGGTCCTGTCCGGATATTGGGCCCCAGCTTATGGACTTGTACTTATGGTCCCTAACTCAGAGAAACACCTATACAGCTCCCTCTGGACATGCATAGCACCTATTTAAGACCCAAATCACACCAATGAGGCACATAAATGACTGAAATAAATGCAAAAGAAGCATAAAATGAGGGTTTAGAAGTAGGTTCATACAATATTAAACATTCTGGTGACTGGCTCCTGGACTGGTACTTATGGACCCTAACCTAGCCTAACTCAGAGAAACACCTTCCTACTGCACATGCATAGCTCCTAACACCCTATTCACACCAATAAAGGACATTAAAGAGTGAAATGAGGTGTTTGAGGTAAGTATAGTATGGAAAAAAGTACAGTATGAAACATTCTGCCTACTTACAGCAAGTCCATGGCCACCTCGATGAATAACCGCCTCCTCTCGGACTCTGACAGTAAGAAGGATTTCCTGAAGCACTTCCAGTACACTGTTCATGAAGTCTTGCACTGAACTTAGTCAATCGCACTCGGAAGTCCGTTCTCTTCACAGTGCGCACTCTTGTCTAACTAATGCTCCATTGTAACATACTAAGTGTTGCACTCTGCACTTTAACTTTTCCCATTCTTCTAATAATTTTCTAAGGCAAAAACAAACAAGTCTATTTACGTTAAAGTTTGTTCCAAATGTAGTCTTTTCACTCACAACTGTAAATCCTTAACACAACACACTGTTTTTTTCACTGCACAACACTGTAAATTCCCGTGTGGTCTAGTGGAGAAGTTCTGGCTGTTTAATCACTGTCAGAGTCGGAGAGTATCACTGGCAGGTGACCTAGGGGTGCGTCGCTGGGTCGTGGTATTGGCGTACCCACTGGAGACGACTCTGAAGATAGCCGCAAACTCACGTCGAGCGGTGACTCCACCGTGGCTGATGTGCTGGGCTGTGGCTCAGAGCATGAGGGCCTGTCTTGGGGAGGCAATGGAGTGGAGCCAGGGCTGGGCACAGCGGGGGTCACGGGCCTGAAAAAACTGTCAGTGGTTGATTGATGCAAGGACTGACGATTCTGACGATTGATGATGCGCTGCCTGAAAGCACGCACTTCCTCCACAAGTCCCAAGGGCCCCATCTCCCTGTCGCAGTCTGGGTGTTCCAGGTAGTCTAGGATGAACTCTAGGTGTTCCCAGAGTGCGCTCAGCTTGGGGATGGCTCGAGTAGTGTCCTGCTGAGAGGAGTCCGCATCATCGTCGCCTTCCTCGTCGGAATCTTCAAGCTCGGTACTGACACCTGCAACTGAAGACGCGATCTCAATATCAGACAATGTCTGATACCCAGGATCGCCCTCGTCGTCATCCAACCACTCACGCACATCGTCCACATCAACATCGTCGCCATGTGTACGTATCTGTGCATGGAAGTCATCCACGTCAAACCCTAGAAAATCGAACTCCACATCCGTTCCAAGAAGCAGACGAGACCAACCATTTTCCAGAGTCTTGACAGGGACTTCCTTCCATGCACTAGCTCAGTTGTAGAGTGCAGACTTGATGTTGTAGCGGCGAAGGTTTTCCAAAGTACGCTGGCCTCGTGTGTCCCGTCCGTCCCTGCGCTTGTCCTCGTCCTCGAGAACAACCATCACCTCGTCCAGGACCTTCAGTCGGTATAGGCGCTTTGTTGCCATGATCACTCCTTGGTCCATTGGTTGGATGAGAACAGTCGTATTAGGTGGCAGAAACATGCACCTAATCCGGCCATTCTCAGCCACCAACTCCTTGTCGCACGGGTGGGCAGGTGCATTGTCGAGGAGAAGGAGGGCCTTTACCTGGTCGCGTGGGATTCCCAGTGTCTTCGTCTGGTAATTGATGACCTCCTTGACGAAGTGGCGGTGGAACCAGTCTTTGAAGATCATGGGTGTAAACCATGCCTTCAAAGAATGGTACCAGATGACAGGAAGGACATCCATCATCCCACGAAGACTCCGAGGCTACTTTGCGCGGCCAAGAACAACGGGCTTAAGCCGCTGCATGCCGTTAGCATTGGCACAACATAAAGCAGATATCCGTTCCTTGGAGAGCTTGCGGCCAGGTACACACTTCTCCGTCTCCTCGGCTAGAGTGTTCGTTGGCAAAGGGCAATAGAATAAACCAGTTTCGTCAGCGTTGTAGACTTGACCGAGAGTGAGACCCTCCCTGTCAATCAAGCCCTTCACCTTGTGTCGAAACTCGTCAACTCCATCCTTGTTAGCGTCCAAAGCTTCGCCATGAGCTTTACGGTTGGTAAGGCCATGCCGTAACTTGAACGTGAAGAGCCAACCCTCGGATGCCTTGAAGTCTAGGGTGTCGTGAAGCCTGGCGAACTTCTCAGCAGCAGCCCTCAGCTCCGTTCCACGTACCATCACACCAGCAGCACGTTGCTGTCGATACCAAATCAAAGTGGAGCGGTCGATTTCAGCAAACTTGGGAGTAAACATCACCTTCCTCTCCACATTGCGTTTGCTTCTCGACGAGAAGTCAGCCGTGTACTGCATGAGTTTGTCTTGGGATCTCTTAATATCAAACAAAGTAGATTGGGCCAGGTTGAACTCGTGGAGGATGCGGGAAGAAGACCACCCCGCATCTACTTTTTCCAATATCTCCCGTGTCTTCTCCAGAGTCAACACCACTCTCTTCCTCTTCTCAGGCAGCGGGGCCATCATCACACACACTAATAGGAGGCCCAAGAGCAGCAGGAGTGCCTGCAGCAGGTAAGGCACCACCACAAAAGCGAGCACGTGGGCAGCCATAACGACGAGCGTGCACTCGCGGCGAGAGAAAGGCAGAAAGTGGGGAGGATGCATGGGCGCTCTATCAGACGTCGGAGGAATGACGCGCCACAATAATGCTGTCCCGCGCCGCGTGTGGCAAGTTCAAATTACGGGCGGGATTCCCCACCCCCGACCATTTTGGGAATGTTGGATCCCGGGACGATTATGTCCAGTTAGTGGGGATGTTCGGATATTGGGCGTTCGGATATTAGAGGGATTACTTTTCCACAATCCATGTCTATCCACCCTGTCATATTCATTTTTCATTCATTGCCAGACGCCATGTATCCCAAACGGGGTGGCCAAGGGCTTAGAGTTAATTGTTTTACAGGGAGGGGCACTAATCCTCCACCAACCCCACTGTCATATGCTTTCTCCAAATCCTTGAAAGCCGCATACAACTTCTTTCCCTTCTCTAGAAACTTTTCCACTAAAGATCTAAGAATGAATATCTGATCTACCCAACCTCTTCCCTTCCTAAAGCCTCCCTGTTCTTCTCCAACTAGTGAAGAGGAAAAAGGAGGAGGTAAATGATGATCTAGGGAGAAAAATTAATGCAAACTACTCTGAAAGTAGGAAGTTATTCTTGAAATAACTAAAATGTTTTTTCTACACGATAAGAAAAAAAAAAAAAAAAAACATGTTAGGGCCGTGTGAATAAACATTCGGGAACATACATCACACTTCCCAACATCATAACTCAAATGTTTACTAATCAGTCTCAACATGTTATACCATCATTGGAAAGAGAATTTTATTAGGTTTCGAATGCGGAAGGTGGCATTTTGATGCAAGATATGGTGTTCAAGTAATAAGCGAAAAGTAAAACCCATTTCTGACAGACAACAGATTTTTTATTTGGGGAGCTCTAGTGAAACACTTTTAGGCAGTGTTATGTTTTTATTTTATCATCCTATGCAGAATTTCATGGGCTTTCATTTGAGACCACAATGGTTCTCCTAGGCCTCATAGTTTTCAAGAAAAATGCAAAAAACTACGGTGTACCCATGCCGTGTCGTGACTGTATGGCGGTTTCTTGCCTCCCTCTAAGCTGCTGCATGTATTTCACCAATTCCCTTACCCTAGATATGCACACTATATTCACATGATTCAGTGTCACTATTTTTATAGTTGAATACTCACATTTGGTGCAGGGTAGAGGCAGTGTAGTTGATTAGAAACAGTACCACAATCTTCATTGGGCCAACAGCTGATAACAGCCAGAAATGCTTCACAAACACCAAATTTCCTATTGCAAATATCAAATCTAATCACAACAGTGTCCCAAAACTATACATAAGCACTATTGGTATAGTGAAATATGTTGCACTGCCGGGATGGAGGTAAGAGTGGAAATTTAAAGGGACAAAACTGCACAGTGCCTTCCTCACTCACAGCTCATTTGATACTGAAAAATCTGTCCAGTCTCTCATTGGTATTGGGACCCATAGTTGCCAACTCATTACTTTTGATGAGCGCTGGGCAAGCTATGACGCCTCCAAAAATGACACAGATCGGCTGAAAACTTATTTTCTGGTGAAGGTTTTTGGCTTTAATGACACCAAAAGCGTCAGTGTGTATTGTTGCAGCCAGACCCTAATGATGACTAATGCATCATCATGTACAAAGGGGTTAAAGTACTTCTTTAGGTCATGATAGTTGCCTGTTTTGTAGTTTAGTTTCCTTTTTTAGCTTTCATTATTACTAACTGTATCATATGCTAACCTGAAATTGCAGTTTAATACTGCATGGTCACTTTTGGCAAAAGGAGGGTGATATATTATGTTGTCAGTTTACTTTTCATGTCAGGTAAATGTAAGATTTAATAATGATGGTTCTTCTGGTCCTCTTTTCCTGGTGTTTTCCTGTACATGTTGTGTTAGGAAAAACTCCTTTATAATATCCAGGGGCTTTTGATTCCAACAGCTTTCATATCTTACATCTAGAGTACTCCAATTTATATATGTGTTGAAATCTCCTGTTAGTATAATTCTTTCAGATTTTTCTTCCATTTTATGCAGTAGAGTTCTTAAACTCTGTATTGTACTTTCTGCCAAGTTTTCTTATTCACCTCTATCCCAAGCATTTGTCTTGGGTGGCATATATAAATTTGCCACCATTATTTACCCTTCAGATATGTTGATCTCTGCTGCAGTGATTTCTGCCTGTGAGGGTATATCTAGCACTATCTCTTTGGCTTGTAGATTTTTCTTTGTTAATATTTCATTGTTGATATTTTGTTAATATTTTCTGTGTTAATAATAACCACTGATGCCATATTCATTGTTCGACAGCGTTAGGGAAAATACTGTATATAGGAAAGGAAAGGGAACTGTACTTTGTTTTTTTGATTTGCAAAAGGCCTTTGACAGTCCCTAAAGTGTCTAACGATTTCTGGCCCAGGCTAGAAATCGTTAGTCCTTGTCTTTTAACTTATAGTAGTTTTGATGACTGTTTCTAGACTATTTGTGCTGAATCCAAATATGACGAGTGCCAGACGTAAAACTTTGAGCATTTTTATAAAAATGCAAAAATCCAAAATTACTGCCAGGAATCCTATGAAATGCTGAGAATGAATCTAAATGGTTATTAAAGGTGTAAATTATATTTTAATATTTTGTTGACAAAATAATCAAATAACATTACTAGATATATGGCAATAATGATTTATCCATACATGAAAAAATTACACAAAGACTTTATATCGGATGGTATCATATGATGGGTTATGAGTGTTCAGTTCTAGAAATCAATTCAGGAAATTGATTCTGATATTATATAATGTTTATAATAATATATTCACACAATATTTATTCAGACTTATTGCCTCAGTCATCACTGCTGTCCATGTTCAGTTTGAATGGGTTTTGACAGCTTGCTTGGCCCTTGCATTTGCAGAAGTCTGAGCACAGAAGTGTTTTTTTTGTGCATGGGCAGTGTGTCTTTTTGCAGCCACTTTTGCAGCCACAGTTGACAAGATTAAGCACGTCATCTGGTGCAGCTAACTGTCCAGGCAGAGCATACTTTGGTCGCAGTTCATGTCCATTTATTTCCCAGCCATGCGTCAGGGGCCCAAGCCGGGCGGTGAAACCATGCCTGCTGATTTCCACAAAGCTGTTTGGAAATGGACTCGCTCACAGTGTAGCTTAACTGCATATTGAGTAGGTGGAAGGCTGCTTAACATAGGTGGTAAATGTTGTTTACCAACAAGTTTTCTCTTAAAAATATTAGCACGCATGTGGCCTAGTGATATCTCTGGCTCCTGCCCATATAATGTGGCTACAGATTTCAAATAAGAGCTAGTGACATCATCTGGTGATGCTGCAACATCACCTACAAGAAGCAAACCAGTGAAGTTTTCAAGTGTTTTGAATACAGTTGCCTTGCCAATACCAGCAGATGAAGAGACTGCATCACATCCAGTTAGGGCATGAGCTTCAAGAAGGTTACAGATTACTGCAGAATGCTTATTGACCACCTCATTGACATTGATGACATTGTGCTCTCCGGAACACGACTCCATGGTTACCTCAACTGTAGTTGGCAAGCTGTTGGTTTGTGCATGCAGGTGATGTGCAAGTATAAGAAGCACATCATAGTCATCAGATACAACCCGAATTGGTGAAAAGCCTGCAAAAGCTTTGTGAATCATGTAATATGTCATGATGACATCAGCCTTATCATGTGTTATTGCTGTCTGCTGTGGACCAACCCCAACTTCTGTTGATTGTGGATCAGGGCCAGACATGATGATGCATTTTCCTTGTGGGACTTGGATGAAGCACAACTTTTTTACAATCATATGGATGACCTGTTCTTTGTTTGCATTTACATTCAACACGATGGCCTGTTTTGGTAAAGGCAATTCTTCTGTCAGCTTGAAAATCCGTCTCAGTCCTACAGTCACTAATAACATCGGACATTGATATGCGGGTAAACTGTAATAAGATTTCATATTTGGTTTCTGGCATTCTGCTCTGATGCTTTTGACCAAACTTGAGATGACTTGTACATTGCATTCATCCTCAGTGTCACCTGCAATATGAAGATGATTTGCTACTTTACTCCAAAACACCTAGATTGATGCCACATCAGGAGAGGACAAAACAATCAGTTCAGGATGCAGTTTCTTGCTGATAGTATGCCTTGAATGCTATGCTCCCCCTAGTTCAGTATACAAATTATGCAGATCAATACTATTCCAAATGCATTCTTTGTGACAATTTGTTTGACTAAATTGTCTAGTGCACTGTCACCTTAATTAGACATGGACTTAGTTCGACTGTTGGTGAAAAATTTAGCAAGAGTCTTCGTGGTAATGGGCATCTGCTGCATGCAGATTGGTCAAAGCACAATTAACTCTGAATGTCACATCTTTTGGCCAGGCATCATTTCTTTCACTTGCTTACCTTAGAATGGCTTCTTTTGATGTGGGCTTTCCAACATCAGCAGTTCTACAAACATATACTTCTCTCCAACAACTTGGATTCATTGTGGGGCATCCACTGAGCATTTCTGACCACAATGCAAACAGTCCTCAAGGAAGTTAAATGCAATACTTCCTCTCAGTCTTTTGCTACATGTGCCATCAGCTCACTGCAATTTACGTTATTTTAGAAATTGCTCTATATGATGCCTTGAGCAGTAAGTGTTGATGCAGTTCTTGTGACAGGTGGATTGTATAACACCTTCTGCAACACTTTCACTCAAACCATCACCACATTGACGACTCGCATCATGAGTCTCAGGATTCTTGAAGACTGGATAAGCTTCAGGTTCGTGCTACCACATATTATGCAATCCATCACTGCAAGAAAGACAAAGACAAATATTTACGAGCCATATAATCAGAATTCAATTCTGAATTTAACTATAAATTATAGCGTCATTTAGTTTTTCAGTAATATATGATAATGACCTATTTTGTAATAATAAGTAATAATGGGCAGAGTATAAGAGAGAAGTGGAGGAACGATTGGGCAAATATGAATTGGAGCAGATGGGGGACGTGGAAGGTGTGTGCAGGATATTTACAGAAGAAATATGTGCATCATGTGATGTGGTGTGTGGGAGGAAGAGAAGGAGGGGTGTGCAAGGAACAGCGTGGTGGACTGAAGAGGTGAGACAGGCTGTGGCACAAAAGAAGCAAGCATACAATGAATGGATGAGAAATAGGGGTGTGGAAGAAGTTGAGAGGCGGAAGAGAGAGTTATATGCAGAAAGAAAGAGAGAGGTGAAAAGATTAGTAAGAGAGAGTAAGAAGAGAGTGGATGAGGAATTTGGAAGGAAATGATGGAGTGTGTGGTGAAATGCTGAAGCATGGGGGAGAGATAGTAGTAGAATGGATGTGGAAGATGTGCAGATTGGCCTGGGAGGAAGGTAGAGTCCCGGAGGATTGGAAGTCAGGTATAATTATTCCCCTTGTACAAAGGAAAAGGGGAAAAAGAAGTGTGTGGTAATCATAGGGGCATTTGTCTTCTTAGTTTAATAGGAAAAGTGTATTGTAGGATACTTATTGACAGAGTTAGAGAAAGAACAGAGGAATTAGTTGGAGAAGAACAGGGAGGCTTTAGGAAGGGAAGAGGTTGTGTAGATCAGATATTCATTCTGAGATCTTTAGTGGAAAAGTTTCTAGAGAAGGGAAAGAAGTTGTATGCGGCTTACATGGATTTGGAGAAAGCATATGACAGGGTGGATAGACAAGGATTGTGGAAAGTATTAATAATATATGGAGTAGATGGGAAGTTGTTGAATGCTGTGAAGAGTATGTATGATGGTGCTAAGGCTGCAGTGCGTGTGGATGGTGAACTAAGTGAAATTTTCTCTTTGAAGGTTGGGTTGAAACAGGGATGTGTCATGTCTCCATGGTTGTTCAATCTGTATATGGATGGGGTAATAAAAGAGGTACAAGGTAGGGTAGTGGATGTTGGAGTGGCCCTGGTGAGAGAGGATAGTGTTTGGAAACTCCCTGCACTGTTGTTTGCAGATGATACTGTGTTGTTGAGTGAAGACGAAGGGGAACTGCAAGGCTTGGTGGATGAGTTTGGGAGAATGTGTAAGAAATGGAATCTAAAGGTGAATGTAGGGAAGAGTAAAGTGATGGTCTTTGAGAGAGGTGAAGTCAGTGAATGTACAGCGAGGTTGGATGGTGAGGAATTGGAAAATGTGAGTACGTTTAAGTACTTGGGTAGTGTGATGAGTAAGGATGGAGGTTTGGAGGGTGAAATGCTTGAAAGGGTACAGCAGGGAAGAAAGGTTGCTGGTTCTTTGAAAGCAGTGATAAGAAACAGGGAAGTGAGCATGGAAGTGAAAAAGTTACTACATGACAGTATTGTGATACCAACTCTAACGTATGGAAGTGAAGCTTGGACGTTGTTGGAAGGACACAAGTCAAGAGTGAGAGCAGTGGAAATGAGTTATTTAAGAGGAGCCTGTGGAGTCACATGGAGAGACAGGCTGATGAATGAGGATATAAAGGAGCATTGTGGTGTGGATGTGGATGTGATAGGAAGCATTATGAGGAACACACTGAGGTGGTTTGGCCATGTGGAGAGGCTGGAGGGTGAGAGACTGACGAAGAGAGTGTATGTGAGTGAGGTGGAGGGGGGAAGAGGGAGGGGGAGGCTGAGGATGAGATGGAGGGATGGGGTGGAGAGGTATATGAGAGAGGGGGGTGTGAGTTGGGAGCAGGGCAATAAAATGGCGGGGAACAGGGCGACGTGGAGGCGATTTGTTTGTGGCCACCCCAAACGGGATTGAGGCGTCTGGCAATAGATAGATAGATAGAAGTAATAATGAACTGTAAAATAAAATTAATTTTATGGAACTCAATACGAATTTGTCAATCTTGGCAGAGTTCTTGCTCTAGGTAGGTATAAAAGGAGATAGCCAATGCCTTTTACCATGATTTTATATACCTGCTTTCAAGAAATGTCTACAAAAACGCTCAACTTTTATCATCTGGCACTCATCACATTCGAAATCAGCAGGTCGAAATTGTCTAAAACCAGCGTTAAAAAAAAAAATTATATGTCAGAGTGCAAGGTTCACTCAAAAATCTTACTTTCTAACCCTCCTGGGATGGAGGAGTGGCCGGTTAGGTTGGTTATGGCCATGTATGTGGGTGCTCTCACCCAGATAAGGGTGAATGGAGATTTGAGTGACAAGTTTTTGTGAATGTTGGTGTGCACCAGGGGTCAGATCATAGTAAAGTACTTGAAGCCCTCTCACGTGACTTCAGAAATGGAGTCCCATGGGAGATGCTGTATGCTGATGATTTGGTGTTGATTACTGAGAATGAAAGGGAGGCAGAGGAAAGATTTAGGAAATGGAGAGGTGATGTGGGGTACAAGGGCTCAAGAGTAAATGCACATAAAAGAAAAGTGAAGGTATCTAGGGCTGGTGGTGGTACTGTCAAAGAAGAGGGTGAGTGGCCATGTGCGATTTGCGACCAGGGCGCGGGAAGTAATTCCATCTTGTGCAGTGTCTGTGGTAAGTGAGAACATAAGGATGTAGTGGTACAGTATTAGAGGTAGATTGCGAGATGATGTGTGCGGTGTGTTGGGGAGAGCATGTGGAGATTGTCAGGCATGAAATGATTGACCTTGCTGATAAGTCTTTTGAGTGTGTGGAAGATATTTTTTTTATTTGGGAGACATGTTATGTACAGGAGGTGGGGGTGGAGCTAGCTCTGTGGTTTGAGTGAGGAGTGGTTGGAAGAAGTTCAGGGAGCTGTTGCCTCTCCAGACATTCAAAGGGCTTTCCCTATATGATAAGGGATCTTTGTATGCAGCATGTGTTGGGGGATTTAGGAAGGGAAAAGGGTGTGTAGATCAGATATTTGTTCTAAGATGTTTAGTGGAGAAGTATCTAGAGAAGGGAAGGAAAGTGTATGCTGCCTCTATGGACTTGGAGAAAGCCCATGACAGAATAGATAGGCAAGGTATGTGGAAGGTATTAAGAATATATGGAGTGGAGGGGAAATTGTTGAGTGCTGTGAAGAGTATGTATGAGGGAGCTAGGGTTACGGTGCGAGTGGATGGTGAGCTGAGTGAGTTCTTTGATCTCAATGTGGAACTGAAACAAGGTTATGTGATGTCTCCATGGCTGTTTAATATATACATGGATGGGGTTGTAAAGGAGGTGCAGGGTAGGGCAGTGGATGTGGGGGTGGCTCTAATGAATGAGGGTGAGATTTGGAAGCTTCGTTGCTGTTTGCTGATGATACAGTACAGGTAACTCGCACGGAACACGATCTCACGGAACGCGCTCGCAATTATACACGGTAAGGGCTGGGATACATATAAGACAACATAAGATTAAAAAACCATTATGAAAACTACAAATTAACGCAGGAGAGGCCTCTGAAAGATCAAATCCTCGAACATCACCGCAGCGCGCGGTTTGTTTTGATTACGTGACGATCTAGGCAGGAAATTATTCAGTGAGTGAGACATTCCCGAGTACAGTAGCACAGTATTTGTAAGTTAAATATTTACAGTACTGTACTGTTCTGGTAAGTTTATGTGCAACTTAAAGTACTATTAAATAACGTTAAAGCAAGAAATAAAGTCTTATAACCAGTTTACCTGATAGGCATCAGAATATTGCCCTTTTTATTTGTTCGTTTTTTCCACAGTACTGTACAGTATTTGTAAGTTAAATATTTACTGTTCTCGTATGTACTGTACTTGTAAGCACTTAAATAAAGTTAAATCATTAAATAATGCCTTGTAACCAGTTAACCCGAATTATATGATTACCCATGATCGGCATCGGAATATTGCCTTTTTTGTTTGTTCGTTAAACTCTTACTGTACTGCTTTTCTACAGTACTGTATTTGTAAGTTACATATTTACTGTTCTGGTATGTACTTGTAAGCAATGAAAGCATTAAATATAGCCTTGTAACTAGTTAACCTGATTTATATGATTACCCATGATTGGCGTTGGAATATTGCCATTTTTGTTTGTTCGTTAAAGACTTATAATAAGAGAAAAATACATTTTTGTCTTGGTATCTTTACCTGTTTGCTCAGGTTTGCTGTAATGGTTTGGATCATTTGATGCATTGCAACTTGTGGAAAACTGTGAAAACTTTCGGGAGGTGAACGAAAATCTGGGACATGAGACTGACCTTGACTTCACCCTCTCATGTATCATCTGTCAGTTCACCACCTGCTATCGTGATGAGTGGATGTACGATTTTTTCGCTCGTGGCCATGCCTGACCACACATAGTTACACCCATTATCTCGACCCAGACAGAAAATACAACCTTTTTCCTCCCTTGCAAAACACAAACAACCACCCTGTTTACAAGACAGCAATATATATTGCGAAAATAACAAGGTAAAATGATAAAGATGAACGTAAAATGATAGAGAAAGATGAACATGTTATGACGGAAGAAGTACATTTTCCCCGTCTGTAAACGCATTTATTTCTGCTTTGTATCTGTATTCGTAATAATTAGACTTATTGTTAGTTCTGAAACTGCATTACGATTCTATTTTTAGCCATTCTCGTGGTGTGGGAGCTGGAAGTTGTGACACAACTTCCTTATTGCTAATCGGACTGACCCTCCACTTTACTCTCCAGTGGCAGAGTCTAGCCTTGGAGGACATGCAGTTTTCTCATTTAGGACTGAAAATTCAACTCTTTCGCTCCCTTTTCCAAGCATGGGCACAACGATAACGTAAAAAATAACTCGAAACTACCATAAACATATATCAAAAAGGTGAAAATGTATTCATAACATTTTTTTTTTTTCCAGCCATTCCTAACAGATTATGTACTGAAATCATTCGATATCACAGTACTGCATTTCTAAGTTAAATATGTACTGTTCTGGTATGTACTTGTAAGTTAAAGCACTGGTACCAGTTAACCTGATTTATATGATTACCTACGATCGGCGTCGGAATGTTTCCTTGTGTTTACGTACAGTATTTGTGTGTTGAAGTTTTGCTCTGGAGTATTGTATTTGTGAGTTATAACATTAAATAAACCTTCTAACCACTTAAGGTGCTTTCTAGTGATTACTAGTGACAGATAACAGCAAAACAACACATTTAGGGGGTCTAGGGAGCAAAATACGGAGTAGTTTAAATATACGCGATTTCGCACCTGACACGGCATGGTAGGAACGAAACCCACGTGTTCCGTGCGAGTTACTTGTACTGTTGAGTGAAGATGAATGGGAGTTGCAAGGTTTGGTGAATGAATTTGGGACAGTGTGTAGGAGAAGGAATCTGAAAGTTAATGTAAACAAAAGTAAAGTTATGGTGTTTGAGAGGAATGAAGTCACAGAGTGTGCAGTGAGGTTGGATGGTGAGGATATGGAGAATGTGAGTGCATTCAAGAACTTGGGTAGTGTGATGAGTAAGGATGGAACTTTGGGGGATGAAGTGCGTGAAAGGGTACAGCAGGGAAGGAAGGTTGTTGGTACACTGAAAGCAGTGATGAGAAATAGGGAGGTGAGTATGGAAGTTAAGAAGTCACTGCATGATAGTATTGTGATCCCTACCCTGACGTATGGAAGCGAGGCATGGACCTTGCATGAGGGGAACAAGTCAAGAGTGAGAGCAGTAGAAATGAGTTACTTGAGAGGAGCATGTGGAGTGACGTGGAGGGACAGGTTGACGAATGAAGAAGTGAAGGAATGCTGTGGGGTGGATGTGGATGTGGTTGAGAAGATTAGGAGAAATACACTGAGGTGGTTTGGACATGTGAAGAGAATGGAGAATGAAAGACTGACTAAGAGGGTGTATGTAGGTGAGGTGGAGGGAGGGAGAGGGAGAGGTAGACCGAGGATGAGGTGGAGGGATGGAGTTGAGAGGTATATGAGGGAGGGGGGGGGTGAGTTGGGGGGAGGGTAGTCAAATGGTGGGTGACAGAGCAACTTGGAGGCATTTTGTCTGCGGCCACCCTTTGCGGGATTAGGGCGTCGGGCTATAGATAGATAGATAGATAGATAGATAGAAGTGTTGGGAGTGTAATGCTGTATGGTAATGAGACCTGGACAGTAAGGGAAAAAGATTTGTGCAGGCTCAGACATACAGAAATGACAATGATTAGGTGGATGTGCAGTGCGTACCCAATGCGAGGCCTGGGGGAGCTAGGTTTACGATGAAAGAGTTGAGGGGTAGATGGGACAGGAGTGTAATGATGTTGTGATGAGGAGAGGTAGATTGAGGTTGTTTGGGCATGTGGAGAGGATGGCGGATGATAATTGGGTGCAGAAAGTAAGAAGTGTTAATGTCAGGAGTGGGGTTGCGAGCGGTAGACCGAAAAAGACCTGGGATGAGGTCATCGAGTGTGACCTCAGGGATAAGGGACTGAATAGGGATGCAGCCAGAGATTGAGCAGCATAGAGAGCAAACATTAGGTAACATGTTAGAGCCTTCAGAAATGAAGCGAAGCAAATATTATAGCTCCTCCTCCTTTTTTCACATTTCTTTCTCTTCTCCATATGCACTCAATCCTTGAGTAACATGTTTTTGTTCTAATGTGCCCAGCATAATTAGAGAGGTCAATCGGTACTTGGAAAAACCTGAGCTCTTACGGGAAGTGTGCTAGCTGGGCAATGAAATTTGAAAGTCACGCACAGTGACATCACCTGCCAGACTCACCATGATTGGCTGGCTTACATCTGGGCACACTCAAGGCCATATGGCTAGACAAAATTTTATGGGCTTTGCCATTTTAGGCAACGAAATGAGATGAAAGTATGTGGTAATCAGAAAAACATTAATTTTTCATCCATGTGTTATAAGTTAGCATTCAGTTCCTCATTCATCGTTCAATTTCGCGTTTCCCAACACATTTCAGACTGACTGAGCATACGGCTGTCAGTCCCTTTTCACATCTCACCGAGTTCCATCCACACTCATGTGGGTTTCCTAATTTTAGGAAACAAAATGGGGAATGAAAATGTTTGCTAATCAGAAAAAAAAAAAAAAACTCTTTCATCCGTGTTTTCTCATAAGTTAGCGTTCAGTTCCACATTCCTTGCTCAATTTTGAGCATCCCAACACATTTCGAACTGACTGAGCATATGGCTGTCAGTCCTTTCTTGTGTCTCACTGAGTTCTACCTGTGCTTTGCAGCAGGATTTATTTTTTGTGTTTGAGTGTTGAGCTAGAGCATTGACTCTTAGTCATGCCACATGGTCAGCCCCAGTTGCCCAGATAGGGGTGCATATTCATGTGTGCCCAGAAGCATGAGATAGTAATGGAATTAGAACAGGGAAAGAGGCAAGTAGAAATGGCAAAAGTGCATGGGATGAATGAAAGCATCATCAAAATGATTTGGAAGGACCAGGAGAAGATAAAGAAGATCATGGGTGGGAAACCAGGTGATGTGAACTTGGCAACAGTGAAAGTTCATAATGTTGTCCTGAAGCTCGCCAGAAAGCTCATAGGGCACAATGTGGAGCATTAGAGAAAGAACAACTAGCTGTATGCTCAGTCAGTCTGAAATGTGTTGGGAAGTGTGAAATCAAATGAAGAATGTGAAACTGAACACTAGCTTACAAGAACACATGGATGAAAGAGTAATTTTTTTCTTATTAGCAAACATTTTTGTTCCATTTTGTCCCTTAAAACTGCAAAAACCCACAATATTTTTTTCTGTGCAGCCTACTGTCTCTGCCGAAGGTGGCATGATTTGAGAGAAGGTGAAACTTTATGACAAGAGCATTGGGGTGGGGGGCGAGGGGATAGTGTCAGGGAGCTATGCATCAACAACACAAGGATACCCAGCCCAGCTTTTGTTTTCGTTAATGAATTTTCTAATACCATTCCTGTTCTTAATTACAATAGTTATATCTCTTTTAGTGTTTTACCTGATGGTGGGTATAATTAGGGGGTAATTTATGTGGGGTAGGGTGGTAAGAAGGGGTAAAAATGAGAGTTTTGGAAAATCACCAGAACACATTGTACCACTTGTTACGGAACAGAGAAAACTGTCCCGCAAAGTTCCAGGTTCAAAACAAAAGAGTTAGGTAAAATTATAAGTTAAAGTTTAATGCTCAAACTAACAACTAAACATTCAGGACTCATAAGGATAATGTAATGGCAAAAAACAGGTTAAATATATGGTTAACTGCAATAGCCTCTATTAACACCAATTTAGCAAGAGTAAATTTATCTAAGTCAGCCCTGATAAAATGAGAAAACCAGATAATGCTCAGTTAATGCAAGATATATTATTACAGATACAAAATATTATCAAAAATGACTGACATCAAAACACATGAATCACAAAAACCTCACTAGGCCTACGAATCAACACCTCATGCTATACAGCACAAGGAAAAAATGTAATAACACTTATACTCAAATTACAAAGCTGCTAGATGGCTGGAGACTTCCTGAGCACTCACAATAATAACAACTGTACAGGGGAGGACAGAGATGTGAGCAAAATGAGGAGTAGATCTAAGTGGCAATTATTGTAGAGACTATCTATCTATCTATCTATAGCCCGACGCCCTAATCCCGCAAAGCGTGGCCGCAGATAAAACGCCTCCAAGTCACTCTGTCACCCACCATTTGACTCCCCTCCCCCCAACTTACCCCCCCCTCCCTCATATACCTCTCAACTCCATCCCTCCACCTCATCCTCGGTCTACCCCTCCCTCTCCCTCCCTCCACCTCACCTACATACACCCTCTTAGTCAGTCATTCATTCTCCATTCTCTCCACATGTCCAAACCACCTCAGTGTATTTCTCCTAATCTTTTCAACCACATCCACATCTACCCCACAACGTTCCTTCACTTCTTCATTCGTCAACCTGTCCCTCCACGTCACTCCACATGCTCCTCTCAAGTAACTCATTTCCACTGCTCTCACTCTTGACATGTTCCCCTCCTGCAAGGTCCACGCCTCGCTTCCATACGTCAGGGTAGGGATCACAATACCATCATGCAGTGACTTCTTAACTTCCATACTCACCTCCCTATTTCTCATCACTGCTTTCAGTGTACCAACAACCTTTCTTCCCTGCTGTACCCTTTCACGTACTTCATCCCGCAAAGTTCCATCCTTACTCATCACACTACCCAAGTACTTGAATGCACTCACATTCTCCATATCCTCACCATCCAACCTCACTGCACACTCTGTGACTTCATTCCTCTCAAACACCATAACTTTACTTTTGTTTACATTAACTTTCAGATTCCTTCTCCTACACACTGTCCCAAATTCATTCACCAAACCTTGCAACTCCCATTCATCTTCACTCCACAATACTGTATCATCAGCAAACAGCAACACCGGAAGCTTCCAAATCTCACCCTTATTCATTAGGGCCACCCCCACATCCACTGCCCTACCTTGCACCTCCTTTACAACCCCATCCATATATATATTAAACAGCCATGGAGACATCACACACCCCTGTTTCAGTCCCACATTGAGATCAAAGAACTCACTCAGCTCACCATCCACTCGCACCGTAGCCCTAGCTTCCTTGTACATACTCTTCACAGCACTCAGCAATTTCCCCTCCACTCCATATATTCTTAATACCTTCCACATACCTTGCCTATCTATTCTGTCATAAGCTTTCTCCAAGTCCATGAAGGCAGCATACACTTTCCTTCCCTTCTCTAGATACTTCTCCACTAAACATCTTAGAACAAATATCTGATCTACACACCCTTTTCCCTTCCTAAATCCCTCTTGTTCTTCTCCAACTAGCTCCTCTCATATGCCTAACCCTATCAATGAGTGTTCTACCATATATTTTACCAGTCACACTAAGAAGGCAAATACCCCTATGGTTACCACATATTTCTCTCTCCCCTTTTCCTTTGTACAGAGGAACAATTATACCTGATTTCCAGTCCTCTGGAACCCTTCCCTCTTCCCAAGCCAATCTACGCAACTTCCATATCCACTCCACAACAATCTCACCCCCATACCTAAGCATTTCACCACACACTCCATCAATTCCTGGGGCCTTTCCCAGCTTAATCTTCTTCATCGCTTCCACTACTTCTGACCTACTGATCTCTTCCTCCCTCCTCTCATCTCTTCTTCTCCCAGCCATTCCCCAACCACTTATACTCACACTGCTCTCACTCTCCACATTCAACAAATCCTCAAAGTGCTCCTTCCATCTCCTCAATTTCTCTCTCTTCTCCACCAACAATCTATTATTCCTATCTTTCACTCCCCTACTATTTCCCCTTTCACACTGCCTTACTTTCTTTACCTCCTTCCAAAAACAATTTCTTACTCTCCCTCCATTTCACACTCAGATTCCTCCCAAACTCTTCATCCACTTTCTTCTTACTCTCCTTCACCAGTCTCTTAACCTCCCTTCTCCTGCTCACATATACCTCTCTCTTCTCTCTCTCATCTTCTCCCCTACCTCTACTCGCCAACCATTCACCATATGCCTTCTTCTTTTGTTCCACAGCTCGTTTCACCTCATCATTCCACCATGCTGTCCCTTGCACACCCTTGCATCTCCTCCTCACTCCACAAACCGCCTCACACGCTGCGCTTATCTCTTCCGTGAATATCTTACATACGTCTTCCACCCCTTCCATCTGCTCTAGCTCATACCTTCCCAATCTTTCTTCCACTATGCTCTTATACTCTGTCATTTTCTCACTATCTTGCAATTTCTCCACTCTTCTCACAGGAGCTGCTTCCTCCCGTCTTCCCCTTCGTCTCCTCAACCACTTTCTTTGCAGCTCTACCTTGGCCATCACTAAGTGATGGTCCGAGACTCCATTCCCCCACCCTCTCCACACCCTTGCATCCAACACTTGTCTTCTCATTCGCTCATCCACATACACGTAGTCTATCATTGCCTTTCGTTCAACAAGTTCACCATCCATCCTCCTCATTACTCTCCATGTATACCGGTGGATCATCTTATGATGAAAGTAGGTGTTGGCTATTGCCAACCCCTTACTAGCACAGATGTCCACCAAAGCACTACCATTCCCATCTACTTCAGCTGGCACACCCCACTGACCAACCACTCCATCCACTCGTACATTCCCAACTTTGCCATTCATGTCTCCAATCAACAGCACTCTCTCGCTCCTCTCAAACTTGTCCATACATGCTTCTACTCTCACCCAAAACTCATCTTTCACTCTTGCCACTCGATCCTCTGTTGGAGCATACACACATACAATCGCCCATGCTTGTATACCTACTTTCATCCTCACTCATACAATCCTTGCACCCACTGTTCCATACTCTCTTATATTCTCCTTCCACTTCTTGCTTATCATCAGACATACTCCCTCTCTTGCCCTCTCATTCTCACTGACTCCCGCACATATACCTACACCGTATTCCCATTCTCTCATCCTTTCACCTGCCCATTTAGTTTCAGTCAATCCACATATATCCACTTTTGCATCCTCAAGCACCTGGACAATCTCTCTCTCTTTCACTTCATGATTCACTCCTCTCACATTCCATGTTCCTACCCTCAGAATGTCCTTTGTCCGTTCCTTAGTCGTCAACGTGTGGTCCGTCTGGGTCCGAGGCGCTTTATTTGCTTTTTTAGTTAGTTCTTTTTACGGGGTGGGGTACTAACCCACCACCAACCCTTTTAGTCACCTCGTATGACAAGCAGGGATACTGGGGGAGTATTCTTGAAACCCCCCTACCCCCAGAGGGGACAAAGAGTTGACACTCCTGCTCTGAACAACAGAAAGAACGACTTACTCTACTATAAGGGAGGAGGGGGGGGGTGAGGTAGAACACGCTTGTGATCAAACATGCAGCATACTGTACGTTAGAATTACACAAAGGATGATGAAATCATAGGCTATGTAACACACTATACATGCATACATATTGTTTGAGTGACGCGAGTTTGAGTAGCACGGTACTTCTCCAGTCCCTTTTGTCCACGTTACTTGAGGATTGAGTGAATTGTATTCATCAAAATTTGGGGTGTCATTGGATATCTTTGGGTTCATTTTGTTACAGTTATAGTCTGACAGATCGAAACGTAGGGTTTTGGTGGAGTCACCCCCTCCCTGCACTGTTGCCACGTTTCCGAGCTGACCTCTCCATCAGCGATGACCTTGACACTGTTTCCCTCTTGTGATCTCCGTTTTTCTAATACCCCCTATACCCCTGCCACCAACACCCCCTATACCCCTACCCCCAACAACACCCCCATCAACAACACCCGCTATACCTCCACCACCAACACCTCCTATAAATATAGACCCCCACCATCAACACCTGTATAATAATTAGCCGTTGATAATTGCTATACTTTTATTGAGAGCATACATTCTACCCTATTGCTCAAACTCCCTAATCTTACAATCCCATCTGTCTTAATCCTTCCCACTGCCTTCGTTCCTAAATCCCTTAATTGATCTATTTTTAACCTAAGTGTCCCCACACCTTTTAAACCATTTACCTCTCTGTCACTATTCTCCACCATATGTATCAACTTGTATTATATTGTGTATAGAACTTTCATACTGTATGCTGTACTACTGTATAATGTATAAGAATACCCACTGTTTAGTGGAAATAAAGTTTTATTATTATTATTATTATTATTATTTTTCTCTCTCTCTCTCTCTCTCTCTCTCTCTCTCTCGCTAGATTTTGTTATGTGTCATCCATGGTTTTTTACTTCCATTTTTATGTATGGATTATAATTTTGACTTTATTTCCGCACCACCCTTGAGGTAAAAGTCACGGCGCGTTTTTTATAGAGGTTTCCCCAATAGGCCTAAATCCTGTAGGGGGTTGGTGACCTCCCACAGCGTACACACAAACACGTGTCGCGTGAGTGCTGCCACCCCAGAGCTGTTTGATATATTTATTTTAATTATGAAAGGATCGCCTCTTCCCACTTTTATCCCTTCAAATTTTCTTGCAATTATACTTGCTAAATTAATTAGCAATGTTAGAAGTGTTGGGGAAGTAAATAATAATTAGAATATTTTTAGAGCAACACTGCCAAATTTTTATGCCACGTTTCTCTATTATCGTATAATATAGTATGCAGAATAGTTTTATTCTTCCTTGATACATGTCAGCACTTTCATTACAGTTATATTAGTATGAGTTATGTTTATGTATCATTCCTACTACACAAACCACGGGCGTTATACATCGTAGGGTTAGGAAACATGGCAATAGTGTAGGGAGGGGGTGACTCCACCCAAACCCTATGTTACGAGGAGGAACACTATAGGCAGATAATATGGCGTATCTTTTTTCTGGTATAGTCTTTCCTCTCTAATAATTTGGATACCATTCCATTCCATTTACGTTTGTGTACATCAGCCTAGCCGTGTTGTCCATATATTTGACATAGTTTGAGTCTACAACCTTCCATTTTTTTAGTCCCAGCTGTTTATGTCCCATTTCCTTACGTATAACCCTGCTACTTTGTAAAAATATTGACTTCTCTCTTTTTCTGATTTTCCTCCTGTTTTGTTTTTGCTTTGTCCCTCTTTTCATTTAGCAGTCCCCATTCCCTCCTGAGTCAGGCATCTTTTTATCCATACCTCTTTGAAATCCTCTGATTCCTTGGGTTTGCTGGCATTTTTTATTATTTCTTCTACAATGTTCACACTTTGGAAGGTTACTCTCAGAGGCCTTGACTTGTTTCCCTCATATTTTCCTAGTCTTTTGTATTCTCCAATATCTTTCACAGATGTCCTTTGATACTTCTTTCAGTATGTTCAATATCTTTACCATCTCCTTTTGGTCTCTGGAGATTCTGTTCCTTATTCCTTATTCATCTATACCAGTAATTTACTATATACTGAATTTGTTGATCTCAGCTGAACCCTAGTATGAGCATTGGGCTCTTTTCTTATGGTTTTATCTTTGACCTTATTTTTTAACTCTTGTTTCATTTTCACTGTTTCAGCACATGTACTTTGTACTTCAGCTGAACAAATTCTCATCATTTCATTTGCACGAGGTATCTTCTCATCAGTATCACAGCTTTGTTCTGTTAGAGTGCTTGCTTGCTTAATTTTATCTGTATCATTTTTTATCTCCTCCTAGAATCTCTCATGGTTGACCATGATACACCCCATTTCACTTGTTTTCTTTCTCAGTGAGTCTGCCTCAGCTAATAACTATTGTATTGTTGTGTCTTTTCTGTTTATTTCCTTTCCTAGCTTTTCATTTTTTCCCCTCTGCAAGTGTAGTTCCTATCTGACTGCCTCTTATTCACTTTCTCCACTAATTTATTATATGTTTCCATTTCACCCAGTTCTGGGTGGAAGTTATCATTCTGTTTTATACTTTTATCCATTCTCTTACTTTAATTCCCTCTCTCACCTACTAGAGGCATTCCTGCAAAGTAATCCATCTTACGGAAAGATAATTTTTGCCTATAATATGACATCTCCCTGCTACCCTCCTCGGTGGAAAGACAACACCCACTGTGTCAGCCCCACTTCAGTGAATTCCTAGGAACACTGATTCTTGATGTATATTTTCTTTGGACTATACTTTTTCACTTATACTTGCTCTGCTATATTAAATCATCACTTAATTTAGCGCAGTACCAAGCTCAACCCATTTAAAGATACTCCTAGGTATGTCAGTAGTGGAGTGCAGTGCTAAGCATCTGTCCTCTCACACTGTCATGGTCTGTGTGTGTGTGTGTGTGTTTACCTATTTGTATTACCTATTTGTGGTATGCAGGACTTGAGCTAAGCTCGTGTTGTCCTGTCTCCATGTCTATATTTATCCAGTCTAGTTTTAACCCGTTAACTGCTCTATACAGCCTGGGCTGTTCCAAGTGCGACTGCTCAATATAGCCCTGGCTGCACAGTTGAATTTTGAATATAGTGCCATGGTGACCAAGGCCGACCCATGCAAGCATGTTTAAGCCTTCAAAACTGAAACCGAAACCGAAAAAGCAAAAGAAAATGAAAACCATACATTCCAGTAGGGAATCAGACACTTCAGTGTTCATCCATGGCTTTACCAGGTAAATATTGAGTTTATATTTCGTTACTGTATACACTCAATCCTTGAGTACCGCGGGCAATAGGGACTGGATAAGGACCGTGGTACCCAAATCCGCGTCACTCAAACAATATGTTTACATGTATAATGGTACAATATGTTCTGGCAACTTTCCAAAAATCTCACTTTTACCCCTTCTTACCGCCTAACCCCATGTAAATTACCCCCACTTGCACCCACCATCAGGTAAAACATTGAAAGAGATATAACTGTTGTAATTAAAAACATCAATGGTATTAAAAATAGCATTAACAAAAATAAAAGTTGGGATGGGTACCCTTTTGTTGATACGTAGCTCCCCGGTATTTTCCTCCCATCCCCCAACCCCAATGTTGTTGTCAAAGTTTCGCCTTCTCTCATATCATGTGGCTTTCAGGAGAGACCTTAGGCCATATGGTTAGACAAAAATTTATGGGTCTGGTAGTTTTAGAGTACGAAATACTGTAGAACGAAAATTTGTGCTAACAAGAAAAAATTACTTTAATCCGTGTGTTCTCGTGAGTTAGCGTTCAGTTTCACATTTTTCGTTTGATATCGCGTTTCCCAACGCATTTCTGATAAACTAAACATATGGCTAAACTGCTCAATCAGTTTGAAATGTGTTGGGAAGAGCGATACCGAACGAAGAGTAATGTGTTGGGAAGATCGATACCGAACGAAGAATGTGAAACGAAACGCTAACTCAGGAGAACACATGGATGAAAGAGTACCTTTTTTCTGGTTTGCAAACATTTTCGCTCCATTTTGTTCCCTAAAACAGCCAGACCCGTAAATTTTAGTCTAACTATACGGCCTAACGTCTCTCCCGAAGGCCACATGATACGAGAAGGCAAACTTTGACAACAACTTTGGGGTTGGGGGGGCAGAGAATGGAAATACCGTGGAGCTACGTATCAACAAAAGAGTACTCAGTGGAGGTGGTGTTGACCCAGTCCAACTTCTGTTTTTGTTAATGCCATTTTTAATACCACTGATGTTTTTAATTACAACAGTTATATCTCTTTCAGTGTTTTACCTGATGGTGCGTATAGGTGGAGGTAAATACGTGGGGTAAGATGGTAAAAAGGGGTAAAAGTGAAAGTTTGCTTTCTCTGACGCTCCACATAACGCCCTATAAGCTTCTCAGTCAGTTTCAGGACAACATATAAACCTTCACAGCTGCCAGATTGCATCACTTCCTACACACGATCTTTATCTTCTCCCTGTCCTTCCAAATCATTATTATGGTGCTTTCTTTTATGCTATGGTTTTTCTTTTTTTCTTTTGCCATTTTGGTATTTGTACGCTTAAAGCAGTGGAAGAACCTTACCAATTCAGTTCATATTCCTCCAGTTTGTTTTCTGTATTTTTCTGACTATTTCCAGGGTAGTAAATTACCTTTTCCTGCTGAAAAATTTCCCACTTTTTATCATCACGTTCCTTAAGCCATAACATGATTGTCTTGATGTACTCAAAGGTGATTTTCGTCTCCCAACTTCCCAACTGGATGCTACGTTAGGTTAGGTTAAATTATAAGGTATAGTTAAGATAGGTTAGGTCAAGTCTAAACACTTAGGTTAGGACAGGCCCTAATTTCGCCGTAACCCTGATGTGTCAAACAAGTTGACAGCGGAATACAACTTAAAACGACGGGGGAAACAAATTTAGTATGAAACATTTATTTACCTCCCAGAGTAATCCGACAAACATAAGACTATCAGGAAGAAGAACGAAGAATGTGAAACTGAATGCTCACACGAGCAGAAGTATTTTGTGTGTGTGTGTGTGTGTGTGTGTGTGTGTGTGTGTGTGATTAGCAAACATTTTCGTTCAGTTTCGTCTCCTAAAACTCGAAACCCATATGACTGTGAGGTAGAGTCTGTGAGACGCGAGAAAGGACTTGATAGCCGTATGCTCAGTCGGTCCTAAATGTGTTGGGAAGCACGAAACCGAACGAAAAATGTGGAACTGAACACTAACAAGAACACATAGACGACAGTATTTTTTTCTAATTAGCAAACATTTTCGTTCCATTTCGTCCCCTAAAACTGCGAAACCCATTATGAGTGTGGGGTGGAACTAGGTGAAGCATGAGAAAGGATTGATAACAGTATGCTCAGTTAGTTGGAAGCGTTGGGAAGCATTAAATCGAACGAAGAATGTGGAACTGAACGCTACGATAACACATGGACGAAGGAGTAACTTTTCCTCTAATTAGCAAACATTTTCGTTCCATTTCGTTCCTTAAAACTGCAAAATCCATGATAATTGTGGGTAATAAGAACTAGATGAGGGATGAGAAAGGACTGATAACCATATGCCCAGTTGGTCCAAAATGTGTTGGGAAGCATGAAATCAAACGAAGAATGTGGAACTGAACTGTAACTTACGAGAACGCAAGGTTTTTTTTTTTTTTTTTTTTTTTTTTTTTTTTTGATTAGCATACATTGTCGTTCCATTTTGTCCCCTGAAACTGCCGAAACCCATAAATTTCGTCAAACCGTTCGGCCTTGAGTTTGCCCAGAAAACATATTTCCATTCTGTATGCGTATTCATAAAAAACAACAGGAACCCTCAGCCAGGAACAACGCTTGCCCATTCGTTTCAAAACTAACCATAGGTTTTTCATGAAAATATGCCCACTGTGCTTCCCAGGCAAAATTTCAGCAACCTAACCTATCCCATCTCACTAGGGCTGTTTGGCTGAGGTGGCTGGCTGTGGTACTGAGATAAATACCCATACAGAATGGAAATATGCACCCAGGAAATGTACCCAGAGGTGAGAGGGTGACGTCATAGCGCGCGGCTTTCAAATTTCGTCCCCAGGCCAGCTTACTTCCCGCGTGAGCTCGAGTTTTTCCGCGTGTTGACATGACTTGTCTCATTATGCTGACCGCGTTAGAACAAAAACGTGTTACTTAACCACGTGTTACTTAAGGATTGAGTGTACTTTGGCATGTGTCCTCTCAATTCCTAAGACAAAATTTGGCCTTTGGGAAATTTCATTTTTACCCCTATGTCTGCACACCACAGACACCTCCAAAAAACTGCCATGAGCAGTTAACAGGTTAAACACAGAATGGCTCGATATCTGGATTTTTCCCATCTAGTTTTAAACACATGAATGTTTTTTGCCTGCATCACCTCCTCGTCTAAGTCATTTCAAGTACCTATGCTTGTGTTGGGAAAACTGAACCTTTTAAGATGATTAAGACATCTACTTTTCCTCAACTTGAAGTCATGTTGGAGTGGCCCTGGTGAGAGAGGATAGTGTTTGGAAACTCCCTGTACTGTTGTTTGCAGATGATACTGTGTTGTTGAGTGAAGATGAAGGGGAGCTGCAAGGCTTGGTGGATGAGTTTGAGAGAGTGTGTAAGAAACGGAACCTAAAGGTGAATGTAGGGAAGAGTAAAGTGATGGTCTTTGAGAGAGGTGAAGTCAGTGAATGTATAGCGAGATTGGATGGTGAGGAATTGGAAAATGTGAGTACGTTTAAGTATTTGGGTAGTGTGATGAGTAAGGATGGAGGTTTGGAGGGTGAAGTGCTTGAAAGGGTACAGCAGGGAAGAAAGGTTGCTGGTTCCTTGAAAGCAGTGATAAGAAACAGGGAAGTGAGCATGGAAGTAAAAAAGTTACTACATGACAGTATTGTGATACCAACTCTAACGTACGGAAGTGAAGCTTGGACGTTGTTGGAAGGACACAAGTCAAGAGTGAGAGCAGTGGAAATGAGTTATTTAAGAGGAGCTTGTGGAGTCACGTGGAGAGACAGGCTGACGAATGAGGATATAAAGGAGCGTTGTGGTGTTGATGTGGATGTGATAGGGAGCGTTGTGAGGAACACACTGAGGTGGTTTGGCCATGTGGAGAGGATGGAGGATGAAAGACTGACGAAGAGAGTGTATGTGAGTGAGGTGGAGGGTGGAAGAGGGAGGGGGAGACCGAGGATGAGATGGAGGGATGGGGTGGAGAGGTATATGAGAGAGGGGGGTGTGAGTTGGGAGCAGGGTGGTGAAATGGCGGGGGACAGGGCGACTTGGAGGCGATTTGTTTGTGGCCACCCCAAACGGGATTGAGGCGTCTGGCAATAGATAGATAGATAGAAGTCATGACCTCTTGTTCTTCCATTGTCTAACACAAAAAGATCTGCTTTGTCCACCTTTTCCAATTCACTTACATTTCTGAACATCATGATCATGTCTCTTCTTTCCCTTCTCTTGCGCAGTATTGGTAACTTCAGTTTTTCCAATGTCTCTTTGTAGGTCAGTTCTCTTAAGCATGGTATCATCCTTTTAGCCATCCATTGAACCCTCTCCAGTTTATCAATATGCCTTTTCAAATGAGGTGATCATACCATAGCTGCATACTCTAGTTTTGGTCTTATCATGGTTGCTACCAACTCCCTGAGCAATTCCTTGTCCATATAATTAAAAAAGCACTCTCTTGTTGGTCAGTAATTCACAAGTGCCTCCAGTGATTGTGTTTATATGCTTTTCTGGGGGCAAGTCATCCTGAATAATCACTCCCAAGTCATTCTCATTGTTTCTTTTGCTTTTATGTTGACAAGTGATTCTGAATAATCACTCCCAAGTCCGTCTCATCGTTTCTTTTACTAATTATCTCATTGCCCATTTTATATGTCCAATGCGGTCTTTTTTTCACTCACTCTCATTTCTAATACATGACATTTCTTTGCACTGAAATCCATTTTCCAAGTCTGGCTCCAGCTGTGGAGTTTATCCAAGTCCTCATGCAGTTCTTTATAACTATAAATACATTTAATATGTTTCATGATTTTAACATCATCTATGAACATACTTATGTAACTGTTTAAATTCCATCCATCCATCATCCAATCCTAGGTCGCCACATGAGGAGCGTAGGAGCCCGGGGCTAGGCAAGTTGGTCCTGACATTTAAGATGAGAGTGACCAGCCTCACTCATCCCTGAGTGGCATTACGTGAACAATGCGCCCCCAACCATCCCTTGGATATAAACCTTCACCGGCTCAATCCAATTGGAGTGCTGTAATTACCCACTATACCACCAGGTGCCATAATTTGGTTATATGGTTACCACCCAGCATAATAAATGGTTTCCTATTGAAGAGAAAACCATTTGGCTTGTCACTTAGTGTAAAGTCACCCACAGGCAGAAGGAAGAGGAAAGACTGAAGGAAAGATAGATGGAAGAGGGAGTGTAAAGTCACTCATAGGCAAAAGGACAAGGAATGAATGAAGTAAAGAACAACAGAAGAGGAAGGAGAGAAAGAAGGAAGGAGGAAAGGAAAGGACAGACACCTGAGAGCAGCACTACATCGAATGAGTGGATGGTACCTTCTGGCAAATAATTTATATGCATCAGAAACATTGTTGGGGCTAAGACAGAGCCTTGGGGTACTCCACTGGCCACATTTTTCCTTTGTGAAACCTTGTCTTCTGTAACTGTTCTCATCTGCCTGCCTATGAGATAATCTTCCATCCACTTTAATAGTTGGCCATGCACTCCTCCAAAGGTCTTCAACATCCACAACAGTTTCTTTTAGGCTATCCTGTCACATGCTTTCTTGAGATCTAGGTAGACACAGTCTGCCCACCCCTCTCTCTTTTGTATGATATCTATTACCCTACTGTAGAAACTTTGTAGGTTAGTAACACAAGACCTTCCTTCCCTAAAACCAAATTGTCTTGGTGTTATCATTTCATTTTTGTCAAAGTACTTCAGTCATCTTTTTCTAATAATTTTCTCACAGAATTTACAAACAACTCCAGTAAGTGATTCTATAATTGAGTGGATCTTCCTTGTCTCCCCCCATGAACATTGGCACATTTTTTGCTGTTATCCAATTTTTAGGTTATTGTCCATTTTCCAGGCTACAGTAATTGGTCAGCACATTCTTTCAGGATATGTCCTACCGCACTATCTAGTCGCATTACTTTTGTCACATCCAGGTCCCTTATCAACTGTAGCACCTTATTCATGTCAACTGCAATTTCCACCATTGTTGTCATCCAGGGTTCCATTTCAGGTTCATTAAATTCCTTTTCCAACACATAAACTGACAACAGCTTGTTATTCATTGTTTTGCACAAATCTTCTTCTGTTTTGGAAGTGTCATTTCTATCTCTGAATCATATTATACTGGACTGTCCTTAACTTTCATTTTACCATTTACAAACCTATAAAATAGATTAGGTTATTTTTTACATTTAGTTACAGTATCTTTTTCATATTTTCTTCCTTTTCTCCACACCCTCACAAATTCATTTCTTACCTGATTGTATTCCTCCCAAGCCATTTCACTATACCTTCTCACTTTTTTCCATGCTTTGTGTCTTACCTCAAGTGCCATTTTACACCTATTGTTAAACCATTCTTTCTTCCTGACCATTGCTGTGGAGAATTTTTGAACATATTACTGTCTATATCTATCTGTTAACTCTTGTTTTATATACAGTTCTTTTATCTGGAACTCATGTTTCTCATCAACATCTGTGATTGCATTCATTTTGCTCCAGTTTACACTTTGGCAAAAGTTTCTTAGGGAAGCAAAGTCTGCCTTTCCATAATTGTATTTATTTTCTCTGTGTTTTTCATCTCTTTCTCCTTCCCGTACTCCCACCACTTCCATCCTAATAACCAGATGATCACTTTTACCAAAGGGACATTGGTAGGGCATGTTTTTCACATCATTTGAGTCCTTTGTGAATATCAAGTCCAGCCTCTAATTCTTGTATTTTCTTTAATGAATTTAGTTAACACGTTTTCCATCACCATTTCCATCAGTTTATTTCCCCATGATTCCTCATTATTCCCAGCATCCATACTTTCCCAATCAACTTTTCTGCAGTTAAAATCCCTGATTATTATTCTGTTTCTTCATTCAGTTAACATCTTTATCTTTACATTGGATTCTCTTACCAACTGTTGATAATCTTCTTTCGTCCATACCCAAGTTTGGGGGAGCATATAAAATACTGTAACATCTATTTTTTCTTCTTAACAGTCCTCTATTTCCATTTCCAAAAGTTCAGTTGTGGTATTTTCAATTTGAGTCTTTTTCGTTTTTAAATCAGTATGGGTTAGAATCATCACATCTTCCCCCTCTCTATCCTTCCTCCACACATTATAGTTGTTCCATCCAAATAATTTTGTATCAATATTCCGGGGCAATTAGGTCTCCACCACGCAAATAATTTCATGTTTCTTTTCATTTATGTAGTCTCCAATTTCCCCTTTGTTGGATAGTAATCTTTCTACATTACTATACATGATTTCTAGATTTACTGTCCCAGTATTGTCTTGACTCATTCTTCTCTTCGTCATATTCACAACCATACCCCCTGTTTCCTTCATTCTAGTTCATCACACACTACTTCCTTACTTTCATGTCCATCACTCTCCAAAAAAAACCTACATTCCTCCTCTGTCCTCCTGTCATTTTTTTTTCCCTTTACCTGTTCCTTCAAAGATTTTAAAACTTCTCTTTCATCTTCATTCAGATCTTTTTTTATTATAATATTTTCTATCCCTGCTTCTTTACTTAGTTTCCAGGTCACTTTAAGTATGTCATTTACCACACTTTCTGGTGACAGCTTAACTCTCCTTGGTCTTGCTTGTCCCTTATGTGGTCCTATCCTCCATACTTACTCAATTTCTTTTTCCCACATGCTTCCATCTTGATTGATCTTACCCAGTATTTCTCCTACATGATTCAAGTCTCATGAGTCTCACATATCTAACCTTTTCTTCCTCCTCCCTGTCTCCAAATATTACCACACATCTGTTCCTTTCTGCAGTTTCTATCACTATTTTCAATTTCTTCTTCAATTTTTTCACTACATTTTATTCCATTTTTTCATGTTCAATTCCCTCTCTTCTTGAATGAGTTTCCCTAACCTAACCACTTCTTTCTTTTCTTCCACATGTGCCCACCTTGCCTTTTGTTCTTCTAACACACTACTCACCCTCATTTTATTACTGCTGTCTCCAGTAATAATATTTTCAATATTTTCTTGTCTCAGATTCTCGCACCCCTAGTTTGCTTTTTCATTGGCCTGTATCAGACTCTGTATAGTGTTTTCGGTCATTTCGGACATGTTTCTTGATACTTGATCCTCCACTTTCTTTTCTAGTTTGCCAGTCCTCATGATCAATGTTTTAATCAACTCCTTCACATATGTTTCACTGTCAGATCCTGGAAATTCTGGTCCCTCAGTGTTTACATTGGTGGCCATGTTTGTTGGTGCCACGATCAGTTGTTACTGAAATTCATGAAACATCCATGTACTGTATACACAGTTATTTGCTGACATTGGCTATTTACATTTTTGACTGACTTAATTGACAGTACTTTAAACTTTAGAGAATAACTACCGTAATGGAGACAGGACAAACACAATTCCTGAAAACTGCTCAAGGTTTGTAGTGGAGTTGGTTGGAACATGTCTGATCGCTGTGGCTCTAGGTGTGTGTGTGTGTGTGTGTAATTCACCGGGTCGGTCAGGATCACTTGATGGTCGTGATTGTCAGCTTTTACCCTCCCGGAAGGGAGCTGAGAGCTAATATAGTCCGATCTAAGGGCAAGGCTGTGACCTTCACACGGTGTGTGTGTGTGTGTGTGTGTGTGTGTACATGCATGTGGGCAGAATCCGTGCATGCATGTAGCATATACAGTACTTACAGATGGTGGTAGGTGGTGGTGATCATCACCCACTCACTTAATGTGATGCTCCCTACTTCTTCCCTCATCTTTATTGTTCAGTTTGTGTCTGCCCTCCACCCATCTATTACCTCCATTCTTCAAATCACTTTTATTACTCTTCTCTCCACATTAGCAGTATTGCTACAGTGAGTGACTGTCCTAATGGTTTCCATTAATTGTGGAAACCATTTGCATTGCTCAGGGGCAACCATATAACCAGAGAACAGGGTGATATGGAGCCCACTGCGGCATTAATCCTGGAAACCATTTACGTTGCTTGGTGGCAGCCATATAACCAGATAACAGGGTGATGTGGAGCCCACTGTGGCATTAATCCTGGAAACCATTTACATTGCTCAGTGGCAACCATATACTGTAACCAGATAACAGGGTGATATGGAGCCCACTGTGGTGCCTGTGTTAACTGGGTGGGGAGACACAAATGCAACATCCATCTGGAACAAGCTTCCACACTCTGCCCCACACCCTGCTGTGGTGAGATGCTGTCTGTCACAAGGGAACATCAGTTTGCTGCACAGGACATCCCTGCAGGGGCAGTTGTTCCCTGCAGTTGATGGGTCTGCTCGGCCAAATAGACTGAGGCTACTTAAAAACAACAGCAACAGCAGTACTTATACATCATATATTATCCCAAGGATCTTGTGATTCTCACTCCACAGGAAATAGCATAGTACACCATATGTGACCATTGAGTTTTTCTGCAGGATGTACTTGTGGTACTGAGAGCACCAGTTCCCCAGCCCAATATTCATGAACGCATGGGGTGGTATCATCCTGATGTGACGAGGGAAGAGGCTGAGGAGTATCTGGCCAGGATACCGTGTGATGGAGCTTTCCTGGTTCGCCCCTCCAGACAGCCTGGCAAAATCAGCATTTCCTTTAGGTCAGAAGATTACTCTTGATTCTAGCTTGGTATTTTTTCTTGTTTATGCTAGTTTTTTAACCTCTTCAGTTAGACAATCAATGTGCTGTCAGCATGCGTGTTGTGTTTGCTCTCCCTTATTCTGCATTTGCAGTAGTGGCATTGCTGACAAGCCAAATGGTTTCCTGTACACCAGGAAATCATTTACTATGCTAGGTGGTAACCATACAGCCAGATTATGGCACATGCTGGTTTACTGGGTAATTAAGGTGCTCCAATCAGATTGAGCCTAATATCTAAGGGGTGGTTAGGGTTTATTGCTCACATAATGCCACTCAGGGATGAGTGAGGCTGGTCACTCTCATCTTAAATGTCAGTACCAGCTTCCTTAGCCCCGGGTTCCTATGCTCCTCATGGAGCGATATAGGATTGGATAATGGATGGATTGATGACATGGCTGAGTTAATTAGTATATATAGTTCTATTCAGTACACATACTGTATGTAGAAACTACTTTAACTTTGGTGTAGTAGAAACACTGTATGACAAAACTAATCAGATGTTTAAACAATAAACTAAACTTTGATTTTCATATGATTAACTTACTAAAGCTTCCATCTTAATGGTGGAGTTTACATGCATATGGACAGAAATTAGAATGTTGAGATGGACAAGTAGGGTATAACTGAGAGATGAAAGTAAGAATAGTGTTCTGCAAGAGAGATGTAGCACAAATAACATTAGAAAAGTGATGCAAACCAGTAGGTTGAAATTTGTAGAAGAGTGGGGATAGTGACTGGCT
The DNA here is from genome assembly GCF_032717465.1 of Coenobita brevimanus. Taxonomy (NCBI): domain Eukaryota; kingdom Metazoa; phylum Arthropoda; class Malacostraca; order Decapoda; family Coenobitidae; genus Coenobita; species Coenobita brevimanus. The sequence goes on along the minus strand of NC_137015.1, from coordinate 12,691,898 downwards.
GAGGAGGATCACAGGTGTCATTATAGAAGGAGGAGTGCTGAGGACCAAGGAAGACAGGATGAGGTCCTGCATTGAAACCTCAGACCTTCAAGGTGGGGAACTGAGAAAAATGCTGTAGTGTTATTGCTATCTATCTATCTATCTATTGCCAGATGCCTCAATCCCGTTTGGGGTGGCCACAAACAAATCGCCTCCAAGTCGCCCTGTCCCCCGCCATTTCACTCCCCTGCTCCCAACTCACACCCCCCTCTCTCGTATACCTCTCCACCCCATCCCTCCATCTCATCCTCGGCCTCCCCCTCCCTCTTCCCCCCTCCACCTCACTCATATACACTCTCTTCGTCAGTCTTTCACCCTCCATCCTCTCCACATGGCCAAACCACCTCAGTGTGTTCCTCATAACGCTTCCTATCACATCCACATCCACACCACAACGCTCCTTCATATCCTCATTCATCAGCCTGTCTCTCCACGTGACTCCACAGGCTCCTCTTAAATAACTCATTTCCACTGCTCTCACTCTTGACTTGTGTCCTTCCAACAATGTCCAAGCTTCACTTCCGTACATTAGAGTTGGTATCACAATACTGTCATGTAGTAACTTTTTCACTTCCATGCTCACTTCCCTGTTTCTTATCACTGCTTTCAAGGAACCAGCAACCTTTCTTCCCTGCTGTACCCTTTCAAGCACTTCACCCTCCAAACCTCCATCCTTACTCATCACACTACCCAAATACTTAAACGTACTCACATTTTCCAATTCCTCACCATCCAACCTCGCTGTACATTCACTAACTTCACCTCTCTCAAAGACCATCACTTTACTCTTCCCTACATTCACCTTTAGGTTCCGTTTCTTACACACTCTCTCAAACTCATCCACCAAGCCTTGCAGCTCCCCTTCGTCTTCACTCAACAACACAGTATCATCTGCAAACAACAGTACAGGGAGTTTCCAAACACTATCCTCTCTCACCAGGGCCACTCCAACATCCACAACCCTACCTTGTACCTCTTTTATTACCCCATCCATGTGCAGATTGAACAACCATGGAGACATGACACATCCCTGTTTCAAACCAACTTTCAAAGAGAAAAATTCACTTAGTTCACCATCCACACGCACTGCAGCCTTCGCACCATCGTACATACTCTTCACAGCATTCAACAACTTCCCATCTACTCCATATATTCTTAACACTTTCCACAATCCTTGTCTGTCCACCCTGTCATATGCTTTCTCCAAATCCATGAAAGCCGCATACAACTTCTTTCCCTTCTCTAGAAACTTTTCCACTAAAGATCTAAGAATGAATATCTGATCTACACAACCTCTTCCCTTCCTAAAGCCTCCCTGTTCTTCTCCAACTAATTTCTCTGTTCTTTCTCTAACTCTGTCTATAAGTATCCTACCATACACTTTTCCTATTATACTAAGAAGGCAAATGCCCCTATGATTACCACACACTTCTTTTTCCCCTTTTCCTTTGTACAAGGGAATAATTATACCTGACTTCCAATCCTCCGGGACTCTACCTTCCTCCCAGGCCAATCTGCACATCTTCCACATCCATTCTACTACTATCTCTCCCCCATGCTTCAGCATTTCACCACACACTCCATCAATTCCTGGGGCTTTCCCCGATTTAACTTTCTTCATTGCTTCCACAACTTCTATCCTACTGATTTCTTCCTGTCTTCTCACCTCCCTCCTTCTCCCAGCCATTCCCTAGCCACTTATACTCGCATTACTTCCATCCTCTACGTTCAACAATTCCTTAAAGTGTTCTCTCCATCTGCTCACTTTTTCTCCCTTCTCCACTAGTAATCTACCATTTTTATCTTTCACTCCCCTGCTAACTTCACTTCCACCCTGCCTTACTCTTTTCACTTCTCTCCAGAACATTTTCTTACAGTCCCTCCACTTTACACTCAAATTCCTTCCAAATTCCTCATCCACTCTCTTCTTACTCTCTCTTACTAATCTTTTCACCTCTCTCTTCCTTTCCACATATAACTCTCTCTTCCGCCTCTCATCTTCTTCCACGCCCCTATTTCTCATCCATTCATTGTATGCTTTCTTCTTTTGTGCCACAGCCTGTTTCACCTCTTCAGTCCACCACGCTGTTCCTTGCACCCCCCTCCGTCTTCTCTTCCTTCCACACACCACATCACATGCTGCACATATTTCTTCTGTAAATATCTTACACATACCTTCCACGTCTCCCATCTGCTCCAATTCATATTTGCCCAATCGTCCCTCCACTTCTCTCTTATACTCTGCCTTTTTCTCATCCTCTTGTAACCTTTCCACTCTCCTTGCAACTACTCCTTCCTCTCATCTTTCCCTTCTTCTATTCCTCCATCTTACTTGCATCCTAATTCTGGCCACCACCAAGTAGTGGTCAGAAAGTCCACTCCCCCAACCTCTATACACTCTTGCATCCTTTACACATCTTCGCATCCTTTCATCCACACACACATAATCAATCATTGCCTTCCTTTCATTCAGTTCACCACCCACCCTTCTCATCACTCGCCATGTATACCTGTGGATCATTTTATGCCTGAAGATGGTATTGGCTATCACCAACCCCCTCCCAGCACAAATGTCCACTAACGCACTCCCATTCTCATCTATCTCAGCAGGCACACCCCACTCACCAACTATTCCATCCACCTTCACATTCCCAACTTTACCATTCATATCACCAATCAAAAACACTCTCTCATTCCTTCCAAACTTTTCCATGCACACTTCCACATTTGTCCAGAACTCTTCTCTCACTCTTCTAGCACGATCTTGCGTTGGCGCATACACACACACACAATCGCCCACATTTGTATTCCAACTTTCAACTTTACCCACACAATCCTTGACCCAACTGATCCATACTGTCTTATGCTCTTCTTCCATCTTTTACTCACAACTATACACGCTCCTTCCTTTGCCCTCTCATTCTCATCTACTCCTGCACATATACCCCATCCATACTCCCATTGTCTCACACTTTCTCCTCTCCATTTTGTTTCAGTTATTCCACATACATCCACTTTCGCATCCTCAAGCACCTGGACAATCTCTCTCTCTTTCACCTCATCATTCGCTCCTCTTACATTCCATGTACTCATTACCAAGTCCTTTGTCCGGTCCTGGGTCGTCATCGTTTGGTCAGTCCTTGTCCGAGGCTTCTTGTTTGTTTTTTTAGTTAGTTGTTTTCTGGGGAGGGGCACTAACCCTTCGCCAGCCCTTTTAGTCGCCTTTTACGACAAGCAGGGATACTGGGGGAGTATTCTTGAAAACCCCCCATCTGATAAAAAGACACACATGCAAGTTAGGTGAGTGGTCTCAAACATAAACTATGTAAAATATCTCGCACAAATATTTTGTAGCTAGAGCAGTGTTGTATTTTTTACACCTTGCAGTGCACAGTATACAGTGTTGTAGGTGGATGGGTAAAAAATTTACTGACTGAAACCTTTTTTGACTATACTTAAAATGCATAATGTATTTTTTTGTTTTTTGGTTCAGGGCTAATGGGAATGCTAAACACTGCCGGATAGATCAAGACGATCAGCATTACACCATTGGCACTGCCACTTTTGAATCTCTTCTCGACCTAGTTCGGTATTATGGAAGTAATTGCCTTTACCGCCATGTCAAGCTGCGGTATCCAGTAACTAAAAGAGTCATGCAGGGACTGCTTGACCAGGTAAAACTTATGAGTTTCAAATTGAAGTTATTTTTTCTTTTAGTTTGATTTTCTTATTGTAAACCATTAGCTTTGTGGAAGTTTTGGCATTATTTACAGATATTTCTTTATCAGACTGGCAGTTTAATGCAGTGATCACTAAATGTTACCTTATCATAATGGATTTTTTGATATGCTGATATGTAATATAAAGTAATGCAGAGTTTGCAGCAGTAGACACTAGATTTATGTTTTTATTACCTTTAACAGGATCAGGTTGGGACTGTGCAGGCAGGGGGTTACGTCACTTATGTCAGCAATGTGAGTTCCTCTCCAGATCTACTGTCTTTTTGCCCGAAAAAGGCTGAAAGCTTTGTTTATATTAAATTATAGTTACTGTGTTTGTTATATTTGTGATAATCCTTGTTATGTTAAGATGTGCTTTCTTACCATTTCTTATGACATGCTCTTTTCTGTCATGTAGTTTTGACACTCATTTCTATCACAAATCACCCATTTCTGGGTTACCAAGCCTGACCTAATTTATGCAAACCAAACCAAACGAGACATCCGTTCTTTCTTTGCCAAACCTAATCTAGTAAAACCTCACCTCATGTAAGCCAACATAACCAAACCTAACGTAATTCTGTTCTTCACCCACTCCTCCCTTGAGACACAATCTTTCAGGTAATATTTAATGGATATTTCATTATTGTTATTACTGTATTCAGTTTTGATCAGCCATCATAGAGAATAGTTTATACAGTGTTAGGTATATCAACTGGCAGAAGGAAGTACAGTATCCAGATTTCATGGTTGTATGAATACACATATTCACCTGTTTTATTATTTGATCTCTGTGGATCAGTTACCTGCAGTAAGACAGATACTTGAAAAAGCATCTCATATCATATTGTATTGTATCTTTTATAAGGGCTCCAACATGCTTGCATGTGTTCGCCTTGGTCACCTAGTGGCGCCTATCCATGTTGCTCAATCTCTGGCAGCCTCCCCATTCAGTCCCATATCCCTGAGGACACACTGTCTTTTTTGGTCTACCTCTTACAGCCCTACCCCCGGCATTCACATGTCTGACTTTCGGCACCCATTTGTCATCGTTTGTTTTCTCCACATGCCCAAACCAGCTCAATCTGCCCCTCCTCATCACAGTACCAGTACCCTCCAATCCCATTATCTCAGCTACTCAGTTGTAAACCTTGCACCTCCAGGCCTCGCATTCAAGGATGCACTACACATCCATCTAATCATTGTCATTTCTGTATGTTTGAGCCTACGAATATCCTCTTTCTTTACTGCCCAGGTCTCATTACCACACAGCATTACACTCCTAACACATGCTGCGCACAGTATCCCTTAGCACAGAGGGAGAGCCCTCTCTGTATCTCGAGAGGCAACAGGTCCCTCAACTTCCTCCAACCACTCTTTACCCTAACCACACCTGCAGCACATAACATGTCCCCCGAATAACAAAATTCTTCTACACACTCAAGAGATTCATCAGTACATAAATGCTGTCTTCAACACACCACAGACACGCTCTCCTCGACACACTACAGATGTGGAATCAGCATTATATTGCAGTCTGCCTTTAATGCCACCACATCTCTTATGCACCCACATATCACAAATACTGGACAAGATGGAGCTACTTCCCACACCCTAATGGCAAACCACACGTGGCCACTCTCCTTCCGCCTTGACAGTATCGCCATGAGCCCTAGATATCACCACTTTTGTTTTATCCACATTTGCTCTCAAACCCTTGTGCCCCGTACAACTTCCCCCTTGGGAGTCCATTTCTGATGTCATGTGAGAGAGCTTTAACCCGCCCCGTCCCGACGACGTATGGGTACGTCACCACGATTTGCATTTGCCAGTCCCGGCGACGTACCAGTACGTCGTGCAATTGCAAGGTCGCTAATTTGCACAATTTTCAATTTTCGCACGTGATTTTTCGTATGTATACACGGGACACCTTCCTCTATTCCTGTACAAGATACCAAGCAGGGACAATGCCTTACACTGCATAACCTCCCCCCTCCCCCCCTCACGACATTGTCTTGGCAAAGGACCTGTTACCAGTGACCTGGCTAGTAAAGTTATTCAGGGCCAGAGTGATTCCCCAATCGATGACAATGTGGAGGACAATGTTTACATAGCATTAGAAGAAGAAACAGCCAGAAATAATGATCAGGTAGTGTGGCAAAAATAGGTCAGGTATGGTGATTAGTTAGTGAGTGAAACAATGCTTATAATGCCTTTATTACTGCTTGAAAACCAATATACTGTCATACTACATATACATTCGTACCAAGTAAATAAATAAGTACCGTTTATGAGTGGATAAAATAGTTACCCTCCCATAGAACTCGTTTTCTTTGGTGCCAGCATGTTAGAAAACCCACTCAGGTAAGGAGGAACTCCTACCTGGATTGGGCACTTTAAACCTCAGGTGAGCGATTTCTCTATGAATTTTCGATGTTTCTCACCAAAAGCGAAGGTTTTAGCCAAAAAAAAAAATTTCGAAAATACCTCGGGACTGGGGGATGTCGGAGGTGCGGAAAGCCTCGGGACGTGACGGGTTAAGCACCTTCACCAATCAACAAAAACAATGTACAGGTCCCTTTTCAGCTTACAAACATACATCATCTAATCCTGTGTTGCCCCGTGAGGAGGATTGGAACCGGGACTAGGCAAGTTAGTCCTCACATTTAAGATGAAAGTGACCAGCCTCACTCATCCCTGAGTGGCATTATGTGAGCAATAAACCCCAACCACCCCTTGGATATAAACCTACACAGGCTTAGTCTGGCTGGAGCGCCTTAACCCGACAATTGTGGCTTTAGATTTCCTGGTTTACCCCTCTTTGTACAGGAAAACATTTTTTTTTTTAAAGTAATTTTTGCTTGTATGAAATGAAAGAGTGCATGGAAAAGTATAGGAAAAACAAATATGAGTTCTTTATTTACCATAGTTCAGCTATGGTGAAGGTAATGAGGACTTAAGGGAGAAATATGTAGTGCGCCCATTTAAAAAAATCTTGCTTATATGATGTACACTTGGAGAAATTTCCGCACAGGACACTGCGTAGATGGCAGCAGCAGCGAGAGACAGAAATGATCTGGTAACAGTGCTGGGGGGTGAAGCAGGGGGTGGGAGTTGCAGGGAAGGTGAGTGAAGGAGGAGAGGAGGGGTGATGGTGGGGGTAGGTGTGTGTTAGGGAAAGGTTAAGTAGCCATTAATTGTGTCAACAGACTCTGCATAGATAATCATTCCAATACGATTTTTCTATTAATAATAAAAGGTAGTGGCAACAAGCTGCTAATGATGGTTCAGTATATGATGGAATAAGTCCAATACCTAAGCAAATAGGTATTGCCAATACGTAACCTTATCCTACGTCTCCGTCATTCCATCCCCTCATCGGAAAGTTTTGTATTGTTGACCGAGAATTTACAGATATCTAGAATTGATTTCAGTTGCTTCTCATGCAAGTTGCTTAACAAAGATAATTTAACTTTCATTGCAACTTGTATTGAATACAGAATGTAACATCCTGTAATAGTCCATTTTATAGTTGTATAAGTCAACTACTGTTATCTTAAAGCCGAACGCTGGCAAAATAAGGATAATATATCCTTTTGACTGACGGCGTAATTTGTTATCCTTTTTTAAGTCGTATAGGGACTTACCCTGCTTACGGATGGATGAGCCTGGCATTCATACCAGACTATAAATTTAAGCATACTCCAGTCAACACTTTCTTAGGGCCAATCTCTCATATCTTAATAGGCTTATATAACTTTATGCTTATGTGCATGTGTGTGTGTAATTATACGAGTATTAACCCATTAGTGCCCAGGTCCTCAATATAGGATGGAACTGAGCATTTTCAAAATTTAATAGGGAAGGAACCCGAGGGTAGGGACCTGTGAGCTTCGTGACCATGAGCCGACAGGCGGAGGGCGGTACCCCTAGCACCCTTCCAGCAAAATCCCTCGCACAGGAAATCTGGGAGCCAATGGGTTAAAAGTGCATAATTCACTCTCTCTGGCACAAGCATTAGATTACCTTTTTTTTTTTTTTTTTTTTTTTTTTTTTTTTTTTTTAATACTCTGGGCAAAGGCTTCAGGGCCTATATCTTGGGGGCAGTAGCCTATCCCAAGGCTTAGTAGTCCTCCTACACCTCCACATGTCACCACTTCGGCACTAACACCCAACGTCCATATTGAATACATGCTAGGGCTGTCTCATACAGGACTGGTGTATTGGTATTAGCGGGGGTATTTTTACGACAAGTCAGCACGTCATCTGGTAGATCAGGAAAGTCTGCTTTTTATGAAATTCAAATCCTTAAACTGTCCCCTGCCCCAGCCAGGATTCGAACCTAGGTCCATCAGGACTGCAAGCCGCCTCTCTAACGATTCAGCTACCGCCTCCCTTACATACAGGCACATTGGTAACCTTTTGGTTGGCAGGAATAAGATACAATTAGTTTCTCAGTTGTCATCTAAAGTGAATACGGACATAATGTCACTCTTAAAGATGGTGATATATTAGACAAAATACAGACAACACTCACAAAAAAATTACCAACACTATGTAAGACTTGCATTTGCCACAAATTGTGCATGCACCAAACATTTTACAAAATTTTCGTAATATAATATCTACAAATGTGCTGCCAGTAGCGGTCGCCCCGTTCATGTAAGAAAATGCAGTTCAGTATTTTACATTTTTTCCATATTAATTCCAGATGTCAGATAAAAGGAAAGGATTGTTGATAACTACTAACAGGCACAATTGTTTCAGAGTTATGTAATGTACTGTATTACATCATATTTTATCACTAGGCCTAGGATGATTACGCACTTAAAATGGCTAAATATGCATGCAAATGTTCAGTAATAAGAGAGAAAATGTGCACTTTATACAGGTAAATATAGATAATAATAAGTTACCAACCTGAGCTTCTTTAATTAGCAATACAGTATAACTTATTTTTCGGTATATTTATCTAAAAATTACCTTCCCAGAGAAGGTATCACTGAGTCGAGCCTGTTAATGAAAGATTAAAGAACATATTGCTGACTTAATCGTTTATATGGCAACATGGTAAAATGATTTTAAAGAAAGAACAAAAAATAAATATGTTTTCATGCTTAAGAACCACTAATACATTAATTGTTTAAGTAACAAATCCTATATCGGCATTTGTTCCTTTCTCATGTGTATAGCAGTGTACTTAAAATATGTTCAAAAGCAATATATAAAAAATTATAAAATAATAATCACAGGCCATGCATGTGTCTCAGACTCTGGTGAGTCAAGTGGTTGTACATGAGTCCATCTCATTCAACTGCTGTCTACTGGCCATCAAGGCACGACCTTCCCAACCACAGCCAATTAAGCAGTATATAGTTCACTTTGATTTGATGGATGATATGACTTTGAATATTATTACAAGTTGAAGTTATTATAATACCTAGGAAATTTCAAAGAATGTGCCATATAAATAAAAAACAGGAATATGCTCTTACACTAAAGAATGGCTAGAATATGCATTTCCATATGCACATATGCAAATGCATGATTATCCTAAGCCTACTTATGAATCTCTGTGAGATAAACTGAGAGTCAGACAGCGAGAGACCCAGTATCATACACTGCACAACACTCACTCATGCCTACGCTATTGATTGACCTGAAAAGGTTTAGGTCTAGTTTATACTTAAATTAGTGTGTGACAAGCAGCCAGGATGTGCTTACGATTTAGGAAATATATCAAACTCACATTGTCAGTTAACAGAGATGCACTTGTCTTAAAATCTGACATACTTTAATACTCTTTTGGGTAAAAAAACTAGTGGTTGACTGACACAATGAAGAAATGGAATATTCTATGTACTTTATTTTCCATACACTACATATCTACATTACATTTAAGAATATATGAGCAACTTTTCAGAGAAGTATCTGAGATGAATGTCTGATATTAGTCTATGTGTTACAATAGGGATGTTATAGATACCGAAGGGGAGCGAGTCATTATTATAAGGTTATGTGTTGGTGACATCAGTGTGTTTATATCAGCCTTGCATGATCACTGAACTGACCATTTTTCATCATGTCATGAACCATCACTTTACTGCTTGTTGCTACTTCGTGTGTTCCCCTATCATAAAAACATATTAATTTAAAATCTAAGCAAATTATGATACAACATTAAATGGCTATTTAGCCTCTCCCCATCACTCTGCTACCCCACTCCCATCCCTCCCAACACACAGCTACTCCCATTACCCCCCCATCCCTTATGTCCCACCCCTCCCACCAAACAGCTACCCCCACTACCCCCCCCAATCCCTCACCTACCCCTCACGTTCCACCCCTCATTTACCTCAACATTGTTACCATATCACATTATTTGCCGCTCCTGTTGCCTTCTACGCAGTGTCCCGCGCGGAAATTTTTCCAGCTGTACATGGCAGCTACAACTTTTCCATTATATGATGTACGTTGCAGCCATCGGATTAATTACCCTCTAAACCACCTGGCACCACCATATATTTTTTCTGAAGCTGGCAGACAATGTATTGTGCATCACTGGTTCCTTTGAATGGCATAAATGCATACTGCATCTATTATTATTCACCCTGTCCCTAATCATACCTTTTAAGACTCACTCTATTACCTTCATTATGTGGTCCAAAGTTTTCTGCCTTTATAATTTCCTCATTCCAGGGCATCACTGTTCCCGGTGTATACATATACAGTCACACTTCAGCCAGTCACCTGGGGCAGATCATTCATATGTAATTGTATTTATCAAATCAGTGTTAGGTGAGGGCACTCACCATCCACTCACTTGATGTAGTGCTGCTCTCGGATGTCTGCCCTTTCCTCTTTTCCATCTTTCTTTCCTTTCATCCTCCTCTGTCTTTCTTTCCTTCATTCTTTCCTCATCCTTCTGCCTACGGGTGACTTTACACTCCCCCTTCTGTCTTTCTTTCCTTCATTCTTTCCTCTTCCTTCTGCCTGTGGGTGACTCTACACTGAGTGACAGGTCAAATGGTTTCCTGTACACCAGGAAACCATTTACTATGCTGGGTGGTAACCATATAGCCAGTTTCTGGCGTCTGGTGGTTTAGTGGATAATTATTGTGCTCCAATTGGATTGAGCCGGTGAAGGTTTATAACCAAGGGGTGGTTGGTCATCACATTGTTCATTGTTATATTTAATAATGTCGTGCCCCACGAGTCTTCTCTGCCTCCTGAGTCCCATTCCTCCCAGTTCACCTCTTTACAATTGAAGTCACCCATTAAAATTTTGTTGTTGCTTCTCTCAGTCATTTTCTGTAAATAACTAGCCATGTCTGACAACATCTCCTGGTATTCATCATCACTCCATGCTCTTGTCTTAGGGGGAACATACACTACTGCCATATCTCCCTTGCTATTCTCTCCAGTTTCAAATTTCATATTTATCACTTCGGCCCTGCCTTCTCCCATTTCCACGGTATCTACATTCAGGTTGTTCTTCACTGCTATCATCACTCCTCCTGTTTTTTCTTTTCTGTCTCTTCTTCACAGTTTGTATTTACCATCTCTCATATGAACATCAATATCTTCTCTTAATTTGGTCTCTACAAAGCACATAACATCAGGTTCATGTAACCTCAAAAAATTGTTGATTTTTAGAAGTGCCGATATTAAACCATCAACATTAGTATATGCCACCTTTACATTATTTTTGATGTTTTTTATACCCTCTTTTCTCCTTCTCTCCACCGGTAACACTTCCTTAATTTCTGATTCATGACTCTCCAATAAAACACTGTCTGCTCTTCCTCCATTCTCTGCCCGTTTTTTACCTTTGCTTCCTTTACTAACTCTTTTATTTTAGCTCTTTCTTCCTCATTTGCATCTATCCTTATCCAAACATTTTTTAACCCTTCCTCGTCTGATAATTTCCATGTTCTACTGATAATTTCGCTTACTGTGTGTGTGTGTGTGTGTGTATTTACCTATTTGTAGTATACAGGAATTAAGTGATGCTCATGTTGTCCTGTCTCCATATCCACATTTATCTAGTTTACTTTTACACACATGAATGTTTTTCTCCTGCACCACCTTTTTGTCTAAGTCGTTCCAAATACAGTAATCCCTCTAATATCCGGACGCCCAATAACCGAACATCCCCACTAACCGAACCTTATCGTCCTGGGATCAAACATTCCCAAAATGGTCCGAAAATCCAAAAAATTGGAAAAAAAAATCGATTTTTTGCCGTCCGTAATTTGAACTTGCCGCGCGCGCCGCGTGAGAGCATTGTTTTGGTTCGTCATTCCTCCGACGTCCGATAGAGCGCCGCTGCATCCTCCCCACTTCCCGCCTGTCTCTCACCGCGACAAGACCTACGCTCTTCGTCATGGCTGCCCACGTGCTCGCTTTTGTGGTGGTGCCGTACTTGCTGCAAGGCCTCCTGCTGCTCTCTGCCCTACTCTTAGTGTGTGTGATGATGGCCCCGCCTCCTGAGAAAAGGAAGAGAGTGGTGTTGACTCTGGAGAAGAAACGGGAGATATTGGAGAAGGTTGATGCGGGTTGGTCTTCCTCTCGCATTCTCCGCGAGTTCAACCTGGCCTGGTCGACTTTGTTTGATATCAAGCGTTCCCGAGACAAGCTCATGCAGTACACGGCTGACTTCTCGTCGAGAAGCAAACGCAACGTGGAGAGGAAGGTTATGTTTACTCCCAAGTATGCAGAGATCGACCGCTCCACGTTGATTTGGTATCGACAGCAACGTGCAGCTGGTGTGATGGTACGTGGAACGGAGCTGAAGGCTGCTGCTGAGAAGTTTGCAAGGCTTCACGACGCCCTAGACTTCAAGGCATCCGAGGGTTGGCTCTTCGCGTTCAAGTTGCGACATGGCCTTACTAACCGTAAAGCACATGGCGAAGCATTGGACGCTAACGAGGATGGAGTGGACGAGTTTCGGCACAAGGTGAAAGGCTTGATCGACAGGGAGGGCCTCACTCTCGGTCAAGTCTATAACGCTGACGAAACTGGCCTATTCTATCGCTCGGTGCCAACGAACACTCTCGCCGATGAGACGGAGAAGCGTGTACCTGGCCGCAAGCTTTCTAAGGAACGGATATCTGCTTTGTGTTGTGCCAATGCTAACGGCATGCACCGGCTTAAGCCCGTTATTGTTGGCCGTGCAAAGCAGCCTCGGTGCCTTCGTGGGGTGATGGATGTCCTTCCTGTCGTATGGTACCATTCTTTGAAAGCATGGTTCACAGCTGTGATTTTCAAAGACTGGTTTCACCATCACTTCGTCAAGGAGGTCATACATTACCAGACGAAGACACTGGGAATTCCTCGCGACCAGGTAAAGGCTCTCCTTCTCCTCGACAATGCACCTGCCCACCCGTGCGACAAGGACTTGGTTGCTGAGAATGGCCGTATTAGGTGCATGTTTCTGCCACCTAATACGACTGCTCTCATTCAACCAATGGACCAAGGAGTGATCGTGGCAACAAAGCGCCTGTACCGTCGGAAGTTCCTGGACGAGGTGATGGTGGTTCTCGAGGACGAGGACGAGCGCAGGGAAGGACGTGACACTCGAGGCAAGCGGACTTTGGAAAACCTTCGCCGCTACAACATCAAGTCTGCGCTGTACAACTGGGCTAGTGCATGGAAGGAAGTCCCTGTGAAAACTCTTGAAAATGGTTGGTCTCGTCTGCTTCTCGGAACAGATGTGGAGTACGATTTCCTAGGGTTTGACGTGGATGACTTCCATGCACGGCTACGTACGCACGGCGACGATGTTGATGTGGACGATGTTCGTGAGTGGTTGGACGACGACGAGGCGATCCTGGGTATCAGACGTTGTCTGATATCGAGATCGCGTCTTCGGTTGCTGGTGTCAGTCCCGAACTTGAAGATTCCGACGACGAAGGTGATGATGATGCAGACTCCGCCCAGCAGGACACTACTCCAGCCATCCCCAAGCTGAGCGCACTCCGGGAACATCTAGAGTTCGTCCTAGACTACCTGGAACACCCGGACTGCGACAGGGAGATGGGGCCCTTGGGACTCGTGGAGGAAGTGCGTGCTTTCCGGCAGCGCATCATCAATCGCCAGAATCGTCGGTCCTTGCGTCAGTCAACGATTGACAGTTTTTCAGGCCCGTGACCCCCGCTGTGCCAAGCCCTGGTTCCACTCCGTTGCCTCCCCAAGACAGGCCCTCATGCTCCGAGCCACAGCCCAGCACATCAGCTACAGTGGAGTCACCGCTCGACGTGAGTTTGCGGCTGTCTTCAGAGTCTTCTGTAGTCGGTACGCCATCACCACTACCCACCGATGCACCCCTTGGACGCCTGCCAGTGATACTCTCGGGCTCTGACAGTGAATAAACAGCAAGAACTTCTCCACTAGACCACACGGGAATTTTGAGTGTTGTGCAGTGAAAAAAACGGTGTGTTGTGTTAAGGTTTTCAAGTTGGGAGAAAAGACTAAGTAGAAAAGAAATTTAACGTAACTAACCTTCTTTGTTTTGGCTTTGGAAACTTAAAAACTTGGGAAAAGTTAATGTGCAACACTTAAATTTAATGGAACATTATTTGGACTAAAGTGAACACTGTGAAAAGAACGGACTTCTGTGTGTTAGTGACTAAGTTCAGTGCAAGACTTCAGGAAGAGTGTAGTGCAAGTGCTTCAGGAAATCGTTCTTACTGTCAGAGTCCGAGAGGAGGCGGTTATTCATCGAGGTGGCCAGGGACTTGCTGTAAGTAGCCAAAATGTTTCATGTTGTACTATTTTCCATACTATATTTACCAGAATGTTTCATATTGTATTTTTTCCCATACTATACTTACCAGAAAGTGTCATACTGTACTTCTTTCCATACTAAACTTACCTCATGCATGTGCAGTAGGAATGTGTTTTTCAGAGTTCGGTTAGGTTCGGTTAGGTTAGGTTCGGTTAGAGTCCATAAGTACCAGAATGTTTATTAATGTATGAACATACTTCTAAACCCACATTTTATGTGTCTATTGCATTTATTTCAGTCATTTATGTGCCTTATTGGTGTGATTTGGGTGTTAAATACGTGCTATGCATGTCCGGAGGGAGTTGTATAGGTGTTTCTCTGTGTTAGGGTCCGTAAGTACAAGTCCATAAGCTGGGGCCCAATATCCGGACAAAACCAATATCCGAACCTACCGATGGCTCTATTGATCCGGATATTGGAGTGATTACTGTACTTATGTATTTACCCAATATACCTAATTGAGATACACACGAAATATGCTATGCTCGTGGGTTCCCATCGCTGTTTCTCAGTAAGTCAAATTTAGCTTTAAACTTGTTTAAGTTTTTAGACTGGATGATCTCTTTGTCCAGGCTATTCCATAACTCTATAGTTCTGTAAGGAAAGCTATATTTCTTGATATCCTTCAAGTAGCTTGACTTTTTCAATTTCATTCCGTGTCCTCTTGTTGCTCTCTTATCCCATACAAACAGATCTTCTTTGTCAATTTTATCTACTCCCACCATGGTCCTGAACACTGCAATCGTGTCTCCCCTCTTTCTCCTTTCCTCTAAGGAAGGCAAATCCAGCTTTTCCAGCCTCTCTCTGTATGACAGACCTGCCAGACTGGGGACCATTTTGGTTGCTGTTCTTTGTATTCTCTCAATCTTGTTTATATCTTTCTTTGTGTGTGTGTGTGTGTGTGTGTGTGTGTGTGTGTGTGTGTGTGTGTGTGTGTGTATTTACCTATTTGTATTTACCTATTTCTAGTGTACAGGAATTGAGCAATGCTCGTGTTGTCCTATCTCCATATCCACATTTATCAAGTCTACCTTTACACAGATGAATGTTTTTCTCATGCACCACCTCTTTGTCTAAGTCGTTCCAAATATTTAAGTATTTACCTGATATTCCTAATTGTGATATACATGGAATATACTACTGTATGCTCGTGGGTTTCCATCGCTGTTTCTCAATAAGTCAAAATTAGCTTTAAACTCATGTAAGTTTTTAACCTGGACGACCTCCTTGTCCAGGCTATTCCACAGGTCTTTACATCCATAAGGAAAACTGTATTTCTTGATATCCTTCAAGCAGCTTGGCTTCTTCAATTTCATTCCGTGTCCTCTTCTTACTCTCTTATCCCATACAAACAGATTTCTCTGTCAATTTTATCTACTCCCATCATGGTCTTGAACACTGCAATCATGTTGCCCCCCTCTCTCCTTTCCTCTAAGGAAGGCAAATCCAGCTTTTCCAGCCTCTCTCTCTGTACAACAGATCTGCCAGACTGGGAACCATCTTGGTTGCTGTTCTTTGTATTCTCTCACACACACACACACACACACACACACACACACACACACACACACACACACACACACACACACACACACACACACACACACACACACACACGAAAATGCCACTACATCGACCCACCAATCAACAAGCAGCTGAAAATATTGGCTGTCCAGTCCTGTAGGGTCTCTATTAATTACTGAACCAGTCAAAAACAAGCATAGCATTTACTCTAAGCCAATAACAGCACTTCCAAGAAGAGTACAAAATACGGTGTCCCTGACCAGCGTAGTTGCAAAATTGTGTGAGAGAATTCTGAAAGACAGATGGATAAAATATCTGGAGGAGATGAACATATTGGCTTAGAGGCAGTTTGGATTCATTAGTGGAAGGTCATGTGTTTCCAACCTGTTGAGCTTTTACTCTAGAGCGATTAACGTGCTACAGGAGAGAGACAGCTAGGTGGATTGTGTGTATCTAGATTTAGAGAAAGCCTTTGATAATGTACCCCACAAGCAACTAATGTGGAAATTGGAACATATAGGAGGACTAAAGGGAAATGTCCTGGAGTGGATGTGTGACTTCTTGAGAGACAGACAAATGAGGACAGTAATGAAGGACAAGATGTCCGGATGGAGGGAAGTAACAGGTGGAGTCCCACAGGGCTCAGTGTTAGTGCCAGTAATGTTCCTGATTTGCCTAAATGATATGGTAGATGGAATGAACAGTTATGCAAGCCTGTTTGCTGATGATGCAAAGATCTTGAGGAGAGTAGAAGTCGAGGAAGACTGTAAAATGCTGCAGGAAGACCTGCATAGGATTCATGATTGGAGCCAGTTGTGAGAAATGAAATTTAATGTAAAAAAATGTAAAATATTGGAAATGGGTAAGAGTGCCAAGAGGCCATCACTGAATTACATGATGGGTAATGAACCAATAAAAATTGTGAGAGAAACGAAAGATATGGGAGTGCTGGTCCAGGATAGTTTGTCACTGGAAAAACACACTAACAAGATAGTTAGAGAGACATACAACCTAACAAACATACGAGTGACGTTCCATTATATGGATGAGGAAATGATGAAAAAATTGATAGTGGCCATGATCTGCCCCAGGTTGGAATATGTGGCAGTAGTGTGGTCCCCACACAAGAAGAATGATATAAGATTGAGAGAATACAAAGAACAGCAACCAAGATGGTCCCCAGCCTGGCAGATCTGTCTTACGGAGAGAGGCTGGAAAAGCTGGACCTGCCTTCCCTAGAAGAAAGGAGAGAGAGGGGCAACATGATTGCAGTGTTCAGGGCCATGATGGGACAAGATAAAATTGTTAAAAATGATCTGTTTGTATTGGATGGGAGAGTAAAAAGAGGACATGGAATGAAACTGAAAAAGCCAAGTTATTTGATGGATATCAAGAAATATACCTTTCCATATAGATGCATAGACCTGTGGAACAGCCTGGACAAAGAGATCATCCAGTCTAAAAACTTGAGTTCAAAACAAAATTTGACAATGAGTACAAGAGACAGGACCCCACAAGCGTAGCTCATTTCCTGTATATCACAACTATGTAAATGTAACTAGGTAAATACACACACACACACACACACACACACACACACACACACACACACACACACACACACACACACACACACACTTCTAGTTTCAGTGTGGTGATTCCATCCTTTTGTTTCAGTTTGCCATTGACAAATCTATAAAACAGTTTGGGTTCTTCCTTACGTTTGTCTATTGTACCTTTTTCAAAATTCCTTTCTTCCTCTCAATGTATTCTTTTGTATTCATTTCTAGTTCTTTTATATTCTTCCTTTGTTCTGTTGGAAGAATATAAAAGAACTAGAAATGAATACACAAGAATACGAAGAGAGGAAGAAAGGAATTTTGTAAAAGGTATAATAAACAAAGGTAAGGATGAACCCAATCTGCTTTATAGATTTGTCAATGGCAGACTGAAAGATAAGGAAGGAATCACCAAACTGAAAGTAGAAGGAGAGGTCTGTAAAGATGCGGCAGTGCAAGCTGAAATAATGAACAAATGTTTCCAATCGGTTTTCACTGATGAAAAGGAGTTTGTGGAAGGGGAGGGATTGACTAGTAATGTAGTGATAAAAGCTATAAAAGTGAAAGTACAGGAAGTGTATTAATTACTGGAAACTCAAGATGTAGGGAAAGTTCCAGGACCAGATGGAATCTCTAATTGGGTACTGAAGGAATGCAGAGAACAACTGGCGGATAAGATTCACAGTTTAATTGTGTGTTCTCTGGAAGAGGGAAAAGTGCCTCAAGAATGGAAGAGGGCAAATGTGGTACCAATTTATAAGTGAGGAGACAGGGAAGAACCCTTGAATTATAGACCAGTGTCCCTAACCAGCATGGTCGCAAAATTGTGCAAAAGAATTCTGAAAGATAGGTGGATAAAATGTTTGGAAGAGATGAATATCTTGGCTGATAGTCAGTTTGGATTTAGAAGTGGCAGGTCATGTGTTTCCAACTTGTTGAGTTTTTACTCAAGATTGATTGGCGTGGTACAGGAGAGTGATGGTTGGGTGGATCATGTGTATTTAGATTTGGAGAAGGTCTTTGACAAGGTACCTCATAGGAAACTAATGTGGAAACTAGAGCATATTGAAGAACTGAGGGGGAACCTCCTGGAATGGATGAGAGACTTTTTGAGAGACAGACAAATGAGGACAGTAATATAGGATAGGATGTCCGGATGGAGGAAAGTAACAAGTGGAGTCCCACAGGGCTCAGTGTTGGCGCCAGTAATGTTCCTGATTTATGTAAATGATATGGTAGATGGAGTGAACAGTGATGCAAGTCTGTTTGCTGATGATGCAAAGATCTTGAGGAAGGTAGAGGTTGAGGAGGATTGTAAAATGCTGCAGGAGGATCTGGATAGGATACACGATTGGAGCCAGATGTGGGAAATGAAATTTAATGCAAAGAAATGTAAAATATTGGAAATGGGTAAAAGTACCAAGAGGCCATCATTGAATTATTTGATGGGTAATGAACCAATCACAAAAATGAGAGAACGAAAAGATTTGGGAGTGCTGGTTCAGGACAGTTTGTCACCTGAAAAACACATTAAATAGGCAGTTAGGGAGACGTATAAACTCGTGACTAATATAAGAGTAGCCTTTCATTATATGGATGAGGAGATGATGAAAAAATTGATAGTGGCCATGATTCGCCCCAGCTTAGAATATGCAGTAGTAGTGTGGTCCCCACACAAAAAGAAAGATATAAACAAGATTGAGAGAATACAAAGAACAGCAACCAAAATGGTCTCCAGTCTGACAGATCTGTCGTACAGAGAGAGGCTGGAAAAGCTGGATTTGCCTTCCTTAGAAGAAAGGAGAAAGAGAGGCAGCATGATTGCAGTTTTCAGGAGCATAGTGGGAATAGATAAAATTGACAAAGAAGATCTGTTTTTATTGGAGGACACTGAATGAAACTGAAGAAACCAAGCTGCTTGAAGGATATCAAGAAATATTGTTTTCCTTATAGATGTATAGACCTGTGGAATAGCCTGGACAAAGAGATCATCCAGTCTAAAAACTTCATTCATTCATTCATTGCCAGACGCCATGTATCCCAAACGGGGTGGCCAAGGGCTTAGAGTTAATTGTTTTACAGGGAGGGGCACTAATCCTCCACCAACCCCACTTGACATGCAGGGAGAACGTTATGCCAACAGCATCTGGTGTTCCCAGGCGATCACCCATCCAAGTACTAACCAGACCTAACGTTGCTTAACTTCGCTGATCGGACGGGAAGCGGTGTACTCAACGTGGTATGGCCGTTAAACGAGTTTAAAGCTAAATTTGACTTATTGAGAAACGGAGACTGGACCCCACGAGCGTAGCTCATTTCCTGTATATCACAATTAGGTAAATACAGTTAGGTATTAAAAACGTCAAAAATAATTTGAAGGTGATATATACTAATGTTGATGGTTTCATATCGACAAGGATCGAAATTAACGATTTCTTGAGAGAACATGAACCTGATGTCATGTGCTTTGTAGAGACCAAATTAAGAGAAGATATTGATGTTCATTTGGGAGATGGTAAATACAAACTGTGGAGAAAAGACAGAAAAGAAAAAAAGGGAGGAGGAGTGATGATAGCAGTGAAGAACAACATAATTGTAGATACTGTGGAAATTGGAGAAGGCAGGGCTGAAGTGATATATATGAAATTAGAAACTGGAGAGATTGTTAAGAGAGATATGGCGGTAGTGTATGTTCCCCCAAAGACGAGAGCATGGAAGGATGACGAATACCATGAGATGTTGTCAGATATGGCTAGCTATATGCAAAAAAATAATTGAGAAAAGTAATAATATAATTTTAGTGGGTGCCTTTAACTGTAACGAGGTGAACTGGGAGGAATGGTACTCGGGAGGCGGCGAGGATTCATGGGGCACTATCTTATTAACCCCTACACCGCAGGCATGTTTACCAATGTTTTGCGTGTACCGCGGGGTTATTCGGGCTCCGACAGACTCTCAAAAAATATTTGCCAAAAGTCAGTTATTAGTCCTAGATTATTAAAATTACATATGCTTATGGCACATACCTTCATCTTTCTCCTGGAATGTTTGTTGAGCCTTTGTCGGTTACCGTAGGACTTGTGGAGACCTCTGAAGTTGGGTAACGAAGTCTCCACTTTACACTTCCCGACAACCCGTAATATGATTACCACAGCCAGATAAAAACACTATAAACACTACTCTATGATTTTCAAGTACAGTAGTTTGGGATCCATACTCCAAAAAAAAACCACTGTGAAAGCAATGGAAATTACGAGCGCATCTGATCGTCGCACTTGCGCTAGTTCGCTCTTGGTACTCTGTCATTTATTATTCATAAAACCCCTCACACTTTATATTTCTATTACTGTATCACACTTATATATATCTGGAGTCTTTCTCCATAAGTTTCCTTTAGTCGTATTAATTTATTGTCACTGAAGTCATTCAATTTTTCATTTAGTAAAATACGTAGAGAGCCACGGATTCACTTTCACTGTTATAACATAAATTATTTGTACTCATATTCTTATATTACTACTTACTTACATTACTATTTACATTTTCTTTTCTATTTTCAATATTTACCCTTCTATTTTACTTACACTATGTTATTCACTGTCACTTTCAGTAAGATAAAACTATAATACACTGTTCAATCATATGTACTGAACATCCATTGCTTTCATTTGCTTTTTACACATTATTTACACATTATTTACACATTATTTCCAAATTATTCTGCTTTCACACTTGCACTGTTAGAACTGCTTCTGGCTGTGGTAATCGAAGAAGCAGGTAACACAGAGGGGAACCTGGCACTCAGCGCACTGCCAAGAGGTGCGTTTGTGCTCAGGTGTGCGGCGGGTGGTATGTGCACACACCTGACACCTGCGAATCGCAGCCTTCCTTTTCCCTGTGGCAGGCATAAGCTCAAGTCTGTGCCGCTCCATATACGCCCTCTGCTGAAGTCGGTCGGGAAGTGTTACTGGATGGCGCCTTGGAGTTGCTGCTGTCACCCTACCATATCTTTCCAGCAGCTGCTGGACACAAGTCCTGGCGAACAACCTCAGGGAGAAGGACTTGGGTGGCTTGACCTTCATCTTGTACAGGATGAAGGCGTTCAGCATCGTCATATCTATGAGATGCAGAAAAACTTTCCTGTACCACCTAGTATTCTTCCTGAGGCAGTCGATCTCACCAATCATCATGTCAGACTTGTCCACCAGCCGCATGTTGATATTGTAGTCCAACACAGCATCAAGTTTCATCACAGGTTCGCCTGTCCTATGGTCGACCTTCCCACTGTCTGTCATCTCCCCCTTATGTACGGTGGTGAGCATGTGCATGACCCTCTTGTCATGCCACCGTATTGCCAGCATCTTCTCAGACATGCGTAGGTGCACGTCTCCTCGCTGCGAGGTTCCTGCCTCTGGGAATTTGGGGAAGTGGGCACGATTACTTTTGACAGTGCCGCAGGAGCCAATGCCATGCTCAGAAAGGTATTTGGCAAGTTTCGGTGGTGTATAGTAGTTGTCTGTATACAGCACATGATTCCCACCAAAATACTTTTCTAGGAGCACTTTCACTACACAGCCTGAGAAGCGAAGGGGGTGTGTTTTATCCAGATCGACAGTGCTGGCTGAATAAATGACGGAAGTCAAGGATGTACCCCGTCTTACAGTCGCGCAGTACAAAGAACTTAATTCCAAAGCGATGGCGTTTGCTTGGAATGTACTGAACAAACCGAAGACGTCCTCTGAACAAAACCAAGGATTCGTCAATGACAGCCTTCTGAAAGGGGTGGAAGAATGACATAAACTTATCCTTCATTCTGCTCAGAATCTCCCGGATCTTCCAGAGTGGGTCGGTTTGGGAAGGTACATCATTGTCGGCAAAGTGCAGGTTTCTCATGGTGTTCCGGAAGCGATCTCTGGCCATGTACTTATTGAAGGTGGGTGAGGGTAGTAAGGGGTCCATGGTCCAGTATTCTTCCAACTCATGCTTCTTGGAGTGTGGCATGAGAAGCATGAGGGCAAAGAACACATACAGCTCCTGCACTCCCAGCATGGACCACTGTTGCATCTTGACTGCACCTGTACCACTTGCAGCACATTGTGATTCATACCTGTTGGTCTCATCACATATGTGCTGCATGACTTCGTCATCTAGGAAGGCCAAAAGGTAGTTCACACACTCAGCATTTTCGTCAGTAGTGAAGGCAGGCTGAACTCCTGAGGAGCTGTCATCAAATACTAAATTTTCAGGCACAAAATCGGACCCTTCCGTCCACGCGAAGGCGTCCAGGATTCCCTGTCGTGGCGGTGTAGGGCAGGTGGTGGTGGTGGTGGTGGTGGAGGTTGGCTGTGAGGCAGATTTATCTCGTTCAGGGTCACTCGCACTGACCCTGGGTTGCCGTACAGCACTAGCAGCCCTTACTCTACTAACTACACTACTTTTCACTGTGCTTGATTTACCTCTTCCTCTACGGCCTGCCTTCACTGTTGATGCTGGTGGTGACTCCGACGACTAAGACTCCAGAGATAACTCAGCCGACGATGATGAAGAAATGAGTGAAGTGGGGCTTGGGGAATGGGGAGGTGAACGCACTTGTGACTCATGGTGGGCTGGGTCACGTGGGGGCATTGTTCTGGGGCTAACACGCCGCCTTTTCACTCCCTTCCCAAATTCCTTGCCTTGCTGCACTAAAGGCTCCTTTCCCTTGGAGCTAGAGACTACTTCCAACACTGAAGCACTCGTTGTAGCAGTTTCTGGCACAATAACCTCACCCGGCTCATCACACGATTCACCCGAATTGTCAAAATCACTGTCCATCATCACCATGGACAATTCTGCAAGTTCACGTGCCACTGCAGAATCACTAAGGCCTTTCCTGCTTCCCTCACTACTTTTCTTAGGGGTAGACGTCACGGGGCCCTTTGCAATGGGCGCAGAAGCGGCAGGAATGGTGGGGCGCGAGTGCGACATGGTTTCACTACAGCGGAGGACAAGGAACTAAATGCCGCGGCTTATCTGAGAAGGGAAGGGTTGACAGTGACACTGAGGCTGACTGCTGCTAACTTACATGCTAATTTTTTATAGGTAGAAAATCTCGGCAATACATAAAGAAATAGGTAGTTCCAGGTGAATGTAAATGTCACTTAGGCTTCTTCCTTCCTTTCTGATATATATTTTTATTACAGACATCAATTACAAGGCATTATTCAAAGGGGAAATTACCGTGGTAATGTAGCGAATGAATGGACGTGAGGTGTTGTCAGGTGATAATTAGCCAATTCCTGGTGTAGAACACTATCACTTACCTGATTTTTTTTTTGGTATATATTATTTTGTATAAGTATAGGGCATAGGGCTTATTTCAGTGGATAAAATCTGTGGAAAAATCCTAGGGAAATTTGCATAACGCAGCGCGGCGTGGGAGGTGAGAGGTCAGGGTAATGGAGGGCAGGTAGGGAGGGGAGTCACGAAGGGGTTAAAATCGCTAAAATGTCAACAATGGATGGGAGTACAGATGAGATTTGGAGTGCTGACTAGTGTTGGACATTGGCAGTACTGATAGATGATACAAGCCACCACTTGAGAGCCTGGGGTAATTCAAAATAACACAGAATCACAAAAGTGACGCCCCGCGGTATGATCCATTGTGGCCGAGCATCACGAAAGTGACGCCCCGCGGTTAAGGGGTTAAATATAATAATGAATAATTTGATGATGCAATGGGTCAAAGAAGAGACACGGTTTCGAGGTGAGGACACACCAGCAAGGTTAGATTTACTGTTCACCAAAGAACCCGATGTAATAGAATCATTGAAATATCTGTCCTTTAGGAAAAAGTGATCATGTGGTCATTGAGTTCCAGGTGTTAATAGGGAACGTCGAGCCAAGAGACGAGCTTCATAGACAGGGAAGATACAACTTTGGGAAAGCAAATTTTACAGGATTGAAAAACTTTTTTGAGGATTGGAGAAAATTCAGAGAAACGAGAGATACAGAGGAAGGGGGATATCTTTCTAGACCTCTATAATTTGGGAGTGGAAAAATTTGTACCAAGAGTAAGAGGGAAAGAAAACAGGAAAAAGGAGTGGTTTAATAGAAGGTGTATGATAGCAAAAAAAGAGAGAGATAAGGCGTGGAACATTTGGAGAAAAGAGAGGTAACAACAGAACAAAGGAAGAGTATAAAAAACAAGAAATGAATACACAAGAATATGTAGAGGAGAAGAAAGGAATTTTGAAAAAGGTATAATAGACAAATGCAAGGATGAACCCAAACTGTTTTATAGATTTGTTAACGGCAAACTGAAACAAAAGGAAGGAATCACCAAACTGAAAGTAGAAGGAGAGGTCTTTAAGGATGCGGCAATGCAAGCAGAAATAATTAACAAACGTTTCCAGTCAGTTTTCACTAAAGAAAAGGAGCTTGTGGAAGGGTAGGGAGTGATTAGAAATGTTCCGGTGATAAAAGATATAAAAGTGGAGGTACAGGAAGTGTATAAATTACTGGAAACTCAAGATGTAAGGAAAGCCCCAGGACCTGATGGAATTTCTAATTGGGTACTGAAGGAATGCAGAGAACAACTGGCGGATAAAATTCACGGTTTAATCGTATGCTCACTGGAAGAGGGGAAAGTGCCACAAGAATGGAAGAGGGCAAATGTGGTAACAATTTACAAGGGAGGAAACAGGGAAGAACCCCTGAATTATAGACCAGTGTCTCTAACCAGCATGGTCGTAAAATTGTGTGAGAGAATCCTGAAAGACAGATGGATAAAATATCTGGAAGAGATGAATATTTTGGCTGAATGTCAGTTTGGATTCAGAAGTGGAAGGTCATGTGTTTCTAACTTGTTGAGCTTTTACTCAAGAGCGATTGACGTGGTACAGGAGAGAGATGGTTGGGTGGATTGTGTGTACTTAGACTTAGAGAAGGCCTTTGACAAGGTACCTCATAAGAGATTAATGTGGAAACTAGAATATATAGGAGGACTGAAGGGGAAACTTCTGGAATGGATGAGAGACTTTTTGAGAGACAGACAAATGAGGACAGTAATAAAGGATTTTTTTTTTTTTTTTTTTTTTTTTTTTTTTTTTAATGCAAGGAAGAAGGAACCAAAGGCCATGAGCCCGCAGTAATAGTTCCCTCCAAGAGAAAAACAAAATACAATAGAGAGCCAAATTCAAGATCCGATCATTTTGAGATGCCTGGACACACTGCGTTTGAAAGACTGGAGATCATTGGCAGCAGGAAATACAGACAGAGGGAGACAGTTCCAGAGCTGACCTGTTGCACAAATGAAAGACTGGGAGTAACGGTTAACTCTTGCATTAGAGAGTTGGACAGAAAAGGGATGAGAGTTTGCTGCCAGACGGGTGGTACACGCCCGTCGTAGAGGTGGAGGAATGCAAGCAGACAGTTCAGAGGAGCAGTGACCATTAAAGCAGCGATAGAAAAGAGATAAAGATGCAACAGTGCGGCGAAGAGACAGAGGTTGAAGGGAGTCAGTAAGAGGAGGAGAGTTAATGAGACGAAAAGCCTTTGACTCCACCCTATTGAGAAGAGCTGTATGTGGGGAGCCTCCCCACACACGAGAGTTGTACTCAACACGGGCGGATAAAACCCCTGTATAGAGTCAACAATTGTGCAGGGGTAAAGAAAGAGCGGAGTCGGCTCAGCACACCCAATCTCTTGGAAGCAGATTTTACAAGAGATGTAATATGATCTTTCCAAGATAAGTCCTGAGTAAATGAAACCCCAAGCATGTCTGGATGGAGGGAAGTAACAAGTGGAGTCCCTCAAGGCTCGGTGTTGGCGCCAGTAATGTTCCTGATTTATGTAAATGATATGGTAGATGGAGTGAACAGTTATGCAAATCTGTTTGCTGATGATGTAAAGATCTTGAGGAAGGTAGAGGTTGAGGAGGATTGTAAAATACTGCAGGAGGATTTGGATAGGATACACAATTGGAGCCGGACGTGGGAAATGAAATTTAATGTAAAGAAATGTAAAATATTGGAAATGGGTAAAAGTACCAGGAGGCCATAACTGAATTATTTGTTGGGTAATGAATTAATGACAAAAAGGAGAGAAGAGAAAGATTTGGGAGTGCTGGTCCAAGATAGTTTGTCACCAGAAAAGCACATTAACAAGATAGTTGGAGAGACTTATAAACTCTTGACTAACATAAGAGTAGCATTTCATTATATGGATGAGGAGATGATGAAAAAATTGATAGTGGCAATGATCCGCCCCAGGTTAGAATATGCAGCGGTAGTGTGGTCCCCACACAAAAAGAAAGATATAAACAAGATTGAGAGAATACAAAGAACAGCAACCAAAATGGTCCCCAGTCTGACAGACCTGTCATACAGAGAGAGGCTGGAAAAACTGGATTTACCTTCCTTAGAGGGAAGGAGAAAGAGGGGAGACATGATTGCAGTGTTCAGGACCATGGTGGGAGTAGATAAAATTGACAAAGAAGATCTGTTTGTATGGGATAAGAGAGCAACAAGAGGACACGGAATGAAATTGAAAAAGTCAAGCTGCTTGAAGGATATCAAGAAATATAGCTTTCCTTACAGAAGTATAGACTTATGAAATAGCCTGGACAAAGAGATCGTCCAGTCTAAAAACTTAAACGAGTTTAAAGCTAAATTTGACTTATTGAGAAACAGCGACGGAAACCCACGAGCATAGTACATTCCATGTATATCACAATTAGGTATATTAGGTAAATACTTAAGTATTTGGAATGACTTAGACAAAGAGGTGGTGCACGAGAAAAACATTCATGTGTGTAAAGGTAGACTTGATAAATGTGAATATGGAGACAGGGCAACACGAGCATTGCTCAGTTCCTGTATACAACAAATAGGTAAATACACAAGGTACTGAAAGAATGCAGAAAACAAATTGCAGATAAGATTCACAATTTAATTGTTTGTTCTCTGGAAGAAGGGAAAGTGCCTCAGGAATGGAAGAGGGCCAATGTCATACTTATTTATAAGGGAGGAAACCAGGAAGAACCTCTGAATTATAGACAGTGTCCCTGACCAGCGTAGTCACACAATTGTGCAAGAGAATCCTGAAAGACAGATGGATAGAATATCTGGAGGAGATGAACATTTTGGGTGATGGTCAGTTTGAATTCAGAAGTGGAAGGTCATGTGTTTCCAACTTGTTAAGCTTTTACTCAAGAGCGATTGATGTGCTACAGGAGAGAGACAGTTGGGTGGATTGGGTGTGTTTATATTTGGAGAAAGCCTTTGAAAAGGTATACCCTACAAGCAACTAATGTTGAAATTGGAGCAAATAGGAGGACTGAAGGGAAACCTCCTGGAGTGGATGAGATTCTTGAGAGACAGACAGATGAGAACAGTAATAAAGGACAAGAGATCCAGATGGAGGGAAGTTACAAGTGGAGTTCCAGAGGGCTTGGTATTAGTCCCAGTAATGTTCCTGATTTACGTAAATTATATGGTAGGTGGAGTGAACAGTAATGGAAGTCTGTTTGCTGATGATGCAAAGATCTAGAGGAGAGTAGAAGTTGAGGAAGGTTGTAAAATGCTACAGGAAGACCTGAATAGGATTCATGATTCGAACTGGATGTGGGAAATGAAATTCAACGCAAACAAATGTAAAATATTGGAAATGGGTAAGAGTACCAAGAGGCCATCACTGAATTATATGATGGGTAATGAACCAATCATAAAAGCAAGAGAAGAGAAAGATCTGGGAATGCTGGTCCAGGATAGTTTGTCACTGGAAAAACACATTAACAAGATAGAGAGACATACAACTTCTGACTAACATAAGAGTGGTATTCCATTACATGGATGAGGAAATAATGAAAAAATTGATAGTGGCCATGGTCTGCCTCAGGTTGGAATGTGCGGCAGTAGTGTGGTCCCCACACAAAAAGATAAATATAAACAAGATCGAGAGAATACAAAGAACAGCAACCAAGATGGTCCCCAACCTGGCAGATCTGTCTTACGATGAGAGGCTGGAAAAACTGGATCTGTCTTCCCTAGAAGAAAGGAGAGAGAGGGGCAACATGAATGCAGTGTTCAGGGCCATGATGGGATAAATAAAATTAATAAAAACGATCTGTTTGTTTGGGATGGGAGAGCAATGATGGGATACAGAATGAAATTGAAAAAGCCAAGTTGCTTGAAGGATATCAAGATATATAGCTTTCCATATAGATTCATTGGCCTGTGGAACAGCCTGGACAAAGAGATCGTCCAGTCTAAAAACTTAAACGAGTTCAAAGCAAAATTTGACATACTGAGAGAAAGAAATGGGACCCCACGAGTGTAGCTCATTTCCTGTATATCACAACTAGGTAAACACACACACACACACACACACACACACACACACACACACACACACACAATTGTAGCCAATTTGTACATGCCACCCAGATCAAACACATGGGAAAGAGACGAATATGAGGACCTGGCAGAGAGTACAGTTCAGAGTATAAGATCCTTGCTACATAAAATGGAAGAGAAATCGGAAAGAATTATACTAACTGGGGACTTCAATACAAATATAAATTGGAATATTCTAGATATAAATAGCCAAGAAAGCTGTTGGGACCAAAAGCTCCTGGATCTCGTACAAGAGTTTTTCTTAACTCAACATGTGAGGGAAACCACTAGAAAAAGAGGACTTGATGTACCTTCAGTGCTAGATCTAATATTTACTAGGCAAGAAAATGACATTGACAGTTTAATATATCACCCTCCACTCGGCAAAAGCGATCATGCAGTACTAAATTATAACTTCAGGATAGCATATGACATAGTAAACAGCAATGACAGTTACAAAAAGAGCCTAAACTATAAAAAGGGAAATTATCAAGACCTAAAGAAGTATTTCTTAGAAGTTGATTGGGAAAATGAGCTTAGAGGACAAGATTTAAATGCTGTATATAAAAAATTTTGTGAATTTTATGAAATAGGAGTCCAGAAGTACATCCCACAGCACAAAGAAGCAGATAAGAAAATACAGAAATGGTTCAATACAGAATGTAAAAAATCAAAAGAAAGAAGAGATTTGTTGTGGAATAGATACAGAAGACACAATAGTGAAAGGGCGTATAATAATTACAAACAGGCAAGAAACGACTATACAAGAATAAGGAGGGAAGCCCAAAAACAGTTTGAGGAGGATATAATAAATAAAAGTAGTGATCAACCAAAGCTGTTTTACAGCTATATCAGAAGCAAAACCAAAGTGAAAGATATAATACAATCCATTACGGACGAGGGAATCACTTATACACAAGAGAAAGATATTTGGGAAGCACTAAATAAGAATTTCCAATTAGTTTTTACAGAAGAACAAAATTTTGAGAGGGACTATGTGGAACATGCATGTCCACACATACTACCAGATATACAAATAGCAGAAAAAGTGATACAGGAGGAGTTAAGTAGATTAGACAGAGGAAAAGCAAGTGGTCCTGATGAAATTTCATGTTGGGTGTTACAAGAATGTGCAAAGGAGTTGAGTAAACCATTATTTTTAATTTTCAAGAAATCCTTGAGTCAAGGGAAACTACCTGATATTTGGAAAAAAGCAAATATAGTCCCCTTATTCAAGAAAGGAAATAGACAAAATCCTTTCAACTACCGACCAGTATCACTGACCAGTGTTGTAAGCAAGGTATTAGAAAAACTTATAAGAAAAGCTTGGGTAAATCATCTAGAAGAACACAGTATGATAACAGAAAGACAGTTTGGTTTCAGAAAAGGAAAATCATGTGTTACTAATATGTTGAGCTACTATGACAGAGTAACAAACACAATACAGGAAAGGGAAGGATGGGTGGACAGTATCTATTTAGATTTCAAGAAAGCTTTTGACACAGTACCACACCAAAGACTTTTATGGAAGCTGTACCATCAAGGAGGAATTCGAGGCAAACTGTTTTGTTGGATGCAAGACTTTCTCTTAAAAAGAGAAATGAGGACAGTACTAAGAGGAAACTACTCATCATGGAAAGAAGTGACTAGTGGAGTACCACAGGGTTCGGTGCTGGCACCAATCTTGTTTTTAGTGTACATAAATGATATAAACAGTAACACTGGAAATGAGAGCTATCTGAATATGTTTGCAGATGATGCAAAAATACAAAGGAGAATTACTAGCACAGACTCTTGTAGGGAGCTACAAGAAGAATTAAATAAACTTCATGAATGGAGTAGTACATGGCAAATGGAATTCAATGTGGACAAGTGTCATGTAATCAAGTTTGGTAAAAGTGGAAAAAGACCTGATTGGGATTATAAGTTAGGAAATAAAACCCTATACACATCAGAAAGAGAGAAAGACCTAGGTGTGATTATCAATAACAGACTATCTCCGGCTGACCACATCAGCGGGAAGGTACGGAACATGTATACACTGCTTGCAAATATGAGAATAGCATTCACATACATAAATGAAGACATGCTAAGAAGGATAATAACATCATTCATTAGACCAACCCTGGAATATGCATCAATAGTCTGGAGTCCTCATCTCAAAAAGCATATAGACAAGATTGAAAAGTTCAAAGGGCCGCTACAAGATGGATACCAAGCTTAAGGGACCTAAGCTATGAAGAAAGACTAAATAAACTGAATCTACCAACACTACAGGAGAAAAGGAAAAGAGATGACATGATAATGCTATATAAGTGCATATCAGGAAAGGAGAAAATAGACATAAATGATTACTTAACATATGGAGAAGCATCAGCAAGAGGACACTGCAAAAAACTGCATAAGAAGAGAGGTGATAAAGACGTAAGGAAATTCAGTTTCCCAAACAGAGCAATTGATCAGTGGAATGCACTACCGAATGAAATAGTGTGTGCCAAAACAATTCACAAATTTAAGGATATGTACGATAAATATGGTTTAAGACACGGGACAGTACGAGCTTGACTCATTCCTGTAAAGATACAATTAGGTAAGAACAATTGGGTAAGGTAAGAACACACACACACACACACATACACACACACACACACACACACACACACACACACACACACACACACATATACTGGCGAGAGGGCAGAGAGAGAGAGGACACAAGTCACTACACACCACACTGGCCACTGCTGGCTACTACTGGCCACACCTAATATTATCTTTATATGAGTCAGGCCCAGCACTAGGCTGAAATAAGTGATATTCTAATATAGCAGAGCACGTATAAGCAAAAGTGTTGTCCAAATAAAACAATACATCCAAGTAAGTGCATCAGGCATCCACTGATACAATGTAAACATCAGATGGGTGTCATTATTATCACTAGGCGTGTAGCAGGAAGATGCCAATTTGTAAGTAAAAGTTATTTAAGTAAGAATTATATTTCTGCAAGATAAGTACTTTCTTTAGTAAAGTGAATATGGAAGGAGTTAAGAGAAGGGTTAAAGGCAGAAAACAGGATGATTTCTACCAAGAACTGGTTGAAATGGAAACTTATAATAAACTAGTAGAGAATGTGAATGAACTGGAGAAAGCTTTTGAAAGGGAAATATATGATATTAAGAAGGAGCTCTGCATGCACAAAGAAGTAAAGGAGAAAATAGTAAAGGAATTAAACAAAAAAACACAACAGTAGATTAGCTGTCAGTTGAGGTACCATAGTTTCACTTAGAAAGAGGACTTGTGCAATGGCAAGTACATTTCTCGTCCATAAGAGTATTATGGAGGAGTTCAGAAATGATAGAGACAATTAGTCAAGCAAGCAGTCTGATAGATCAAAACAGTGATGTTGAAGAGAAGATAACCCAGGAGAAGGAAATGATGAGAAATTGCAAAGATGAAGTACAAACTAAGTGTGCTGAAATGGTAAAAGTAAGGATAAACTTAGAAACTAAAGTCAAAGAAGCAGCATTAGAAAGGGAGTGAAAGAAATAATTAAAAACTACCCAAAATTGGTCAAAGAACCAGCAAATATCAAGAAATCTCTTGTAATCACTGGTATACATGAAGAAATAAAAACAGAATCTTGAGAGACAAAAAGGAGATGGTAAATATAATTAATATGTTGAAGGTAATATCAGAGGATATATCTGATAAAGATATAGAGGAACACAAAAGGCTAGGTAAATATGAGAAAAATAAGTCAATGCCCCTGAAAGTAACCTTCCAAAATGTGAACACTGTAGAGGAAATATTTAAAAATGCTAATAAAGTAATGGAAAAAGAGGAATTTAAAAAGCATAGATAAAAAGATGCATAACTCAGGAGGACATGGGATCACTAAAGGAAAAGAGTGAAGAAGAACAAACAGAACATGAGAAAAGATCAGAGGAAGAGAGGAGCAAGCTTTTTTTTTTTTACAAGGTAGTGGGATTACAAGTAAGAAAATGATACATAAACAACAGGGACTAAGAAAAAGGAAGGTAGTAGACTCAGATGTCAGATATGTAAACAACATGATTAAGTTGATGTACTCAAATGTAGATGGAATGGCATCCAAAGTATTAGAGATAAAAGGCTTTACCAAAGAAATGGAATCTCATATTATTTGCCTAAGGCCCCAGTCACATTGCAGGTACAACTTATTGCAAACCTCTGCGACCTGCAAGTTGTTGGTGGCTTTGGTGAAGTTTACGACCAGTTTTCATATGTCTCGGACTAGCCGCAGGCCACCATGGCGACCAAAACATCGTCGCGAGGTTTTTCATGCTGCATGAAAAACCTCCCTTTGACCACCGATTTCGTGGCACGGAAACCGCCCGGTGGGCGGCTGGACTGCGTCTAGCCGCCTTACGGACTGCGACTGGTCAGTAACACCTGATTTTTAAGCGGTGATTGTCATCCAGACGGAGGCTGGTCACCGCCCTCTCTGTGCGGTGGTCGTTCACACTTCGTCAAGGCGACGACTAGACTGCAGCGGCCACCGTCCACAAGCCTTCTGTCCAGGGTGATGGTTGAAGTCCAGCCGCGTCCAGCCGGCGATTGGTTGAGTGACAGTGGTGGGCTGAACTGAGACCAGGCGCCAGCCAATCTGTGGCCGGTGTTGGTCTAGTGGCAGCCTAGAGGTCGCGGTCTAAACTGCGTAAGTATGCGGACCGGCCACCACTTGTTTGCGGCCTGATGATGACCAGCCGGCCACCCATCGGTATCTTGACCTGTATTTACCTGGCCATGGTCACCTTTCGGCTGCCCACTGGATGAATGCTGGACGGACACTGGACGATCACTGGTATCCGATCGGTGGCACGACTGCCCGGAGACCTCCGTGGTCGGGGACTGGTTTCGTGATTTTCAGGTTTGCGACAAGTCGTACCTGCTGTGTGACTGGGGCATGACTGAAACAAAATTAATCCCAAGGATATCAAACGACATCCTGAACTTTGAATTTTACAATATATGGAGAAGAGATAGAAGTTTGAAAAAAGGACTAGTAGTTCTGGTTTTAACAAAGAAAAATCAACAAGTCAAACAGGTACAACTAGATATATCGTCGCAAGTAGAACTGATTGCATTAGATATTGAAACATCTGAAAGGAAAATAAGTGTGGCACCCAAAACAAACACCTGGGAATGAGGCGAATATGAAGACTTGGCAGAAAGTACAGTTCAAGAGTTTAAGAGCCCTACTACATAGAAGCAAAGAGAAATCTGAAAGAATTATATTAACCCTGGAATGCTAATGTCAGCTTTGAAACGTTACTGCTACCTGTGTGAGAATTTTACCCAATTTTAGGAAATTAATTAAAAATACTTACACTCAACCTTTTTTTAATCTGAAAATACAGTATGAAAACACAACTCTCACACTTCCTTTACATGCAAAAAAGAACAAACAGTATAAAAAAATAAAGTTACAGGTGATTTTACAAAAAAAAGTAAAAAAAAAGACCATTATTTTACCTTCAAATCTATAACAGTAAATATTGCCTCAAAGGAAATTAGCTTTGGTTAAGATTATTATTGGACCCTGGAGATTCAAGTTGGGTGTGTCACTTCTCTTACAAATCACCCTGGCATGAGAATATCATGGAAAAAAATATAGCCTGCATTGCTAATGTTGGGTAAAATTCCCTTCAATCCCCAAATACAAGGGGAAATATGGGAGAGAGAAAAGGCACACTACCTGTCATGGCAAGAGGCTAGGATGACCTGAGCACTTGTGGAAGGACAGCTGTGTACCCTTCCTTATCATGCAGTAAACACAGAAAAGATAAGACGCTGGGGGAAATTTACCCGACTTTAGCATTTTAGGGTTAACAGGAGATTTCAGTACAGATACAAATTGAAATACTATAGATGTAAGAAGGTATGAATGCTGTTGGGATCAGAAGCTCCTAGATCTTCTACAGGAGTTTTTCTTAACACACCATGTAAAGGAAAGCGCCAGTAAAAGGGGACTTGATGATCGATCATTACTAGGTCTTATATTTACCAGGCAAGTTAATGATATCGACAGCATAATGTATCACCCTCCATTCGGCAAAAGTGACATTGTAGTATTAAATTGCAGCTTCAGGATCGCATATGATATAGCGAGCAGTATTGAAAGTTACAAAAACAGCCTAAACTACAAAATGGGCAACTACCATGACCAAAAGAAGTACTCCATAGAATAGATTGGGAAAAGGAGCTTAAAGGACAAAATAGTATTGTTATACATAGAAAATTCTGTCAGTTATATGAAACATTAGTCCAGAAGTATATCCCTCAGTACAAAGAGACAGAAATAAGGATAAAGAAGTGGTTTAACACAGAATAAAAAATAAAAAAACTTGCTATGGAATAGATACAGAAGACACAGTAGTGAGAGGGCATATAAACAGGCAAGAAATGATTATACAAGGATAAGGAGAAAAGCTCAGAGGCAGTATAAGGAAGACCATAAATAAAAGGAGTAATCAACCAATGCTTTTTTACAGCTACATCTTAAGCAAAACAAAAGTTTAAGTTGAAATACAGTCCATCATAGATGTGGGGATAACCTATATCCAAGAAAAAGACGCTGTATTTGCGAAGTCCTTAAATAAGAAATCCAGTTAGTTTTTACAGAAGAAAGTAATTTTGAATGAGGGTGCTCACTATCCACTCACTCACTGTAGTGCTGCCCTCAAGTGACTGCCCTTTCCTCTCTTCCTTCCTTCCTTCCTTCCTCTTCTGTCTATACTTCCTTCATTCATTCCTCTTGCTTCTGCCTATGGGCGACTTTACACTCTCTCTTCTGTCTTTCTTTCCTTCATTTGTTCCTCTTCTTCTGCCTACGGGTGACTACACTGAGTGACAAGCCAGATAGTTTCCTGTACACCAGGAAACCATTTACTATGCTGGGTGGTAACCATATAACCAAATTATGGCGCCTGGTGGTTTAGTGGGCAATTAAGGCACTGCAGTCGGATTGAACTAGTGCAGGTTTCTGTCCAAGGGGTGGTTGAGGTTTATTGAG
The DNA here is from genome assembly GCF_032717465.1 of Coenobita brevimanus. Classification (NCBI taxonomy): domain Eukaryota; kingdom Metazoa; phylum Arthropoda; class Malacostraca; order Decapoda; family Coenobitidae; genus Coenobita; species Coenobita brevimanus. The sequence continues at coordinate 12,655,839 of NC_137015.1, read as the reverse complement.
TGAAGCTGGTCACTCTTATCTTAAATGTCAGGTCCAACTTACCAAGCCCCAGGCTCCTAAGCTCCTCATGGGGCAACACAGGATTAGATGATGATGATGATAGTGATGACTTAACAAAAATTTCCAGTTAGTTTTTACAGTAGAAAGTAATTTTGAGAGAGATGATAAGGAACATGCAGGGCCGTACATATTACCGGATATACGATTATCAGAACAAGAGGCACAGGAAGAGTTAAATAAAGTAAACAAAGGAAAAACAAATGGTCCTGACAAAATTTCAGGTTGGGTGCCACATGAGTGTGCAGAAGAGTTAAGCAGACCAATATATTTAATATTCAAGGAATCCTTAAGCCAAGGTAAACTACCAGATATTTGGAAGAAAACATTGTTCCCCTATTCAAGAAAGGAATTAGACGGAGTCCACTCTACAGTAGACCAATATCCCTGACCAGTGTTGTAAGCAGGGTACTTGGAAAGCTAATAAGAAAAAATTTTGGTAAACCATCTGAAAAAATACAGTATGAAAGCAGAAAAAGAGTTCAGTTCTAGAAAAGAAAAATCATGTGTTACAAATCTATTAACCCCTTAACCGCGAGGCGTCACTTTCGTGACGCTTGGGAGCAAGGGATCATACTGCGGGGCGTCGCTTTTGTGATTCTGTGTTATTTTGAATTCACCCGGGCTTCCAAGTGGGGGCTTGTATCATCTATTAGTACGGCCAATGTCCAACACTAGTCAGCACTCCTAATCTCATCTGTACTCCCATCCATTGTTGACAATTTAGCCATTTCTCCCCGTTCTTGACTCCCCTCCCTACCCCCCCTTCATTACCCTATCCTCTCGCCTGCCCGGCCGTGCTACGCTAAGTAAATCTTCCCTGGAATTTTTCACTGATTTCATCCATTGAAATAAGCCCTATGCCGTATTCTTATACCAAATAATATATACAAGAAAGAAATAAGGTAAGTGAGAGTGCCATACACCTGGAATTGGCTAATTATCACCTGACAACACCTCACGTGCACTCGTTCGCTAATTTTCGCTGTTTTCTTCCCCTTGAAATATGCCGTATAATCTATTTTCATAATAAATATACATATAAGGAGGGAAGAGAGAAGCCTAAGTGATATTTACATTCACCTGGAACTTCCTAATTTATAATGTATTGTCTAGATTTCCTGCCAATCATTTCAGTGCTATACATAGCTGTTACAAGAGCTAACATTGGTAGTACTGAATATCCCCTAAGTAGGCCTCCACCCGGCCCTCCCTTATCAGTTTACTCTCATCTTCCGAAGTGGGGGTACGTCTGTTTCCTCTTGCTGACTTCAGGGCCTTTTTCACCCCCATGCAAAGGGCCCTGTGACCTTTACCCCCTACTAAACCTCGTGTGGAAAGAGGTAAAGGGCTGACAATCGATAAAAGAGTGACTACGATCTTTCTATTGAGTAAAACAGTGCAAGTGGAATTGTAAATAATGTGTAAATAATGTGTAAACAGCAAGTGAAAGTAATGAATGTAAATATACGTGAACAGTGGAAAACAGTTTTATAAGTTACTTCAAGTGACAGTGCATAACACAGTGTAAATAAAATAGAAATGTAAATAACGTAAATAAAATAGAGAACGTAAATAGAAATGTAAATGAGTAGTATTATAAGAATACGAGTATATACCCTAGGAGTAATGAAAGTGAAAGTTTCACTCTAGCATGTCTGAATACTATGAGTTATGAGAGTGAAGATGAAAGTGACATTCACTCTCAATGCTAGTATACAGGACGAGAAAGTGAATGCTACGTATTTTACTGAAGGAAATTGAATCCCTGCAGTGACAACAAACTAATACTACTGAAGGAAACTTATGGATAAAGACTGTAGATATATATAAGTGTTATATAGTAATAGAAATATAAAGCGTGAGGGGTTTTATGAATAATAAATGACAGAGTACCAAGAGCGAACTAGCGCAAGTGCGACGGTCAGACGCGCTCATAATTTTCATTGCTTTCACAGTGTTTTTTTTTTTTTTTGGAGTATGGATCCCAAACTACTTGAAAATCATAGAGTAGTGTTTATAGTGTTAATATCTGGCTGTGGTAGTCATATTACGGGTTGTCGGGAAGTGTAAAGTGGAGACTTCGTTACCCAACTTCAGAGGTCTCCACAAGTCCTACGGTAACTGACAAAGGCTCAACAAATATTCCAGGAGAAAGCTGAAGGTATGTGCCATAAGCATATTTAATTTTAATATTCTAGGGCTAATAACTGATTTTTGGCAAATACTTTTTGAGAGTCTGTCGGAGCCCGAATAACCCCGCGGCACACGCAAAACATCGGTAAACATGCCCGCAGTGTAGGGGTTAAGCTACTGTGACAGAGTTGCAGAAACACTGCAGAAAAGAGAGAGATGGGTGGACAGTATCTATTTAGATTTTAAGAAAGCATTTGACAGAGTACTGCAACTAAGACTTTTATGGAAACTGTACCATTAAGGAGGAATCCAAGGTAATCTGTTCTGTTGGATGCAGGATTTTCTCAGAAAAAGGGAAATGAGAACAGTACTAAGGAGCAATTACTTCTTTGGGGGATGACAAGTGTAGTTCCACAGGGCTTAGTGCTAGCACCAATTATGTTTTTGATGTATATACGGCTGCGTCCACACGTGTGCTCGAACAAGTGCTAGCAACGTTTATGCAACACAGTAACGAACAAGCTGCAAACTTGTTGGGAACAGCAGCGTCCAGATCATGTTGGCAACATCATGATGAAGTCTCAGCTGCCTCGTATGGACACACTTATCCCATCACCTCTGCTGCCAGTGTTCAAAGCCGCACGGAAACATGTTTGCATACATCTGTCCAAATACTGCTGCAAACATGTTCCCAAACATGTTGCCAGCTGTGTTGCCAACACACGCGGCCTTAACTCCTAGGGTACGCAATTCTCCAGCCTCGACTACCCCCTAGGATGAAAAAACAGGCCTATTTTTCGACTTTTTCAACAGTTAAAAGTTTTATGCCCAATTTATAGAGGTTCATTTTACACACCTGAAAACGCAAACCCCACCTTCCTAGACCCAATAGTTACTGAGCTATATCCTGTCAAAGTTGATAATAGTTACCCATCATGGCTTCGGCAAGAAAGAAAATATGCTGGTCGCACCTGTTTTCTTTGCAAAAATATGTACTAAAATCACCAAAATCAATTTTTTTTGGTGTGTACAGATGTTATAAACCATTGTAATGTGCTTAGAAAGAAAATACAATGGTGACAAACCCCCCAAATAAATATGATAAAGAGTAAAAATTATCCTTCCCTCCTTTCCTCTCCCCGTACCTCCAATCCTATTCCCTTCCCTTCCCTTCCCTTCCCTCCCCTCCCCTCCCCTCCCCCCTTCCCCTCCACTCCCCTCCCCTCCCCCCTTCCCCTCCACTCCCCTCCCCTCCCCTCACCTAACCTCCTCTCCCTTTTCCCCTCCCCCTCCCCTCCCTGCCAAGCATTCAAATCTAGCTAGAGAAAATGGTCATGAACTCCCCTCCCCCAATAAAAATATGATAAATAGTAAAAATTATCCTCCCCTCCTCTCCCCTCCCCAAACCTTCAGTCCTCTCCCTCCCCTCCCCTCCGAGCTGTCAAATCTAGCTAGTTTTCGTTTTGTTTCGTTTCGTTTTTGAAGGCTACAACATGCTTGCATGCATTGGCATAAAATAAAATGTCTTTTTCGAGTGGGTTTCGAATAAAGACAGCTAAAATAATTGTGGTGTGCATATATGTATGCAAAGACACCAATAAATTACAGGTAATGATTCAGAAACACGTGCCATAAAGCGTAAAAACTACACAAAATATTTGAGGCCGGGGAGGTGCTAGGGGGTGGGGATGGGGGTATGGGGAGGTGATGGGAGGTGATAAGGCCAGGAGAGGGTGTATAGGGATGGAGGGATGGAAGGAGACCACCACAAGACACAAAGGAAGGGCCCCAGTGGAGTACAGGGACATGTAGGGAGGGTAGGGGGGAAATACCCTCCTCCAAGATGACTGGGGGGGGAGGACATGGGGGGGATCCATGTAGTATGGGGGGATGCATGAGGAGGGGGTGGGAGGGGTGGTGGTGGTGGTAAGAACAGTGGGAGGTAGGGTAGTAACAAGGTAGTGGGGTAGAGGGACGTGGCAAGAGGGAGGTGGGGGTACATCCCCCCCACCGCCTGGTTACCAGCCTGGGTCCCCCCTCCGGTGTGTCCAATACTTAGTTCTAATTGGTTAGAAGCCATCTATGTCACAGCTGGGGTGGAGCCAGCTGCGGCCAGTTTTTTGTGGATGTTGTATGATCAGTGTTGCTCGTCCTTTTAAGAAATTGCGCGAAAAGCTTGATCGATGAGCTTTGTTCTTTAGGGGTTAATGATATAGGCAGGAACATTGAAAATGGAAGCTATCTAAATATGTTTGCTGATGATGTGATAATACAAAGGAGAATTTCGAACACAGACTCTTGCAGGGAGCTGTAGGTGGCAAATGGAATTCAGTGTGGATAAATGCCATGTAATTAAGTTTTGTAAAAATGGAAAAAGACCAGACTGGAATTATAAGCTAGGATGTTCAACCCTCCTTATATCAGAAAAGGAGAAGGACCTAGGAGTGGTTATCAGTAACAGACTATCTCTGGCTGGCCACATAAATGAGAAGGTATGAAGCATGCACACACTGCTTGCTAATATGAGAATAGCATTCACATATATAAATGAAGACATACTGAGAAAGATAATAACATCATTCATCAGACCAACCCTCGAATATGCATCAGTGGTCTGAAATCCTCATATTAAAAAACACATAGATAAGATTGAAAAAGTACAAAGGGCAGCTACAGGATGGGGACCGAGCTTAAAGGATCTGTGCTCTGAAGAAAGACTAGAAAAATGAACCAGCCAACATTACAATCAATCATTTCCTGTGGCACCCTCGGGGATGCATAGGGCCTCGATGAACTCACACCACCACATCCTATCTTGTGCTAACTCCTCAAGATCTCCCCAACACTCATCTCCAGCTTCCCGTCTCATTGTCCTCACCCACGTCTCTTTTGGCCTTCCTCTACCTCTCCTACCAGGTGCCACCCACCCTGGTGTACCTCGTACTATTCCCTGTCTCCTATACACATGTCCTAGCCACTTCCATCGTGAGAATCTAACATATTCATCGATCGGCTGCACTCCCGTTATTTCTCTAATTCTACTATTTGGTATCCTTTCCCACCACTTAACTCCTAATATTCTTCTAAGTGCTTTATTTTCAAACACCAAGAATTTATTTTCCATAGTCACTGTGCTGTACCAAGACTCGTGTCCATAAATTAAGATACTCCTAACCATTACCTTATAAAGTTTGATTTTTGTATGCACAGAGAAATTGTTATTATTCCAAATATTTTTAAGCATTCCCATTGCCTGATTAGCCTTCTTTAACCTTTCCTCGAATTCAAAGTTCAAAGAACCATCCTTGGCTAAATAAGTACCTAAATATTTAAACCTATCAACTTGCTTTACAACCATACCTCCAATTACACATTCCTGCGCATTTTCCATATTCATATTGATTATTTCAGTTTTTCCACAATTAATAACCAAACCCACCTTGCGACCTTCACTCACCAAACAGTCCAACACTCTCTGCATCTCTTCTGGCCCATTACAAATCAAAACTATATCATCTGCATAATCTAAATCCAAAAGTTTCCTGTTCTCTCTCCCAAAGTATACCTGCACCGGTTTCTGTTCCAACACTTTTCATAATGTAATCAATGACCAATATAAATAGTAAAGGCGATAGAACACCACCTTGAATTACTCCGGACTTGACTTCAAACGAATCACTCAGACAACCATCAACCATCACTTTACAAAATGTGTCCTCATGCATGTTCATAATGACCCTCACAAACTCCTCTGGTATTCCATAATGTCTCATTATCTTCCCCATAGACTCTCTCGAAACACTATCAAAAGCCTTTTCAAAATCAACAAAACAAAGACTTAACGGTACTCTCATTTCATTAACTTGCTGCATCAAATGCCTAACTATAAAGATCTGATCATTGCAACCACGTCCCTTTCTAAAACCAGCCTGTTCATCCCTCAGAATACCCTCAACCACCGGCTCCAACCTATTTAACAACACTCTACTGAAAACTTTCAAAGCTATCGGTGACAAAGAGATTCCCCTCCAATTACCACATTCACTCAGGTCTCCTTTCTTCGAACTTTAACAATTACACCATTCTTCCAAACTGATGGTAGTAACCCCGTCACCCATATCTTATTGAATAGCTTGGTCAAGATCATTATTAATCTATCCCCCTCCACTTTAAACATTTCCGGAAATAAACCATCCTCCCCTGGTGCCTTATTATTCTTTAACTGTTTTACTGCTTTCTCCACTTCTGCAAGCCTCAACTCTCCTGTTTCTATATTTAAATCTTCCTGAGCAGACGGTATATCCTCTTCTGGTGGTATTGGTCTATTAAGAACTGTCTCAGAATGCTCTTTCCATCTATTTTTAATATCTCCATCTTTGGTCAATAAATTTCCTCCCCTGTCTCTAATTGGTATTTCCTTGCGTTTACCTGCATTACCACTCAGTTCTCTAATCGATTCATATGCTATTCTTTGACTCTGTCCATCATTTTTGTTTATTAGGATTTCAGTCTCTGCAACCTTTTCATCCACACATCTTCTTTTATCTCTCCTAGCTAACCTTCTTACTTCTGAATTCAAACTCCAGTACGCAGCTCTTGCTAATTCAATCTCTCGTTCATCAACGCATTGCATCTCACTCCTCAATTTAGCCTCACCTCTCTTTTTTATCATATCCCACGTTTCCTCTGATATCCATTTCTTTCTCCTGAATCTATGTCTCCTTCCAATCGTACATTCAGCAGTCTCATGCAAAACTTTGTTCACATCCTCCCACATCTCATCTACACTTCTCTCCCCCCTTCCAACGTTTCCAACACCAAAAACCTATTTCTGCATTCTAATCTGAATTCCTCCTTTTCTTCTCCTTCTCTTCTAAGCTTAACAATATCGTATCTACCAACACCAGATTTTTCCTTCTTCTGATTTTTAAGTTTAAACCTTATTTTTGCAATGCTGAGTTGATGGTCACTACCAATATCCGCTCCCCGTTTAACATGAACATCTAGCAGAGAACTTCTATGCCTCCTACTGATAGCGATGTGATCAATCTGATTTTTATATTTTCCACACGGCGACACCCAAGTTGTCTTGTGTATATTGCAATGCTGAAAGAGTGTGCCCCCGATGACTAAGTCATTTGCTAGACAGAAGCTTCCAAACCTCACTCCGTTTTCACTCATCCTACTACCAACTCCCATCTTACCCATATATGCCTCAAATCCCTCATTTGAACAGCCCATTACTGCATTAAAGTCTCCAACGCAGATCAAAACATCATGTCTAGGTACCCTTCCTACTCCGTCTTGCAACTTTTCATAAAATGTGTCTTTCCTTTCATCGAGTGCATCATTAGTAGGTGCATAACACACAAACAGACTGATGTTGCCATGATTTGATTTAAACCGTGCGTATAGCAATCGCTCATCTATAGGATCCCACTCACATAAAGCCTTATTTGCTTTACAACCCAGCAACAATCCTACTCCCTGATAATGCATTCCGTCCTGTCGGCCAGATATCAATAAACGTATACCATCCTCCAAATCCAACTTATCGACTCCAGTTAATCTAGTTTCTGTCAGAGCACAAATATCAAGTCCGTAATTTTGAAAAACCTTCACTAACTCATCGATTTTACCGTCATGATTTAGCGTTCTCACATTCCAGTTACCAATTTTAATTGTATTTTTTGCATTGACAAAGGAATTAGATTGTAACTGAGGCAACCGTGAGATTCTTAGCACCCCCTGCCCATTTAAGGGCTGCACGGGACTGGGGGCCATTATTGTTCTTTCAGAGTCCATCAAGGTTTCTTTGGCTAACTTCCTGAACACCTCGCCATTGTGTTGCAGTCGCAGTAGGCAGCCAACATTACAAGAGAAAAGAAAAAGAGGAGACATGATTATGCTATATAAATGCATCTCAGGGAAGGAGAAAATATAGTAGACATCAATGAGTATATAACCTATGGGGAGGCATCAGCAAGAGGACACTGCAAAAAACTGCATGAATAGAGAGGTGAAAAAGATGTAAGGAAATTCAGTTTCCCAAATAGGGCAATTGTTGAGTGGATTGCACTGCCGAATGAAATAGTGTGCCAAAACTATTCGTAAATTTAAGGATACATATGATAAAAATGGTTAAATACATGGGACAGTACGACCTTGACTCATTCCTGTAAAGATACAATTAGGTAAGGTAAGAACACACGCACATGCACACACGCATGCACGCGCGCACACACACACACACACACACACACACACTTGACAAGGTACCAAACAGGAGATTGGTGTGGAAATTTGAACACATAGGAGGTCTAAAAGGAGCTTTATTTAAGTGGATGAAAGATTTTTGGAGGATAGGGAGAGGGACAGTTGTAAAGGACCAGCAGTCAGAGTTGTGTAATTATTGGTGTACCTCAAGCATCAGTTTTGGCAGCAGTCATTTTCCTGGATTATGTAGGTGATATGGTGGAGGGAATAGATAGTTATAAAAGTCTGTGTGCTGATGATGCTAAGCTATTAAGGAAAGTGAAAAAAGAGGAAGACTGTACAGAGCTGCAAATGGCCCATGATAAGATATCTGACTGGATTCAAAGGTGGGAAATGCAGTTTAATGTGAAGAAATGTAAAGTAATTGAATTTGGAAAAAGTGCAAAGAGACAAACAGGAAAAAGCAGAATGGGGAACGAATGGATTAGTAAAACTAAAGAAGAAAAAGACATAGGGGTACTTTCTTCAGACAACCTTTTCTTGAAAAATCACATAATCAAGGTCACCAGAGATTCATATAACCTTTCGAGAAACATAAGAGTTGCGTTTACTTATCTGGACGAAGAGATATTGAAATAGTTGATTGTATCAGTTATTTCCCTGAGGCTGGAATATGTAGCAATGGTTTGGTCACAACATAAAAAGAAGGATATAAGAAGGATTGAAAGAATACAAAGAGCAGAAGCGAAGATGGTACCTGGCTTGAGAGAATTGCCATACAAGAAAGACTGTTGAGACCAACTCTCCCAGCTCTAGAAAAAAAAAAGAGAAGGGGAGATCTGATTAATGTGTACAGAGGATCTAAGGGAATGGAGAAGCTTGATAGGGAGGACCTATTTTTGTGGGGCAAAAGAGAAATAAAGTGTCACAGAAAAAAGTTCAATAGGGCCACATGCAAGAGAGGCATCAAGAAGTACAGCTTCACTTACAGAACTATTGAAGCATGGAATAACCTGGATAAATAGGTGATAAATGCAAAGGATATTCACGATTTCAAAACCCAAGCTGAATGTTAGTAGGTATGAAGATGGAACAGTATGAGCATAGCTCCTTTCCTGTAAAGCACAACTAGGTAAACACACACACACACACACACACACACACACACACACAAGGTACTGAAAGAATGCAGAAAGAGATAAAGAGGCAACAGTGTGGTGAAGAGACACAGGTTGAAGGGAGCCAGTAAGAGGAGGAGAGTTTATGAGATGAAAAGCCTTTGACTCCACCCTATTGAGAAGAGCTGTATGTGGGGAGCCTCCCCACACATGAGAGTTGTACTCTAAACAGGGGCGAATAAATCCCATGTATAAAGTCAACAACTGTGCAGAGGTAAAGAAGGCATGGAGTTGGCATAGCACACCAAATCTCTTGGAAGCAGATTTTACAAGATATGCAATATGATTTTTCCAAGATAAGTCCCGAGTGAATGACACACCAAGCATGTGCAAGGATGACGCGGGATTGAGCTGAATATTATGATGCATTAGTGGGTACACCTGTGGAAGATTGTGTCGGGTTGAAAGGTGTAAAAACTGAGTTTTTGATGCATTAAAAACAACAAAATTATTTTTACCCCAGTCAGAGATATGAGCCAAGTCAGACATTAGGTGTGCCATAGCCTCATCTCTTGTTTGTTAAGTAACTGCTGAGATGGATTTTGCGGTAACCGAATAGAAAAGTGAAGGGTGGAATCATCAGCATACGAGTGGATAGGGTTAGATGTACAGCTTAGAAGATCATTGATGAATAAAAGGAAGAGAGCTGGTGATAGGACAGAGCCCTGAGGAACACCACTGTTGATAGGTCTAGGAGAAGAACGATGGCTGTCTGCAACAGCAGCCACAGAACGACCAGAAAGGAAGCTATTGATGAAGGCACAGATAGAAGGATAGAAACCGTAAGAGGTCAGTTTGGAAATTAAAGATTTATGCCAGACTCGATTGAAAGCTTTTGATGTGTCAAGTGCATTGGCAAAGCTTTCACCAAAGTCCTGAAAGGAGGATGACCTGGAGTCTGAAAGGTAGATGAGACGATTGCCAGTGGAGCATCCCTGATGGAATCCATACTAAAGATTAGAATGAAGGTTGTGATAAGAATGATGCTTTAAAATTTTTCTATTAACCCGCCCCATCCTGACGTTTTTGGACCTTTTTTTTTTTTTTTTTTTTTTTTTTTGCTCAAACATCCGCGTTTGGTGAGAAACATCGAAAATTCATAGAGAAATCGCTCACCTGAGGTTTAAAATACTCGATTTAGGTACAAGTACTTCCTTACCTGACTGGGTTTTCTAACAGGCTGGCACCAAAGAAAACGAGTTCTATGGGAGGTTAACTATTTTATCCACTCATAAACAGTATTTATTTATTTACTTGGTACGAATTTATATGTAGTACAAGAGTATATTGGTTTTCAAACAGTAATATAGGCATTATAAGCATTGTTTCACTCACTAACTCATCACCATTCATGACCTTTTTTCTCCCACATTACCTGATCGTCATTTCTGACTGTTTTGTCCTCTAATGCTATGTAAACTTTGTACTCCACATTGTCATCGATTGGGGAATCACTCTGACCCTGAATGTCTTTATTGGCCAGGTCACTGGTAACAGGTGAATTGCAGAGACAATAGCGTGCAGGGGGTGGGGGAGAGGTTATGCGGTGTAAGGCATTGTTCCTGCTTGGCATCTTGTAGAGGAATAGAGGAAGGTGTCCCGTGTATACATGCCAAAAATCACTTGCGAAATCACTCGCGAAAATTGAAAATTGTGCAAATTAGGGACCTTGCAATGTTGCCGCATTAATTCACGTCGCTGGGACGGCGCAGGTTAAGAATAGACTCAAAAACTTTTGAGACACAGGATGTCAAAGCAATTGGACAATAGAGGGTTGGGAATGGTCACCCTTCTTTGGGACTGGCTGAATGACACCAAACTTCCAGCAAGAAGCAAGGACAGACAAAGACAAAAGAGTTTACCTAGGCAGGGTGTAAGCACAGAAGCACAGTTCTTGAGGACAACAGGAGGGACTCTATCAGGCCCATATGCCTTGTTGGTATTGAGGCCAGTGATGGCAGAAAATACATCACCTGAAGAAATTTTAATGTCAGCCATGAGGAAGTCAGAGGGGGGAAGTGATGGAGGAGCAGCACCGGCATCGTCTAAGGTGGATTTGGAGGAGAAAGTCTGAGCAAAGAGATCTGCTTTATCAGTAAAAGAAATAGCTACAGACCCATCAGAGTAGAAAAAAAGGAGGGAAGAATGATGAGGTAAAGTTGTTAGAAAGGTTTTTGGCAAGGTGCCAGAAGGAGTGGGAGGAATTCGAGTTGGAGAGTTGAGAACACTTAGTCTATCTATCTATCTATTGCCAGACGCCTCAATCCCGTTTGGGGTGGCCACAAACAAATCGCCTCCAAGTCGCCCTGTCCCCCGCCATTTCACTCCCCTGCTCCCAACTCACACCCCCCTCTCTCATATACCTCTCCACCCTATCTCTCCATCTCATCCTCGGCCTCCCCCTCCCTCTTTCCCCCTCCACCTCACTCACATACACTCTCTTCGTCAGTCTTTCACCCTCCATCCTCTCCACATGGCCAAACCACCTCAGTGTGTTCCTCATAACGCTTCGTATCACATCCACATCAACACCACAACGCTCCTTTATATCCTCATTCGTCAGCCTGTCTCTCCATGTGACTCCACAGGCTCCTCTTAAATATCTCATTTCCACGGCTCTCACTCTTGACTTGTGTCCTTCCAACAACGTCCACGCTTCACTTCCGTACGTTAGAGTTGGTATCACAATACTGTCATGTAGTAACTTTTTCACTTCCATGCTCACTTCCCTGTTTCTTATCACTGCTTTCAAAGAACCAGCAACCTTTCTTCCCTGCTGTACCCTTTCAAGCACTTCACCCTCCAAACCTCCATCCTTACTCATCACACTACCCAAGTACTTAAACGTACTCACATTTTCCAATTCCTCACCATCCAACCTCGCTGTACATTCACTGACTTCACCTCTCTCAAAGACCATCACTTTACTCTTCCCTACATTCACCTTTAGATTCCGTTTCCTACATACTCTCTCAAACTCATCCACCAAGCCTTGCAGCTCTCCTTCGTCTTCACTCAACAACACGGTATCATCTGCAAACAACAGTACAGGGAGTTTCCAAACACTATCCTCTCTCCCCAGGGCCACTCCAACATCCACTACCCTACCTTGTACCTCTTTTATTACCCCATCCATGTACAGATTGAACAACCATGGAGACATGACACATCCCTGTTTCAAACGAACTTTCAAAGAGAAAAATTCACTTAGTTCACCATCCACACGCACTGCAGCCTTCGCACCATCGTACATACTCTTCACAGCATTCAACAACTTCCCATCTATTCCATATATTCTTAACACTTTCCACAATCCTAGTCTATCCACCCTGTCATATGCTTTCTCCAAATCCATGAAAGCCGCATACAACTTCTTTCCCTTCTCTAGAAACTTTTCCACTAAAGATCTGAGAATGAATATCTGATCTACACAACCTCTTCCCTTCCTAAAGCCTCCCTGTTCTTCTCCAACTAATTTCTCTGTTCTTTCTCTAACTCTGTCAGTAAGTATCCTACCATACACTTTTCCTATTATACTAAGAAGACAAATGCCCCTATGATTACCACACACTTCTTTTTCCCCTTTTCCTTTGTACAAGGGAATAATTATACCTGACTTCCAATCCTCCGGGACTCTACCTTCCTCCCAGGCCAATCTGCACATCTTCCACATCCATTCTACTACTCTCTCTCCCCCATGCTTCAACATTTCACCACACACTCCATCAATTCCTGGGGCTTTCCCTGATTTAACTTTCTTCATTGCTTCCACAACTTCTATCCTACTGATTTCTTCCTGTCTTCTCACCTCCCTCCTTCTCCCAGCCATTCCCCAGCCACTTATACTTGCATTACTTCCATCCTCCACGTTCAACAATTCCTTAAAGTGTTCTCTCCATCTGCTCACTTTTTCTCCCTTCTCCACTAGTAATCTACCATTTTTATCTTTCACTCCCCTGCTAACTTCACTTCCACCCTGTCTTACTCTTTTCACCTCTTTCCAGAACATTTTCTTACAGTCCCTCCACTTTACACTCAAATTCCTTGCAAATTCCTCATCCACTCTCTTCTTACTCTCTCTTACTAATCTTTTCACCTCTCTCTTCCTTTCTACATATAACTCTCTCTTCCGCCTCTCAACTTCTTCCACGTCCCTATTTCTCATCCATTCATTGTATGCTTTCTTCTTTGTGCCACAGCCCGTTTCACCTCTTCAGTCCACCACGCTGTTCCTTGCACCCCCCTCCGTCTTCTCTTCCTTCCACACACCACATCACATGCTGCACATATTTCTTCTGTAAATATTCTACACACACCTTCCACGTCCCCCATCTGCTCCAACTCATATTTGCCCAATCGTTCCTCCACTTCTCTCTTATACTCTGCCTTTTTCTCATCCTCTTGTAACCTTTCCACTCTCCTTGCAACTACTCCTTCCTCTCGTCTTTCCCTTCTTCTATTCCTCCATCTTACTTGAACTTTAACTCTGGCCACCACCAAGTAGTGGTCAGAAAGTCCACTCCCCCAACCTCTATAAACTCTTGCATCCAATATACATCTTCGCATCCTTTCATCCACACACACATAATCAATCATTGCCTTCCTTTCACTCAGTTCACCACCCACCCTTCTCATCACTCGCCATGTATACCTGTGGATCATTTTATGCCTGAAGAGGGTATTGGCTATCACCAACCCCCTCCCAGCACAAATGTCCACTAACGTACTCCCATTCTCATCTATCTCAGCAGGCACACCCCACTCACCAACTATTCCATCCACCTTCACATTCCCAACTTTACCATTCATATCACCAATCAAAAACACTCTATCATTCCTTCCAAGCTTTTCCATGCATACTTCTACATTTGTCCAGAACTCTTCTCTCACTCTTCTAGCACGATCTTGCGTTGGCGCATACACACACACAATCGCCCACATTTGTATTCCAACTTTCTACTTTACCCACACAATCCTTGATCCAACTGATCCATACTGTCTTATGCTCCTCTTCCATCTTTTACTCACAACTATACACACTCCTTCCTTTGCCCTCTCATTCCCACCTACTCCTGCACATATACCCCATCCATACTCCCATTGTCTCACACTTTCTCCTCTCCATTTTGTTTCAGTTATTCCACATACATCCACTTTCGCATCCTCAAGCACCTGGACAATCTCTCTCTCTTTCACCTCATCATTTGCTCCTCTTACATTCCACGTTCCAATTGCAATGTCCTTTGTCCGGTCCTTGGTCGTCAACGTTTGGTCAGTCCTTGTCCGAGGCTTATTGTTTGTTTTTTTAGTTAGTTGTTTTCCGGGGAGGGGCACTAACCCTCCGCCAACCCTTTTAGTCGCCTTTTACGACAAGCAGGGATACTGGGGGAGTATTCTTGACAGACCCCCCTACCCCCAGGGGGTATGAAATTATTTTTTGCAGTGCGAAGAACAAACGTAGCACGATTCTGGGCAGAAACATAAACTAGATGTGAATTAGGGATGGGTTGGCTCTGGTACCTTTTATAGGCCCTCTCCTTGTTGCGGACAGCATTAGAACAAGCATGATTAAACTAAGGCTTTTTTGCATTAGTCAAAGGATATGAGAAAGGAATGTATTCTTCCATGCCCGAGAGAATAACCTCCGTAATACGCAAGGCGCACTCAGATGGCTCCCGGCCATGGAAGTAGTAATCATTCCATGGAAAATCAAAGAAGTACAGCCTGATGGCCTCCTAATCTGCAGCTCCAAAGTGCCACAGATGATGTTTCTTTGGAAGGTCCACAGGCCGTACCAAAGCAACAGGACAGGATAAGGTAATAAGGTTGTGATCAGAGGAGCCCAACGGAGAGGAAAGATTAACAGTGTAAGCAGAAGGATTAGTTGTAAGAAAGAGGTCAAGTATGTTGGAGCCCTCTCCAAGGCAAAGGGGGATGGTCAGGAACTAGTCCTGAGCACTGATGAAACGGGAGCTCCAGCTCTCCCTGTCATCAGCTTTCCATCCACATTGGGAGTACTACCCTGGTCGACTGTAGGCTGTAGCACCATTTGTTTACTTATCCCATAATTCTTCTGACTATCAAAAATTCTTAGACTGTCTTACTTCTACGATGGAACCCATTGTATCCATTTCTTCTTTCTCTGAAATCTCCATTCTAGGAGATTTCAGTGTTCACCACCACCTGTGGCTCTCCTTTCCTTTCACTGATTCGCCTGGTGAACAAGCCTACATCTTTTTTATCTTTAATGACCCAGAACAGCTTGTACAGCACCCTACCTGTATCACTGACCGCCTTGGAGAGAGCTCCAACATACTTGACCTCTTCCATACAACTAATTCTTCTACTTACACTGTTACTATTTTCTCTCTGTTGGGCTCCCCCAGTCATAACCTTATTACCTTAACCTGTCCTATCACTCCAATACAGCCTGGACCCTCCAAAGAAACGTCGTCTGTGGCACTTTGGAGCTGCGGATTGGGAGGCCCTCAGGCAGTACTTCTTTGATTTTCCCTGGAATGATTATTATTTCCATGGCCAGGAGCCATCCGTGTGCCTTGCGCATTATGGAGGTTATTCTCTCAGGCATGAAAGCACACATTCCTTTCTCATATCCTTTGACTAATGCAAGAAAACCTTGGTTTGATAGTGCTTGTTCTAATGCTGTTCGCAACAAGGAGAGGGCCTATAAAAGGTACCAGAGCCAACCCACCCCTGAATCACATCTTTTTTATGTTTCTGCCCGGAATCGTGTTAAGTCTGTTCTTCGTTCTGCTAAAAATAATTTCATCCGTACTAAATGCTCTCAACTCTCCAACTCGTATTCTTCCTGCTCCTTCTGGCACTTTGCCAAAAACCTTTCTAACAACTTTACCTCATCATCTTTCCCTCCTTTTTTTCTACTCTGATGGCTCTGTAGCTATTTCTTCTACTGATAAAGCAGATCTCTTTGCTCAGACTTTCTCCTCCAATTCCACCTTAGATGAATCCGGTGCTGTTCCTCCATCACTTCCCCCCTCTGACTTCCTCATGGCTTACATTAAAATTTCTTCAGCTGATCTATTTTCTGCCATGAGTGGCCTCAGTACTAACAAGGCATATGGACCTGATGGAGTCCCTCCTGTTGTCCTCAAGAACTGTGCTTTTGTGCCTACACCCTGCCTAGGTAAATTCTTTCGCCTTTGTCTTTCAACTTGCCGGAAGTTTGGTCTAATCCAGCCAGTCCCAAAGAAGGGTGACCATTCCCAACCCTCTAACTATCATCCAATTGCTTTAACATCTTGTGTCTCAAAAGTTTTTGAGTATTCTTAACAGAAAAAATTTTAAAGCATCTTTCCTATCACAACCTTCTTTCTGATCGTCAGTATGGGCTCCGACAGGGATGCTCCACTGACGATCTTCTCACCTACCTTTCAGACTCCTGGTCATCTTCCTTGCGGGACTTTGGCGAAAGCTTTGCCATTGCGCTTGACACATCAAAGGCTTTCGATCAAGTGTGGCATAAATCTTTAATTTCCAAACTGCCCTCATACAGTTTCTATCCTTCTATCTGTGCCTTCATCTATAGCTTCCTTTTTGGTCGTTCTATAGCTGTTGTTGTAGATGGCCATCGTTCTTCTCCTAGGTCTATCAACAGTGGTGTTTCTCAGGGCTCTGTCCTATCACCAGCTCTCTTAGTTTTATTCATCAATGATCTTCTAAGCTGTACATCTAACCCTATCCACTCATACACTGATGATTCCACCCTTCACCTTTCCATTCGATTTCCGCAATGTCCATCTCAGCAGTTACTTAACAAACAAGGGATGAAGCTATGGCACACCTAATATCTGACTTGGCTCTTATCTCTGACTGGGGTAAAAATAATCTTGTTTTTAATGTATCAAAAACTCAGTTTTTACACCTATCAACCTGTCAAAATCTTCCACAGGAGTACCCACTAATGTTTAATAATATCCTACTCAATCCTGCATTATCCTTGAATATGCATGAAGTTTCATTCACTCAGGACTTATCTTGGAAAGATCATATTGCATCTCTTGTAAAATCTGCTTCCAAGAGATTTGATGTGCTAACCCAAGTCCATATCTTCTTTACCCCTGCACAGTTGTTGACTTTATACATGGGATTTATTCGCCCCTGTTTAGAGTATAACTCTCATGTGTGGGAAGGCTCCCCACACACAGCTCTTCTCAACAGGGTGGAGTCAAAGGCCTTTCATCTCATCAGCTCTCCTTCCTTTACTGGCTCCCTTCAACCTCTGTCTCTTTGTCGCACTTTTGCCTCGTTATCTCTTTTCTATCGCCGCTTCAATAGTCACTGCTCCTCTGAACTTTCTGCTTGCATCCTTCCACCTCTACGACAGGTACGTAGCACCTGTGTAGCAACAAACTCACATCCCTTTTCTGTCCAACTCTCTAATTCAAGAGTTAACCGTTACTCCCAGTCCTTCATTTATGCAACAGGTCAACTCTGGAACTGTCTCCCTCTGTCCGTATTTCCTAATTCCTGCGATCTCCAGTCTTTCAAATGCATTGTGTCCAGGCATCTTGAAATGAACAGATTTTGAATTTGGCTCTCTTTTGTATTGTTTTTGTTTTTTTCTTGGAAGGAACTGTTTTGCGTGCTCTGCCTTCAGTTCCTTCTTCCTTGCATTAAAAAAAAGGGAGTGGGCTGGGGGAATGGGAATGCTGGTGATAGGGAGAGCTGGAGCACCCTTTTCACTAGCTACCCAACCATCCCTCTTTGGTGACCTTTTCATTGTGACACTAACATTTCCTCTAACTACTTCATACATTACACCATATGTGCTTTACATATCACGCAATGGACCCAACTACATCAGAGGGGTCGACACCAGCAAGGGCATGCGGCCAGAAAACTTTGTCTCCACTACCTAGTGGTGGACCTTCTGCGTGGAGGCGTGATGAGGGCTGTGCCAGCATAGATCGTGGGGCTGGGGTAAAATGGGGCTTGAACCTGTACTAGAGGGTATAGGGCATTGCAGTTCCCAAGCTGTCGCCTCCACCCAATAGAGAGGGGCCCGAACTTGGGAGTAGTATCTCTTGAGGCTGCCCTATCAATGCCAAGTCACGCTTGGAAGGTGTCCCTGTAGCTGTCCTGGCAGGGTGCCCGAGGGCCACTGCCACAGCCACTGGTCAAGGCTTGTGGGCTATGGGTCCCAGATCCGTTGCCTAGGCCTGGGACTGTGCAATGGGTGGGGCCTATGGCATGTCTCTCCCCTTCTTATTTTACAGATTATGACCAAGTTAAAGAATGTATTTCAGATCAAGCCTGAGGACATTAAATCGCCCAGGGGGATTGGAGTGGTTTTGTGGAATGTGGTAAGAGTGAGGGGTAGAGTGAGGGAAGTGGTTGAGGTAGTGAGTAGGAGGTGGGTGGATGTGAGATGTGTGCAAGATATCTGGTGTAGGGGTGGATCGGCCAGAATGATTGCAGGGAAGATTGTTGCTATAAGTTGTTTTGGCAGGGTAGGATAGATGAATATGGGGGTGTGGGTGTGTTGGTTAGGGAGAAATTGGTGGAATATGTCATTAATGTTATGAGAGTAAGTGATAGAATAATAGTGGTGAAAATTTTGTTTGGTGGGATGATGTTTGCAGGTATATCGGCATATTCTTCACGGGCAGGCGTGGATGAGATAGAGAATGATAGATTTTGGGATGACTTAATATATGTAGTAAGTGGTATGGGGGATGATGGGATTGTAGTACAGTATTAGGAAGGATTTAAACAGTCATGTAGGTGAAGCAGCTCAGGGATATGAAGGAATACAAGGGGGATGTGCATATGGTACAAGAAATGAGGAAGAGGAAAGGATACTCAAGTTTGGGGAGGCAGTGAACATGATTGTGCGCAACACACATTTTAGGAAAAAAGAGAGTAGGTTGACGAGTCTGGGGGAAATAGCAGCCTGATATGAGACATGGTGCTTAAGGAGCAGATGATGAAAAAGAGGACCCATGCACCTAGGAGGAAAGTATGGAAGTTGAAAAATCAAGCAGTAAGGGATACTTTCTATAGCGAGATGAGGAGAGTGGTGGCTGAACAGGGAGATGTGGACGGAAGTGTTAATGAACAGTACACAGTCCTCAAGACCAGCCTCTTGAGAGTTACTGATTCAGTATGTGGATGGACAAGAGACCCACCAAGACATAAAGTGACATGGGGGTGGGATATGGGTGTAGAAGCTGCAGTTGAGGAGAAAAGAAGATTTTTCCTGGAAGGGAAGAAGAAAGGTGGTAACAAAGAGGAATACTTGGCTGCCAAGCATAGGGCTAGAAAAGAGATTTATAGGGCAAAGTCTGACTCACAGAGACTTTAACTTCTTAACCTAATTTGTGTGGAAAGGAAGAGTATGATATTTAAGGTGGCAAATCATATGAAGAGGGAGAACAGAGATATCATAGGTGAGCAGTGTGTGAAGAATGATGAAGGAAGGGTAGTGGTGAACAGTGGGAATATTAAAGATGCATGAAGAGAGGCCAGTTGCTGAATGAGGAGATTGACTGGGATAGGGAAGGTTTGGAGCCAGGAGGTGCAGTGTTTGGCCCTTGGCCTTTGATTTACGCTGCTACTGTGAGCGTGGCAGTAGGCAGGATGCAGGTGGGGAAGGCTGCAGATGTGTCTGGGTTGACTGCTGAAATGTTGAAAGCCTCAGGAGATACAGGAATAAGATTAGTTACTGACCTGATAAATACGATTATATATGAGTGTGTTGTCTCAGATGATTGGGTGAAGAGTGTAATTGTAAATGTGTACAAGGGGAAGGGTGATGCCCTGCTAAGAGAAAATTATAGAGGCACAAAACTTTTAGACCAGATAATGAAGGTAATGGAGAGAGTTCTAGAAGGTATAATTAGCAAAAGAGTGAATATTGATGGGATGCAGTTCGAGTTTATGCCAGGCAAAGGGACCACTGATGCCAAATTCATTGTGTGACAGCTTCAGGAAAAATATGTAGGAAAGAAAAGGGAACTGTACTTTGTTTTTGTTGATTTGGAAAAGGTCTTTGACAGAGTCCCTAGAGAGGTGGTGAAGTGGGCAATGAGAAAGCTTAAGATCGAGAGTGGCTGGTTAGGGTCGTTATGGCCTAGTATGTGGGTGCTCACTCCCAGGTAAGGGTGAATGGAGATTTGAGTGATGAGTTTTTCATGAATGTGGGTGTGCATCTGAGGTCAGTTTTCAGTCCCTTGTTGTTTATATTGGTACTTGAAGCCCTCTCACTTGACTTCAGAAGTGGATTCCCACAAGATGTTGAATGCTAATGATTTGGTGTTGATTGCAAAGAATGAAAGGGAGGCAGAGGAAATATTTAGGAAGTGGAGAGATGATATGGGGCTCAAGGGCTTAAGAGTAAATGCAGATAAAACAAAAGTGATGATATCTGGGGCTGGGGGTGGTACTATCAAAGAAGAGGGAGAGTCGCCATGTGTGATTTGTTACAAGGGTGTGGGAAGTAATTCCATCTTGCACAGTGTTTAAGTACAGAGTTTGTAGTACACAGGTAGACTGTGAGATAATGCTGATTTCATACTTTCGGTGTGTCAGGGAGAGCATGTGGAGATTGCCAGGTGTGAAATGATTGACCTTGCTGGTGAGTCTCTTGAGTGTGTGGAGGAGTTTTGATGTTTGGGAAACATGTTATGTGCTGGAGATGGAGCAGGAGCTAGCTCTGTGGCTAAAGTGAGGAGTGGTTGGAAGAAGTTCAGGGAGCTGTTGTCTCTCCTGACATTCAAAGGACTCTCCATGTGGAAGAGTTTTGTTATTTGGGAAACATGGTATGTGCTGGAGATGGAGCAGGAGCTAGCCGTGTGGCTAGAGTGAGGAGTGGTTGGAAGAAGTTCAGGGAGCTGTTGTCTCTCCTGACATTCAAAGGACTTTCCCTACATGCTAAGGGATCTCTTTAAGCAGCATTTGTTGAGAGTGTAATGCTGTATGGTAGTGAGACCTGGGCAGTAAAGGAAAAGGATTTTCGCAGGCTCAGATGTACAGAGATGACAATGATTAGGTGGATGTGCAGTGCGTCCCTGAGTGTGAGGCCGGGGGTGGAGGGAAGGCTAGATTTCTGATGGAAGAGTTGAGGGGTAAGATGGGACAAGAATGTACCCTGTATTGGTATTGTGATGAGGAGAGGTAGATTGAGATGGTTTTGGCAAGTGCAGAGGATTAGGGATGATAATTGGGTGCAGAAAGTGAGAAGTGTTAATATTAGAGTTCAGATAGCGAGAGGTAGACTGAAAAAGACCTGGGACGAGGTCATTGAGTGTGATCTCAGGGTTAAGGGACTAAATAGGGAAGCTGCCAGTGATCGAGCAGTATGGAGAGCTGCCATTAGGTGACCAAGGCCGAC
Source organism: Coenobita brevimanus (assembly GCF_032717465.1). NCBI lineage: Eukaryota > Metazoa > Arthropoda > Malacostraca > Decapoda > Coenobitidae > Coenobita > Coenobita brevimanus. Next base: position 12,633,879 of record NC_137015.1, on the reverse strand, counting down.
GCATCCAAACATGCTGGAGCCTTCAAAAACGAAATCGGTAATAAACTTGAAAATTAGCAGATAAGGAGGGATTCAAAAGTATCTGGATAAGGAGAGATGCAAATGAGGAAGTGAGGGCTAAAATAAAGGAGCTTGTTAAGGAACCTAAGGAAAAAAAATGACCAGAGAATGAAGGAAAAGAGGACAGAGTTCTGTTGTAGAATTATGGATCAGAAATTGAGGAAGTGGCACCAAAGGAGAGAGGGAGAGAGAAGGACATAATAAAAAAACAATGCAAAAAAAATTGAAAGTGGCATTCACTAATGTAGATGGCCTAATCTTAGCATGCCTAGATATAGACAATTTCTTGACAGTAAATGAGCCAGACATTATGTGCTTTGTAGAGACCAAGCTAAGAGAGAATATTGAAATCCAAATGGGAGATGGGAAGTACAAACTATGGGGAAGTGATAGAAAAGAAATATGGGAGGAGTGATGATAGCAGTGAAGAACATCATAATTTTGGATAATGTTGAATGTGAGAGGGTGTGGCTGAAGTGATGAACATGATACTAAAAAAGAGGGAAAGGCAAGAGAGACATCATAGTAGCATATGTCCCCCCCCCCCCCAAGACAAGGGCATAGAATTAGGAGGAATATCAGGAGATGTTATAGAACATGGCGAGATACCTACAGAAAGTCTTTCCATTGCCAGATGCCTTAATCCTATACGGGATGGCCACAAACAAATCGGCCCCATGTCGCCCTCTCTCCCGCCATTTCACAGCCTGCTCCCAGCTTACACCCCCCCTCTCTCATATACCTCTCCACTCCATCTCTCCATCTCATCCTTGGCCTCCCCCTACACATCACTCACATAAAATCTCCTCGTCAGTCTCTCATTCTCCATCCTCTCCACATGGCCAAACCACTTCAGTGTGTTTCTCCTAATGCTTCCTATCACATCCACATCCACACCACAACGGTCCTTCACTTCCTCATTTGTCAGTCGTTCTCTCCATGTGACTCCACATGCTCCTCTCAAATAAGTCGTGTCAACTGCTCTCGCTCTTGACTTGTGTCCCTCCAGCAAGGTCCAAACTTCACTTCCTCATAGTAGAGTTCGTTTCACAATACTGTCATGGAATAACTTTTTCACTTCCATGCTCACTTCCCCGTTTCTTATCACTGCTTTCAAAGAACCAGCAACCTTTCTTCCTTGTTGTACCCTTTCAATCACTTCACCCTCCAAACTTCCATCCTTACCCATCACACTACCCAAGTACTTAAACTTACTCACATTTTCCATTTCCTCCTCATCCAACTTCACTGTACATTCAGTGACTTCACCTCTCTCAAAGATCATCACTTTACTCGTCCCTACGTTCTCCTTTAGATTCCGTTTCTTACACACTCTCCCAAACTCATCCACCAAGCCTTGCAGCTTCCCTTCATCTTCACATAACAACACAGTATCATCTGCAGACAACAGTATAGGGAGTTTCCCACCACAGCCCTCTCTCATAAGGGCCACTCCAGTATCCACTGCCCTACCTTGTATCTCTTTTATAACCCCATCCGTGTACAGATTGAACAACCATGGAGACATGACACATCCTTGTCTCAATCCAACCTTCAAACAGAAAAATTCACTCAGTTCACTATCCACACACACTGCAGTCTTAGCACCCTCATACATACTCTTCATGGCATTCAACAACTTCCCAGCACCTCCATATATTCTTAGTACTTTCCACAATCCTTGTCTATCCACCCTGTCATATGCTTTCTCCAAATCCATGAAGGCCGCATACAACTTCTTTCCCTTCTCTAGAAACTTTTCCACTAAAGATCTGAGAATGAATATCTGATCTACACAACCTCTTCCATTCCTAAAACCTCCCTGTTCTTCTGAAGTTAATTCCTCTGTTATTTCCCTAACTCTGTCAATAAGTATCCTACCATATATTTTTCCTAAGTAATCCCTCCAATATCCGGACGCCCATTTTCTGGACATCCCCAATAACCGGACATTTTCGTCCCGGGATCCAATATTCCCAAAATGGGCCAGAAACCGCAAAAAATTCGAAAAAATCCGACTTTTTCCTGCCCGTAATTTGAAGTTGGCGCTCACGGTGCGGGCGAGCTGTGTTTTGGTGCGTTGTTCCACCGACGTCCGCTAGAGCGCCCCTGCATCCTCCCCACTTACCGCCTGTCTCTTGTTGTGTGTGCATGCTCATTGTTATGGCTGCCCATGTGCTCGCTTTTGTGGTGGTGCCTTACCTGCTACAGGCACTCCTGCTGCTCTTGTGCCTCTCCTTCGTGTGTGTGATGATGGCCCCGCCACCTGAGAAAAGGAAGAGAGTGGTTTTTACTCTGAAGAAGAAGAGGGAGATATTGGACAAGGTGGATGCGGGATGGTCTACCTCATGTATCTTCTGTGAATTCAACCTGGCCCGGTCTACTTTGTTTGATATCAAGAGATCCCGTGACAAACTCATGCAGAACACTACTGACTTCTCGTCGAAAAGCAGACGCAATGTAGAGAGGAAGGTGATGTATACTCTCAAGTATGCAGAAGTCGACCACTCTGCGTTGATTTGGTATCAACAGCAACGTGCTGCTGGTGTGATGTGCGTGGCACGGAGCTGAAGGCTGCTGCTGAGAAGTTCACAAGGCTTGACGACGCCCTAGACTTCAAGGCATCCGAAGGTTGGCTCTTCGCGTTCAAGTTTCGACATGGCCTTACCAACTGGAAGTCTCATGGCGAAGCTTTGGACGCCAACGAGGATGGAGTTGACGAGTTTCGGCACAAGGTGAAGGGCTTGATCGACAGGGAGGGCCTTACTCTTGGTCAAGTCTACAATAAATAAAAGAGGTACAAGGTAGGGTAGTGGATGTTGGAGTGGCCATGGTGAGAGAGGATAGTGTTTGGAAACTCCCTGTACTGTTGTTTGCAGATGATACTGTGTTGTTGAGTGAAGACGAAGGAGAGCTGCAAGGCTTGGTGGATGAGTTTGGGAGAGTGTGTAAGAAACGGAATCTAAAGGTGAATGTAGGGAAGAGTAATGTGATGGTCTTTGAGAGAGGTGAAGTCAGTGAATGTACAGCGAGGTTGGATGGTGAGGAATTGGAGAGTGTGAGTACGTTTAAGTACTTGGGTAGTGTGATGAGTAAGGATGGAGGTTTGGAGGTTGAAGTGCTTGAAAGGGTACAGCAGGGAAGAAAGGTTGCTGGTTCTTTGAAAGCAGTGATAAGAAACAGGGAAGTGAGCATGGAAGTGAAAAAGTTACTACATGACAGTATTGTGATACCAACTCTAACGTACGGAAGTGAAGCTTGGACGTTGTTGGAAGGACACAAGTCAAGAGTGAGAGCAGTGGAAATGAGTTATTTAAGAGGAGCCTGTGGAGTCACATGGAGAGACAGGCTGACGAATGAGGATATAAAGGAGCGTTGTGGTGTTGATGTGGATGTGATAGGAAGCGTTATGAGGAACACACTGAGGTGGTTTGGCCATGTGGAGAGGATGGAGGGTGAAAGACTGACGAAGAGAGTGTATGTGAGTGAGGTGGAGGGGGAAAGAGGGAGGGGGAGGCCGAGGATGAGATGGAGGGATGGGGTGGAGAGGTATATGAGAGAGGGGGGTGTGAGCTGGGAGCAGGGGAGTGAAATGGCGGGGGATAGGGCGACTTGGAGGCGATTTGTTTGTGGCCACCCCAAACGGGATTGAGGCGTCTGGCAATAGATAGATAGATAGATAGAAGTCTACAATGCTGACGAAACTGGCTTATTCTATCACTCTTTGTCTACGAACACTCTAGCCTAGGAGAGGGAGAAGCGTGTACCTGGCCGCAAGCTCTGCAAGCAATGGATATCTGCTTTGTGTTGTGCCAATGCTAACGGCATGCACAGGCTCATGCCTGTTATTGTTGGCTGTGCAAAGCAGCCTCGGTGTCTTTGTGGGGTGATGGATGTCCTTCCTGTCGTCTGGTACCATTCCTTGAAGGCATGGTTCACAGCCCAGATCTTCAAAGACTGGTTCCACCGCCATTTCGTCAAGGAGGTCATCCATTACCAGATGGAGAAACTGGGAATCCCATGCGACCAGGTAAAGGCCCTCCTTCTCCTCGACAATGCACCTGCCCACCTGTGCGACAAGGAGTTGGTGGCTGAGAATGGGCGCATTAGGTGCATGTTTCTGCCACCTAATACTACTGCTCTCATCTAACCAATGGACCAAGGAGTGATCATGGCAACGAAGAGGCTGTACCGAAAGAAGTTCCTGGACGAGGTGATGGTTGTCTTCGAGGACGAGGACGAGCGCAGGGAGGGACGGGACACGCGAGGCCAGCGGACTTTGGAAAACATTTGCCGTTACAACATCAAATCTTCCATCTACAACTGGGCCAGTGCATGGAAGGAAATCCCTGTCAAGACTCTAGAAAATGGTTGGTCTTGTTTGCTTCTCGGAACGGATGTGGAGCACGATTTCCTAGGTTTTGACGTGGGTGACTTTCATGCACGTCTACGTGCGCATGGCAACGATGTTGATGTGGATGAAGTGCGTGAGTGGTTGGATGACGACGAGGGTGATCCTGGGCATCAGACCATGTCTGATATTGAGATCGCATCTTCAGTTGCAGGTGTCAGTATTCAGCTTGAAGAGTCCAACGAGGATGGCGACGATGATGCAGACTCCTCTAAGCGTGACACTACTCCAGCCATCCTCAAGCTGAGCGCACTCCGGGAACACCTAGAGTTCGTTCTGGACTACCTGGAGCATGCGGACTGCGACAGGGAGATGGGGTCCCTGGGACCTGTGGAAGAAGTGCACACTTTCAGGCAGCTCATCATTAATCGTCAAAATCGTCGTTCCTTGCATCAATCTACAATTGACAGCTTTTTCAGGCCCGTGACCCCCCCTGTGCCCAGCCCTGGCTCCACTCCATTGCCTCCCCAAGACAGGCCCTCATGCTCCGAGCCACAGCCCAGCACGTCAGGCACAGTGGAGTCACCACTCGACGTGAGTTTGCGCCTCTCTTCAGAGTTGTCTGCAGTGGGTACGCCATCACCACGACCCAGCGACGCATCCCTAGGTCACCTGCATGTGCTACTCTCAGACTCGGACAGTGATTAGACGCTTAGAACTTCTCCACTAGACCACACGGGAATTTACAGTGTTGTACAGTGAAAAAACAGTGCATAGTGTTAAGGATTTAGAGTTGTGAGTGAAAAGACAAAAATTTAATGGACTGTAAATGTAACGTAAATTATCTTGAGTGTGTTTTGTTTAGAAAATGGTTTTAAGAGTGGAAAGACTTAAAGTGCAGAGTGCAACACTTATTTCATTAAGGTACAATGAAGCGCAAGTAAGACAAGAGTGTGCAGTGTTGAGAGAATGGAATTCTGAGTGCAAATGACTAAGTTCCGTGCAAGACTTCATGAACAGTGTACTGCAAGTGCTTCAGGAACTTCTTCTTACTGTCAGAGTCTGAGAGGAGGTGGATTATTCATCGAGATGGCCAGGGACTTGCCGTAAGTACCCAGAATGTTTCATATTGTTCTGTACTGTTTTTTGCATACTTACCTCTAACACCTCATTTCACTCTTTTATGTCCCTTATTGGTGTGAATAGTGTCTTAGGTGCTATGCATGTGCAGTAGGGAGGTGTTTTTCTGAATTAGGCTAGGTTAGGGTCCATAACTACCAGTTCAGGAGCCAGGGACTTGTTGTAAATACGGAGAATGTTTAATATTGTATAAACCTACCTCTAAAACCTGATTTTATGGTTCTTTTTCTTTTATTTCAGTCTTTTATGTCCCTTATTGGTGTGATTTGGGTCTTAAATAGGTGCTATGCATGTCCAGAGGGAGTTGTATACCAGTAGGTGTTTTTCTGAATTAGGGTCCATAAGTACAAGTCCAGAAGGCAGGGGGCCAATATCCGGACGGGATCACTATCCGGACATGCCGTTGGCTCTATTACATCGGATATTGGAGGGACTACTGTACACTAAGAAGACAAATGCCCCTGTGATTGCCGCACACTTCTTTTTCCCCTTTTCCTTTGTACAGGGGAATGATTATACCTGATTACCCCCTGGGGGTAGGGTTTTTTTTCAAGAATACTCCCCCAGTATCCCTGCTTGTCGTAAAAGGCGACTAAAAGGGTTGGCGGAGGGTTAGTGCCCCTCCCTGGAAAACAACTAACTAAAAAAACAAACAAGAAGCCTCGGACGAGGACTGACCAAATGATGACAACCCAGAACCGGACAAAGGACTTGGTAATGGGTACATGGAATGTAAGAGGAACGAATGATGAGGTGAAAGAGAGAGAGATTGTCCAGGTACTTGAGGGTGCGAAAGTGGATGTATGTGGAATAACTGAAACAAAATGGATAGGAGAAAGTTGAGAGAATGGGAGTATGGATGGGGTATATGTGCAGGAGTAGGTAAGAATGAGAGGGCAAAGGAAGGAATATGTATAGTTGTGAGTAAAAGATGGAAGAAGACCTAAGACAGTATGGATCAGTTGGGTCAAGGATTGTGTGGGTAAAGTTGAAAGTTGGAATACAAATGTGGACGATTGTATGTGTGCATGCGCCAACGCAAGATCGTGCTAGAAGAGTGAGAGAAGAGTTCTGGACAAATGTAGAAGTGTGCATGGAAAAGTTTGGAAGGAATGAGAGAGTGTCTTTGGTCGGTGATATGAATGGTAAAGTTGGGAATGTGAAGGTGGATGGAATAGTTGGTGAGTGGGGTATGCCGGCGGAGATAGATGAGAATGGGAGTGCGTTAGTGGACATTTGTGCTGAGAGGGGGTTGGTGATAGCCAATACCCTCTTCAGGCATAAAATGATCCACAGGTATACATGGCGAGTGATGAGAAGGGTGGGTGGTGAACTGAATGAAAGGAAGACAATGATTGATTATGTGTGTGTGGATGAAAGGATGCAAAGATGTGTAATGGATGCAAGAGCTTATAGAGGTTGGGGGAGTGGACTTTCTGACCACTACTTGGTGGTGGCCAGAATTAGGATTCAAGTAAGATGGAGGAATAGAAGAAGGGAAAGACGAGAGGAAGGAGTAGTTGCAAGGAGAGTGGAAAGGTTACAAGAGGATGAGAAAAAGGCAGAGTATAAGAGAGAAGTGGAGGAACGATTGGGCAAATATGAATTGAAGCAGATGGGAGACGTGGAAGGTGCGTGTAGGATATTTACAGAAGAAATATGTGCAGCATGTGATGTGGTGTGTGGAAGGAAGAGAAGACGGAGGGGGGTGCAAGGAACAGCATGGTGGACTGAAGAGGTGAGACAGGCTGTGGCACAAAAGAAGAAAGCATACAATGAATGGATGAGAAATAGGGACGTGGAAGAAGTTGAGAGGCGGAAGAGAGAGTTATATGTAGAAAGAAAGAGAGGTGAGAAGATTAGTAAGAGAGAGTAAGAGAGTGGATGAGGAATTTGGGAGGAATTTGAGTGTAAAGTGGAGGGACTGTAAGAAAATGTTCTGGAAAGAGGTGAAAAGAGTAAGACAGGGTGGAAGTGAAGTTAGCAGGGGAGTGAAAGATAAAAATGGTAGATTACTAGTGGAGAAGGGAGAAAAAGTGAGCAGATGGAGAGAACACTTTAAGGAATTTTTGAACATAGAAGATGGAAGTGATGTGAGTATAAGTGACTGGGGAATGACTGGGAGAAGGAGGGAGGTGAGAATACAGGAAGAAATCAGTAGGATAGAAGTTGTGGAAGCAATGAAGAAAGTGAAATTGAGGAAAGCCCCTGGAATTGATGAAGTGTGTGGTGAAATGCTGAAGTATGGGGGAGAGATAGTAGTAGAATGGATGTGGAAAATGTGCAGATTGGCCTGGGAGGAAGGTAGAGTCCCGGAGGATTGGAAGTCAGGTATAATTATTCTCTTGTACAAAGGAAAAGGGGAAAAAGAAGTGTGTGGTAATCATAGGGGCATCTGTCTTCTTAGTATAATAGGAAAAGTGTATGGTTGGATACTTATTGACAGAGTTAGAGAAAGAACAGAGGAATTAGTTGGAGAAGAACAGGGAGGCTTTAGGAAGGGAAGAGGTTGTGTAGATCGGATATTCATTCTTAGATCTAGAGAAGGGAAAGAAGTTGTATGCTGCTTTCATGGATTTGGAGGAAGCATATGGCAGGGTGGATAGACAAGGATTGTGGAAAGTATTAAGAATATATGGAGTAGATGGGAAGTTGTTGAATGCTGTGAAGAGTATGTATGATAGTGCTAAGGCTGCCGTGCGTGTGGATGGTGAACTGAGTGAATTTTTCTCTTTGAAGGTTGGATTGAAACAGGGATGTGTCATGTCTCCATGGTTATTCAATCTGTACATGGATGGGGTAATAAAGGAGGTACAAGGTAGGGTAGTGGATGTTGGAGTGGCCCTGGTGAGAGGGGGTAGTGTTTGGAAACTCCCTGTACTGTTGTTTGCAAATGATATTGTGTTGTTGAGTGAAGATGAAGGGGAGCTGCAAAGCTTGGTGGATGAGTTTGGGAGAGTATGTAAGAAATGGAATCTGAAGGTGAATGTAGGGAAGAGTAAAGTGATGGTCTTTGAGAGAGGTGAAGTCAGTGAATGTACAATGAGGTTGGATGGTGAGGAATTGGAAAATGTGAGTACGTTTAAGTACTTGGGTAGTGTGATGAGTAAGGATGGAGGTTTGGAGGGTGAAGTGCTTGAAAGGGTACAGCAGGGAAGAAAGATTGCTGGTTCCTTGAAAGCAGTGATAAGAAACAGGGAAGTGAGCATGGAAATGAAAAAGTTACTACGTGACAGTATTGTGATACCAACTCTAACGTATGGAAGTGAAGCTTGGACATTGCTGGAAGGACACAAGTCAAGAGTGAGAGCAGTGGAAATGAGTTATTTAAGAGGAGCCTGTGGAGTCACATGGAGAGAGAGGCTGACAAATGAGGATATAAAGGAGCATTGTGGTGTGGATGTTAATGTGATAGGAAGTGTTAGGAGGAGTACAGTGAGGTGGTTTGGTCATGTGGACAGGATGGAGGGTGAGAGACTGACGAAGAGAGTGTATGTGAGTGAGGTGGAGGGGGGAAGAGGGAGGAGGAGGCCGAGGATGAGATGGAGGGATGGGGTGGAGAGGTATATGAGAGAGGGGGGTGTGGGTTGGGGGCGGAGGCAGTGAAATGGCGGGGGACAGGGCGATGTGAAGGCGATTTGTTTGTGGCCACCCCAAACGGGATTGACGCGTCTGGCAGTAGATAGGTAGATAGATTCTTTTGTGCCACAGCCTCTCTCACCTCTTCATTCCACCATGCTGTTCCCTGCACCCTTTTTTGTCTTCTCTTCACCCCACACACCACCTCACATGCAGTACGTAATTCTTCTGCGAATATCTTGCACACACCTTCCACGTCCCCCATCTGCTCCAGTCCATATTTACCCAATCGCTTCTCCACTTCTCTCTTATATTCTGCCTTTTTGTCATCCTCTTGTAACCTTTCCACTCTCTTTGGATATACTCCTTCTTCCCATCCTTCCCTCCTGTTTCTCCATTTTACTTGGACCTTGATTCTCACTACCGCCAAGTAGTGGTCAAAAAGTTCACTCCCCCCACCTCTAAATGCTCTTGCATCCATTACACTATTTCACATCCTTTCATCCACACACACGTAATCAGTTATTGCCTTCCCTTCATTCATTTCACCACCCACCCTTCTCATCACTCTCCACGTATACCTGTGAATCATTTTGTGCCTGAAGAGGGTATTGGCTATCACCAACTCCCTCCCAGCATGAATTTCCACTAAAGCACTACCATTCTTGTCTATCTCAGCAGGCACTCCCAACTCACCAACTACTCCCTCCACTGTCACATTCCCTACTTTACCATTCATATCACCAGTCAAAAACACTCTCTCATTCCTTTCAAACTTTTCCATGAACACTTCCAAATATGTCCAGAACTCTTCTCTCACTCTGCTTGCACGATCTTGCATTGGCGCATACACGCACACAAGTGCATGACAGAGAAAAACAGCAACATAATCCTGATGGGGGACTTTAATTGTAAAGCGGTGAACTGGGAGGAGTGGGGCTCAGGAAGTAGTAAAGATTCGTGGGGCAGTATACTGTTAAATATAGCAGTGAATAATGTAATGACCCAGTGGGTCAAAGAAGAGACAAGATTCAGAGGTGGTGACACACCATCAAGACTAGATTTAATTCTAAGCAAAGAACCTGATGCAGTTGAATCTCTGAAATATCTGTCCTATAGGAAAAAATGATCATGTAGTGATAGAAGGAGACAAAAAGTGAGCTATACAGGCCTGGAAGATACAACTTTGGGAAAGCAAACTTTACAAGATTGAGAAATTTTTTTGAAGAAGCAAATTGGCCAGAATTCAGTGAAACATGAGAGATACAGAAGAAGTGGGATAGCTTTCTAGCCTTCTCTAATATGAGTGAGGAAAAGTATGTCCCGATAGTTCATGGGAAAGAGAACTGGAGGGATGACTGGTTCAACAAAAGGTGTATGATAGCAAATATAAAAAGGGATAAGGCATGGGACAAATGGAGAAAGAGGGGTAATGATAGAACAAAGGAAGAATACAAAAGAACTAGAAATGAATATACAAGAATATCTAGAGAGGAAAAAAGAAACTTCAAAAAAGATATACTGTAATTGACAGCTCTAAGGAAGAACATAAATTGTTTAACAGGTTTGTTGATGATAAATTGAAAATGAGTGGAAGGAATAAAAAAGCTGAAAGCACAATCAAACATCTATAAAGGTGCTCTAATGGAAACTTAAATAATGAACAAATGAGGGAGTGACTAGAAATGTAAAGTTAAAAGATGTAAAAGTTAAAATGCAAGAAGTGTACAAATTACTGGAAATTCAAGATGTGAGGAAGGTCCCAGGACCAGATGGGATCTCTAATTGGATACTAATGGAATGCAGAGAGAATAACTGGCAGATAAGATTCAAGGTTTAATTGTGTGTTCTCTGGAAGAAGGGAAAGTGCCTCGGTAAGGGAAGAGGGCCAATGTCGTACTAGTCTATAAGGGAGTGAACAAGGAAGAACCCTGAATTATACTGTAGGCCTGGTGTCCCTGACCAGCTTTGTTCTTTGTTGAAAAATTCTGCTAGAGTCCTGAAAGAAGATGGATAAAATATCTTGAGGAGATGGACATTTTGGCAGAAAGTCAGTTTTGATTCAGAAGTGGAAAGATTTGTGTTTCCCACTTGCTGAGCTTCTACTCAGGGGTGATTGATGTCCTAGAGGAGATAGATAATTGGGAGGATTGTGTGTATTTAGATCTGGAGAAAGCCTTTGGCAAGATTCCCCACAAGTGACTATTGTGGGACTTGGAGCAAGTAGGAGGACTGAAGGGAAAACTCTTGAAGTGGATGAGAGTCTTCCCTGAGAGACAGGCAAATGAGGACGGTAATAAAGGATGGGATATCTGGATGGAGGGAAGTAATAAGTGGAGTCCCACAAGGGCTCGGTGTTAGTGCCCTTAATTTTCCTGATTTACATAAATGATATGGTAAATGGAATGAACAGTAATGCAAGTCTGTTTGCTGATGATGCAAAGATCATGGGGAAGGTAGAAGTTGAAGAAGACTGTAAAATGCTGCGTGAGGACCTGGATAGGATTCATTGGTGGAGCCGGATCTGGGAAATGAAATTCAACGCAAAAAATGTAAAATATTGGAAATGGGTAAAAGTACTCTAGAGACCATTATTGAATTTTTTGATGGGTAATGAACCAGTCACACAAGCAAGAAAAGAGATGGACTTGGGAGTGCTGGTCCAGGATAATTTGTAACCCGAGAAACAGTAACAAGATGGTTAGAGAAACGTATAATCTCTTGACAAACATAAGAGTAACATTTTATTATATGGATGAGGAGATGATAAAAAATTGATAGTGCCCATGATTTGCCCCAGGTTGGAATATGTTGCAGTAGTGTTGTCCCCACATAAAAGAAATGCAGTAATCCCTCCAGTATCTGATTTAATAGAGCCAAAGGCATGTCCAGAAATTGAGTTTGTCTGGGAATTGGGAAAATGCCTCCTGGACAGGTACTTGTGGACCCTAACGCAGCCTAACTCAGAAAACCACCTACATAACTCCCTACTGGACATGCATAGCACCTATTTGAGACCCTGTTCACACAAATAAAGGACAGAAAGCATGAAATAAATGAAAAGGAACCACAGAATGAGGATTTAGAGGTGAGTATGGAAAATATTTAGCAGTATCCAGGGTACTTACAACGTCCATGGCTGTCACGAAGAATAACCCGCCACCTCTCAGAGTCTGACAGTACGAAGGTGGACCTGAAGCACGTGTTGCAATGCTAATTTCTTAACACTGCGCATTCTTTTCTTACTTGCGCTGCACTTGAGAGTCACTAGTGTTGCACTCTGCACGTAAGCCTTTGCACTCTGAATTCTAAATTCTTAACACTGTGCATTCTTTTCTTACTTGAGTTGCACTTGAAACTCACTGGTGTTGCACTCTGCACTTAAGCCTTTGCACTCTGAGCCCCAATTGCTTGACACTGTACATTCTTTTCTTACTTGCTGTGCTCTTGAAACTCACCAGTGTACAGTAGCACTCTGCACTTAAGCCTTTGCACTCCGATTTCTAATTTCTCAACACTGCATATTCTGTTCTTAACACTGCAAAACACTGTAAATTTCTGTGTGATCAAGTGGTGAGTTTTTGCTGTTTGTTCACTGTCAGAGTCCGAGAGTAGGTGTTGCAGGCAGCCAAGGGGTGCATCGCTGGGACGTGGTGATGGACTACCCACTGCACACGTCTCCAAAGGTAGCCGCAAACTCACATCCAGTGGCGACTCCATCATGGCTGATGTGCTGGGCTGTGACTCAGAGGTGGAAGGCCTGTCTTGGGGACCCAATGGTGTGGAACCAGGGCTGGGCACAGTGCGGGTCACAGGCCTGAAGAGACTGTCAGTGGTTGATTGACATAAGGAATGGCGATTCTGACGAGTGATGGTGCGCTGCCTAAAAGCGTGCACTTCCTCCACAAGTCCCAGGGGCTCCATCTCCAGGTCGCAGTCTGGGTGTTCAAGGTAGTCCAGAATGAACTGGACATGTTCCCAGAGTGCACTTAGCTTGGGGATGGCTGAAGTAGTGGCGCGCTGAGAGGAGTCCACATCATCCTCGCTATCCTCGTCAGAATCTCCAAGCTATGTACTTGTACCTGCAACTGAAGATGTGATCTCGATATCAGACATGATCCGATACCCAGGATTGCCCTCGTCATCATCCAACCACTTATGCATTTCGTCTACATCCATCTCATCGCCAGCCGCACGAAGACGCGCATGGAAATCATCTACATCAAAACCTAGAAAGTTGTGCACCACATCAGCTCCAAGAGTCCAGAGTCTTGACCGAGACTTCCCTCCATGCACTGGCCCAGTTGTAGATGGCTGACTTGAGGTTGTAGCAACAAAGGTTTTCCACAGTCTGCTGGCCTCACGTCCCATCCCTCCCTGTGCTCCTCCTCGTCCTCGAGAATAACCATCACCTTGTCCAGGAACTTCCAACGGTACAACCTCTTAGCTGACATGATCACTTCTTGGTCCATTGGTTGGATGAGAGCAGTCGTATTAGGTGGCAAAAACAAGCACCTAATGCAGCCATTCTCAGCCACCAACTCCTTGTTGGACGAATGTGCAGGTGCATTGTCCAAGAATGGGAGAGCCTTTACCTGGTCGCGCTGGATTCCCAGTGTGTTCGTCTGATAATGGATGACCTCTTTGATGAAGTGCTGGTGAAACCAGTCTTTGAAGATCTTGGCTGTGAGCCAAGCCTTCACAGAATGGTACCACACGACAGAAAGGACATCCATATCCCCACGAAGGCACCATGGCTGCTTTGCACGGCCAACAATAACAAGCTTGAGCCAGTGCATGCCGTTAGCATTGACACAGCACAAAGGAGATATCCGTTGCTTGGGGAGCTTGTGGCCAGGTAAATGCTTCTCCGTCTCCTCTGCTAGAGTGTTCATTGGCATTAAGCGATAGAATAGACCAGTTTCATCAGCGTTGTAGACTTGACTGAGAGTGAGGTCCTCCTTGTCGATCAAGCCATTCACCTTCTGCTGAAACTCCCCTACTCCCTCCTCGTTGGCATCCAGAGCTTTGCCATGGGCCTTGCAGATGGTAAGTCCATGCCGTAACTTGAAAGCAAAGAGCCAACCCTCGGATGCCTTGAAGTCTGGGGTGTTGTGTAACCTTGCGAACATCTCAGCAGCATCCTTCAACTCCATACTATGCACCAGCACACCAGCAGGACATTGTTGATGATACCAAATCAGCGTGGAGCGGTTGATTTCTGCAAACCCTGGTGGGTACATAACCTTCCTCTGCACGTGTGTTTGGTCTTTGATGCGAAGTCAGCCGTGTACTGGGTGGGTTTGTCCTGGGATTTCTTGACATTAAAAAAGGTGGGATGCGGGACATCGACCATCCCGCGTCCACCTTGTCCAATAACTCCCTCTTCTTCTCCAGAGTCAGAACCACTCGTTTCCTCTTCTCGGGCAGCGGGGCCATCGTCACATACACGAGTAAGAGGCAGCAGAGGAACAACAGGGCCTGCAGCAGGTAGGGCACCACCACAGAAGTGAGTATGTGGGTGGCCATGGTGACGAGCATGCACCCAAGATGATGGGTAGGCAGCAAATGGGGAGGAGGCAGCGTTGACCTGCCAGACGTTGGCAGAACTGCACGGCAGACCACAGCTGTTTGGCACCATACACCAAGTTCAAAATACAGTTGAAAAAAAATGTCTTTTTTTTTTTTTCCTTGTTCCGGAGGCCTAGGCCCAAAATGTCTGGGAATTGGGGTGTCCAGGAATTGGGCGTCTGGGTATTACAGGGATTACTGTATTTAATGATCTTTGGTAAAAGCCACAACACCTGGGAAAACACCAAACATCATGGAGTTTGGTTTTAACCCCTAAAGACTGCAATTCTCCCACCCTGTTTGTCCCCGGCAATCGGCTTTAATGTCAAGGGTCTGGTACCAGTTAGTTTGTTATATCGAGGGTGTACCACGCACCAGCACACTAGCAGCACATTGGTGATGATACCAAATCAGCGTGGAGTGGTCGATTTCTGTAAACCTTGGAGGATACATAACCTTCCTCTGCACGTTTCATTTGGTCTTCGATGCGAAGTCAGCCGTGTACTGGGTGGGTTTGTCCTGGGATTTCTTGATATCAAACAAGGTAGAGCGGGCCAGGTTGAATTCTTGGAGGATGCGGGACGTTGACCATCCCGCATCCACCTTGTCCAATATCTCCCTCTTCTTCTGCAGAGTCAGAACCACCCATTTCCTCTTCTCGGGCAGCGGGGCCATTTTCACACACATGAGTAAGAGGCAGCAGAGGAACAACAGGGCCTGCAGCAGGTAGGGCACCACCACAGAAGCGAGCACGTGGGTGGCCATGGTGACAGGCTTGCACTCACGATGATGGGTAGTCGGGAAATAGGGAGGAGTCAGCGTTGACCTGCCGGACATTGGCAGAACTGTGTGGCAGAACACAGCTGTACAGCACCATGCGCCAAGTTCAAAATACGGTTGAAAAAAAAAAAGTCAGATTTTTTTTTTTTTATTTTTTTTTTTTTTTTTTTTTTGAGGCCCGGGCCCAAAATGTCTGGGAATTGGGTTGTCCAGGAATTGGGCATCTGAGTATTACAGGGATTACTGTATTTAATGATCTTTGATTGGTAAAAGTCACAATGCCATTGAAAACACCAAACATCATGGAGTTTGGTTTTAACCTCTAAAGAAAGACTGCAATTCTCCCACCCTGTTTGTCCCCGGCAATCGGCTTTAATGTCAAGGGTCTGGTACCAGTTAGTTTGTTATATCGACGGTGTACTGTATATGAAGTGTTCTGGGAAGCTACCAGAAAGACTGTTGGGATCAGTGTTGCCATATATGGATAAGTGGGATTTAGAAACTGTTCATTCTGGCTTAAAAGTTTTAGTGCGTGTGAAAATTGTGGAGGTTGGGGAAGGGAAAAGCCTAAAAAGCATGTTTGGGGTTGCATATGACAAAGGTTTTGACCATATTTTAACTTTTTAAGGTTTCCTTTAACACTGAATTGTTCATTCCTTACATGCTTCCAACTTTCTCACCTTCACCCATGCTTCTTTTTTTCTCTCTCTCTCATTATTTTATTGTACTGCTTCTTAAAATCTCTGTATATTCTTTTCTTCCACATATTCTTGTTGCTAATAATTCTTAACATCTTTGTCTTTCCCCAGATACATGTCAAAGCCAAGTTTTCGTACAGAGCTCGTAGGGAAGATGAACTAACGTTCCCTAAGCATGCAATCATCCAGAACGTCCACAAAATGGATAAGACAGATTGGTGGAAAGGTGACTATGGTGGACTCAGGCAGCATTGGTTTCCAGCAAACCACGTGGAGGAAATAGATATGAATAGCGTCGAAGAAAGGGTGCGTACTGATTATGGAAAAAGTTTTGCATGTCATCACATAGTAGAACTGTTACAGTATTATTTTGGTTTTAAAATGGTCGAAATAAAGATTGGCAGTGGCAGGACATATGCTTCATGCAGGTTTTAATCCTCAAAAGGCAACTTCTAGTATTTCTGCCTTGTAATACTACTATGGTTTTAAGCCAGCCAACTGTCTTTAAATTTTCTCAACTGTAATAGCCTGAACTCAGGCCTTTGTTCCCTTCAGGGAGAAATATTGGACTGAAAGTTACCATTCCTCTATCATTGTCATAGTAATACAGTCAGCTCACCTATAATGTGACTAATTGGTTAACATCAGGAATGATATTATGGAAACCCACATTGTGGGAGAGACAGTGCCAATGGGAAGAACGGCTTAGTCGACATCCACCCTAGAGTCACCCCTAATGATCCCCCAAGCCTGCTGTGCATACCTCAAACTGCTCAAATGTACCAAATAATTAAAAACATAATGTACTGTAACTAGCTTGAAGTGTGGAGGTAGACTACACCATAATCCAGACCAGTGATTCTCAGTGGGGCCATTTGACCCCTCGGGGAACCATGCCATGTTTCTTGGGCGTCGCATGGAAAAAATGGAATATCAGGCAGCCACAAATTCTGAGAGGGCCACCTAAGCATAACTGCCAGGTGTATGATAAAACTTTTTATATTCCTCACATTTCATTGTGTGTTATTTTCAGCATCAAATATTGAAAATTACATAGTTTATATTTATATAGCTCATTGATAAAGACAGTTTGTATTCAGTGAAAATTAATATTTACAAGAAACAAACTATGATGCTATAAATGCTTTCAGGTGTCAAAACCTGGCAAGTCTTACTCATTAAAATGACGTAAGATTAGTTGCTAAGCTGCCTCCAGCTTTGAATACTCCATGTGGATTTGATTACTATTTTCTCCCAACATAGGGTATAATTTGAAAGTTAGATTAGCATTTCCCTGCTGATTATCTAACTAACAGAGGTAAATGAGGTGCAGAATGTGAGCTAACCAAACTTGAGAAACCCTGATCCTGACCATACCATCACCTAACACCATCACCCAGACCATACCATCACCAAACACCATCACCCAATTTACACCATCACCCAAACCACACCTTCACCTTGCACAATCACGCACACCACACCATCACCCAGACCACACCATCACCCATACCTTCACCCTGCAGTCACCCAGACCACACTATCACCCAAACCACACCATCACCCACACTCTCACCCTGCACAATCACCCAGACCACGTCATCCAAACCACGCTAGCACCCAGACCATCACCCAAATCACACCATCACCCACACCCTCACCCTGCACAATCACCTAGACCACACCATCACTCAAACCACACGATTACCCAAACCACACCATCACACACTTCTCACTCTGCACAATCATCTAGACCACACCATTGCCTAGACCAGCAATTCTCCACTATTTTGGGTCACACCCTCCTTAGTCTTGGTTCATACATTCTCGTACCTCCCCTAGCCTTGGTCAACTTATCCAACCCCCTGCCCCCAATTTCCTGCCATCATCTGACCTAGAAAATTTATTCCAGAATTATTATTGTATTTATTTTTGCCACAGAGGTTTAAGTGGATGTAACCCAGTTCCATACAGGGTTCATTAGCCCTTCTGTAATTTGCCATCTCCCCTTCTGAGGGATGGGGGGCAGTTGATGGACAAGCGTAATATTTAAACCGGGGTTCGGTCTGCCTTGAAGGCTGACTGACTGGACACCAAGAGATTGTAAGCATAGCAGGAAAAGGCCAGACAGGAGGTGGAGAAATGAGATAGAGAAATTTGCAGGGAAAACGTGGCAAAGATTGGCTCAGTCAAGGAATTCATGGGGAAGGTTGGGGGAGGCCTTTGTTCGGCAGTGGACTTGCAACGGCTGATGATGATATATAGATATATATATATATATATATATATATATATATATATATATATTTATTTATTTATTTACTTATTTATACTGAACTATAAGATATCCAAAGATAATACAGTCTTTTTGGATTTTTGGGGGTACTTCCAGAGTTTTCCAGTTTTTATCAGTTTTATCCAGATGGTTACCCTTTAGTACACAAAACTGGCACTAGACTTTGCCTTATATTTTGACTGGTGCCAGTAGCTATCAAAGGCACCAAAACTACAAGTGTATGTTGAAGTGTTTAATTTCATACAGTGAAAAGAAAAAATTATATTAAAAAAGCCACTAGCTTTCTCCAGTGAAGGTGAAGGTTTCTGGACTTGCCACCTGGGTTAATAATCCTGAGGGAAAGAAAGTAATTATCATGTATGCTTGTTTTTCCTGGATCTGTTGATATTTTCCACTAATATGTTTTCCTTTTTATGATTATGTATTTTCTCCACCATGTGATATGGGTAATGGGATGATAAAAATTATGAGTATGAGGATTACCTTTCCATCTTTAGAATAGAACTGATAAGGAATGGATGTTTGTTCTAGTAGTTTAGATTTGATAAAAGTTAGAAAAGTCTGTTTCTAAGGTTAGAAAAAAATGTGCTCATAAAGGTAAGGCAGTGTAGAGAATGGATAAGTGTAGGGTGGTAAAAACTATCTTACTTCAGTGAAGTTTGAGGTAGGAGAAGGAATGGAAAGCCAGGGAAGTACATGGCAGGGTCTGCTAAGTAATTATGTGTGCAGGAAAAGAAAGATCATTGGCCATGCATTCTACAAGTTTTCCAGATCTAGTTTGCTCCCAATTCATTGACTCCTATTCTTTCACTCACTTTGAAAGCTTGGTGTTTGTCTTCCACTTGCTTGCTTCTTTCATTGTAGTTAGGAATGCCAAATCAGTGTGTGGATGCAGGGAAAGAGGTTGTTGAAATGAAAGAGGGAATACATATAAGGAGAGTAAAAAGCATGCAAAAAGACTAATAAGAGAGGGAAAAGGATGAGGTAAATAATGATCTTGGAAGAAAACTGAATGCAAATTACTCAGAAAACAGGAATATGTTTTGGAAAAAGACTCAAAAATGTAGAAGTGAAAATGAAAAGAAGTATAAAACTGTGGGGAATGAAAGTGAAAAGATACTAACCAGTGGGAGTTATATAAGGAGCAAATGGAAAGAATATTTTTAAAGGTTGAAGAATGGGAATGGTGAGAGCAGAGCAACTGTAAACATGATAGGTTTTGATGGTGTGCAGAGAAAGTGTGTTGTGTTAGGTAATGTGACACTGGTAGAATTGAGGAATGTTGAGAAGTGCCTGAAGAATGGAAAAGCAGCTATTGTGTTGATGGGATACATTCAGAGATAATTAAATCTAGTAGGGAGAGTGAAGTGAAGTGTTTGTTGAAGATATGTAAGAAGGCATAGATGAGTAAAACTACAAGAGCAGAGTGGAAAAAATCTGTCATTGTACCTCTTTGCAAGAATAAAAGTAAGCAAACTGAGTGCAAAAATTGTCTTGGTATGTCTCCAGTATAGGAAGGGTGTATGAAAGAATTTCATAGAGAATGTAAGGGATACTATATATCAGATGGCCTGGTGAGCGACAAACAGTGTGGCTTTAAGAACTTCCTAGAGGATGTGTGGGTCAAATATTTGCAGTGAGACAGACAGCATATACGGCATGTGAGAATGACCATAAGGTATTTATGGGATTTATAGATCTGTAAAAAACATAGACAAAATAAACAAAGAAGGATTATGGAAGATTTTGCATACATAATCAATGGTGTAGATGAAAAGCTATTGAATATTGTTAAGAGCTTTACAATGGTAGTGAAGCATGCTTTAAGGTAGGTGGGCATCTATGTGAATCCATTCAAGATCAGTGTTGCTGTGAGACAAGGTTGTATGACTTCCCACTGTTGTTCAGTATAGATACACATATATGGATGGGATTGTGGAGAGTTGTACAAAAGCATGAGAAATCTAATGGAAAGAGGTGGATGGTACTGATAATGAAGTGGAGGATTGAGTATCTCAGATCTAATGTATAGATATGATGTAAAAAGTGCTGTTTGCAAATAGCAAGCAAGAACTTTGTAAACTGGTGCAGAGTGTTGTAGATATCTCTGAGAGTCATTCCTTTGAAAATATATGTAGATTGAAGTGATGTTTGTTGGAGAGTCTGATGACTCTAAGCATGATATAATAGCAAATGGAGAAACTTGAATTGGTGAGAGAGTTAAAGTACCTGGGAACAGTGATAGAAAAGAGAGGTAAGTATGTTAAAAGAAGAGGAAGGTTGAGTGGCACACAGGAAGGAAAGTGGCTGGTGCTATGAAGGCCTTGATATGAAGCAGTGGCCTTAGTGTCACAGGTGTAAGAGGTTTGCATGAAGGAGTTTTAGTGCTGAATCTAACACACTTGGTGTAGGACTATGATGGAGCATGGAAACAAAAAGTCAGGAGTAAGACTTGTGCAGATGGGTTTGTTGGGGAGTGTGTGTGGAGAATGGATAAGATAAGGAAGTCTGTGGACACCAGAGTAGATGAGAGTGTTGTAGGAAACAGAGTTGGGTTGGAAGGGTGTATCTGAGTGAGTTTGAAGGTGAGAGGGAGGCGTTGTGTAGGCCATTAAGGTGTGATGGGTATGGTAAAAGAATGTGTGGGAGAGAAAGAGAGAGGTATGGAAGCTGTTGAGGCTAGGGACCTGGTGAGATATCAAACAGGCTGGATGGAACTTCTTGTGTAGAGGAGTGTATGACCAGGGATTGGCATCCCCTTTTAACTTGGCAGTCATCAGATGGACTGTCAGATAGGTGATTGTGAAGGTACATGTGGAATAAGTTTTGGATTTATCAGGTGAAAACCATGATTCAGGGGGCGCGAATGGTGTGTGTGAGTGGGAGTGTGGCCATTCAGCTGGGCAAACTTTCATTAGTATCTCATTCTATCAGGTTGGCCTTTCTTGAACCTGCCTCTTCTCATGAGTGGGATATGAGGTTTAGATGATGGGAAAAAATATGGAATTTGAATCAGTAAAGAATTGATGGAGGGTAAAATGTAGGATGGATTAAGTATGTATGCCGATGCACTTTCTTGAGAATCTCCCTTTTTTTTTTTTTTTTTTTTTTTTTTTTTTTTAAAAAAAAAGGCTGGAATGGTTTTTCTGCCACCAATGATTCATTTAGTATAGATCTACCTGGTGTGTTAGGAGAAGCTGAGAGTTTTCTGGCAGCTGTATGATGACTGGATGTAATATCCCTGTCACTGGGCACTGTCCATAGTGATCTCAACTTTTGTGCCCTAACCATCCTTTTTTATTCCTTGATCCTCTCACCCAGATGACAGGGTTGGAATGATGATTATTAAGGTGATTAAGGATCTAACTGTGTCACCCATATATTATTACTGTCCTTGTTCAGGGTGGGGAGGAGCAGGTGTTGGGAAACCTGCAGAAAGGGGAGCTTGGACTTGAGAGGGGCAGAGGCAACCATAGAACGTATCCCAGCAGACAACATTAACAACCGCTGGAACATTAAGTACATCATCAGGTAAATGATTGTAACTGAAGTCCACTTCCAAAGTGTAATCACCGTACAGTACAGTAGTTAGATACTGGTTATTCATTTTGTATTGTTTATAAAGACTCCATTTAATGGCAGCTCTCCATGCTGCACAATCTTTGGCAGGCTCCCTGTTTAGTCTCCTAACCTTAAGGTCACACTGTGTGACCCTTGTTCCTAGGCCTTTTAGTCTGTCTCACAACCCTACCCTAGATGTTCCGCACCTCTCACCTTCCGCACCTATTTGTCATCTTTAACATGCCCAAACTATCTCAGTCAAGTCTTATCACAACACTAATACATTCAGTTCCCATCCTTTCTCTCAACTCATCAATCACAGTCCCCCCTCCTGCCCTTCGGATTCAGGGACACACTACATATCCATCTAATCATTATCATTTTTGTACTCCTATGAATATACTCTTCCTTTATTGCCCACATCATTGTACTATACAGCTGTTCACTCTTAACACATGCTGGATACAAGGACCCCTTTTGGCATGGAGGGAGAGCCCCCCTTATTGTCAGGAGAGCTAACAGCTCCAGAACCTCCTCCAGCCACTCCTTAACTCAGCCACAGAGCTAGGCACCAACCCCACCTCCAGCGCATAACATGTCCCCCAAATAGCAAAACTCCTCCCCAGCCACTCAAGAGACTTCTTCTCGGGACAATCAATCCTTTCTTGCCTCTCAGTTTCAACATGCTCTCCCTGACACACTGCACACACAAAGTCAACATTATTTTGCAGCCTGGGTCCTCTAATACCACTACATCTCTTTTGCACCCAATTATCCCAAACACTGCACAAGAATACAAAGTACAGCCCTCCTCATCTTTTCTATATACAGTACTTCTTCCTTTGTCAGACAGTGAATATTGCACCTGGCATAAACCCAAACTGAATTTCATTAGTATTCACTCATTCCTTTATCAGTACCTTCTGGGACACTTTCCATTACCTTCATTGTCAGGTCCAAAGTTTTATGTCTCTGTAATTTCCTCTTTGCAGGTCATTACTCTTCCCCTTGTACACACTTGTAATCACACTCATTAGCCAGTTATCTGAGCAACACACTTGTATCTATCTATTTATCTATCTATCTATCTATCTATCTATCTATATATATATATATATACCACTGTACTTAAACCTGACTCGTCACCAGGGAACACTAACACCTTTTCAGAACAGCAAAGTTGCCCCCTACCACCGTACTTAAAACTCTGACTCAGTCACCAGGGAACACTAACATCTTTTCAGAACAGTATGTAATGCATGTATTTAACCCCTAAACTCCTCGGGGTTGTTTCTTGCTTGACTTGCGTGTCTCGCGGGTATATTCCCGTGCTCTGGACAGACTCTCTAAAAATATTTGCCAAAAATCAGTCATTAGTCCTAGAATATTAAAATTGTATATGCGTATGGCACATACCTTCAGCTTTCTCCTGGGATGTTTGTTGAGCCTTCTGTCGAGTTCAGAGTAGGACTTGGTGGAGACCTCTGAAGTTGGTAATTCGAAGTCTCCACTTTACACTTCCCGACAACCCGTAATATGATTACCACAGCCTGATATTATCACTAGAAACACTATTCTATGATTCTCAAATAGTTTGGAATCCATACTCCAAAAAAAAACACTGAAAGCAATGAAAATTACGAGCGTGTAAGGACCTTCCCACTTGCACTCGTTCGCCGCTGGTGTTCTGTCATTTATTATTCATAAAAACCATTCTATCTATCTATCTATTGCCAGACGCCTCAATCCCGTTTGGGGTGGCCACAAACACATCGCCTCCACGTCGCCCTGTCCCCCGCCATTTCACTGCCCTGCTCCCACCACACCCCCCCCCCTCTCATAGACCTCTCCACCCCATCCCTCCATCTCATCCTCGGTCTCCCCCTCCCTCTGCCACCCTCCACCTCACTCACCTACACTCTCTTCGTCAATCTTTCACCCTCCCTCCCCTCCCCCTGGCCAAACCACCTCCGCGTGTTCCTCCCACCGCTTCCTATCCCCTCCACAGCCACACCACAACGCTCCCTTACATCCTCATTCGTCCGCCTGTCTCTCCACGTGACTCCACAGGCTCCTCTTAAATAACTCATTTCCACTGCTCTCACTCTTGACTTGTGTCCTTCCAACAATGTCCAAGCTTCACTTCCGTACATTAGAGTTGGTATCACAATACTGTCATGTAGTAACTTTTTTACTTCCATGCTCACTTCCCTGTTTCTTATCACTCAGCTTTTAAGGAAACGGGCAACCTTTTCTTCCCTGCTGTACCCTTTCAAGCACTTTCACCCTCTGTCTCCATCCTTACTCATCACACTACCCAAATACTTAAACGTACTCACATTTTCCAATTCCTCACCATCCAACCTCGCTGTACATTCACTGACTTCACTCTCTCAAAGACCATCACTTTACTCTTCCCTACATTCACCTTTAGGTTCCGTTTCTTACACACTCTCTCAAACTCATCCACCAAGCCTTGCAGCTCCCCTTCGTCTTCACTCAACAACACATAAAACACTCACACTTTATATTTCTATTACTATATAATACTTATATATATCTACAGTCTTTATCCATAAGTTTCCTTCAGTAATAGTAGTTTTTTGTCACTGTAGGCATTCAATTTCTCCTTCAGTAAAATACGTAGCATTCTCTTTCTCATCCTGTATACTAGGGTTGAGAGTGAATCTGTCACCTTCACTTCCTAGTGTTCATACATGCTAGAGTGAAACTTTCACTTTCATTACTCCTAGTATATATACTTGTATTCTTATATTGTTACTCATTTACATTTCTATGTACATTCTCTATTTTATTTACATTATTTACATTTCTGTTTTATTTACACTGTGTTATGCACTGTCACTTGCAGTAACTTATAAAACTATTTTCCACTGTTGACTTATATTTACATTCATTGCTTTCACTTGCTGTTTACATATTATTTACACATTATTTACATTTCCACTTGCACTGTTTTACTCACAAGAAAGAACGTAGTCACTGTCCATCATTTTCATTGACAAATTAGCCAGTTGACGTTCCACAGCAGTCACTTAACCCTTTACCTCTTTTCACAAGAGGTTTAGTAGGGGGTAGAGGTCACAGGGCCCTTTGCATGGGGCTAAAAAGGGGTGGAATTGGACAGGCGCGAATCCGACATGGTTTCACCTTGAAAGACGACAGTAAACTGAATACAGTGTGGTGGCCTAGCCGCCTAGGGGTAGTGCAATGCTGCCAATGTCAGCTTGGTGACAGCTGCTAATATATACGCTATGAAATGATTGGCAGGAAATCTAGACAATACATAATGAATTAGGTAGTTCCAGGTGAATGTAAATATCACTTAGGCTTCTCCCTTCCTTTCTTATATATATTTTTATTACGAGAACAGATTATACGGTATATTTCAAGGGGAAATAAACAGCGAAAATTAGCGAACGAGTGCACATGAGGTGTTGTCAGGTGATAATTAGCCAATTCCACGTGTATGGCACTATCACTTACCTTATTTTTTTTTGTATATATTATTTGGTATAAGAATAGGGCATAAGGCTTATTTCAATGGATGAAATCAGTGGAAAATTCCAGGGAAGATTTACTTAGCATAGCACGGCCGGGCAGGTGAGAGGAGAGGGTAATGGAGGGGAGTTAGGGAGGCGAGTCAAGAACGGGGAGAAATGGCTAAATTGTCAACAGTGGATGGGAGTACAGATGAGATTGGGAGTGCTGACTAGTGTTGGACATTGGCAGTACTGATAGATGATGCAAGCCACCACTTGAAAGCCCAGGTGAATTCAAAATAACACAGAATCACAAAAGCGACACCCCGCGGTATGATCCCTTGCTCCCAAGGAGTCACGAAATTGACGCCCCGCGGTTAAGGGGTTAATGGAAATAAACAATATTATAAGGTTCTTACCTAACTCTGACAACAGTGCTTAAGGGGAGGGGGGAGGGAGAGGGATTCCGAGGCTTGAGGCACACTACAGTCTCTGACCACAAGGTGAGTGTGGTAGATTAGTGTGCCTGCTTGCTGCTAGGCATGGATGGGAAATGATATGATTGGCTCGTGGTGCTTGAATATGAGTGGTTTCCGGCTGCGACCAGAATAAACAACACCGCAATCTGGAAAACTCCTTAGAAATGAGTCATCTGGGACAGCGACCGTGGCTATCAAATTCATTAAATTGGTTACTGCGCATCATACGAAACGATCATGATTTAGCTGGAAAAGTACCGTGAATTAGAAAACTGTGACTAACAAACCCACAATATATCCAAGTAATGTCAACAAACAGCTAATAAGCATTTCTAATAAGAAAGTACAGTATTGTAATGTGCTGTAAGTACACTGTAATTTTATGTAGAGAAACAATTTCTTGATGATGAGGAGGATAATATCAGTCCCCCCAGCCAGGAGACCTGTTTTCTTTCACCTGGCGGTACTGTGTAAACACATGTATTGTAAAACCCATCCTAAATACTATAAATCATTGAAAAACATCAAAAAGACATTCCTGTTATTGAAGTATTGTAATGTACTGTGAAGTACACTGTAATTTTGTGTACAGAAACACATTTCATGGTGATGGTGGTGGTGACAATGATGATGATGGTGGTGGTGGTATAAAGACATTACTGGAGAGTACTGTACAATAATGCCCAAAATAAACAATTAAAACATAAAAAAAACAAAAAAATCCGTAAAATGGAGCATGCTTTACTGCTTTGTTCTGTACTCTGTAGATCATACTGTACTTTCATCGATCGAAATTCTAGCAGAAGACTCTGCCACACAGAACAAAACAAAACTGTCATCATGTAATACAAGGACAAACATCACTTGGGAAGAAACATTTGTCTAATTGATTTTTATATTTTGTGTTTACAGTTCCATTGTTGCTTGATTATCGTACTTAGTAAAGTAAA